>NW_006160083.1:4110268-4127171 GCF_000334495.1 Tupaia belangeri chinensis | reverse complement strand
GTTTATCATAAGAGAAATATTCTGCTGGTTTGTATGGGGGAAAAAATGTGAAATAAACTTGGACTCAATATGTAGATTTGATTCAAGCTTAGCTGGCACTAACCAAGCGTAGCAGAACCCTAGTCAAATTTAAATCCATGAACAAAATATAATTAAATGCTTACTATTATAAGGCACTGATGTTTCAGGTAGTTTGTTACACAGCATTATTGCAGTAATAACTGTCTATTATAGTATCCCTGATCCCTACCCTATTAGTTCTCCTATCATTGTTGAAAAGATTAAATAAGTTAATATATATTCAAGCACTCATTAAGTGTTGATTATTGTTAGTGCCGAGACTTTTTTTTTTTGATATAAGCTATAAGTTAAGAGATACAAGATCTCAACAGCACAAAAATATGTTGTCCAATACTCTGCCATAGTAATGCCATTTACTAGTATTTATATGGCACAGTTGATTTCAGAGGCAAATTAATTTCATTATAGGAAAAAGAAATGCAATACAGAAAAAAACAATGTGAGTTTAACCTCAACTGCTAAACATTAGAGGTCTTGAAATCATAGGCAAGCACATTTGTATGGGAAACAGGAGGATTAAAAGGCATAGCATTAAGCAGACGGTGTAATGGTTATGTCACTGGACTCCTATGTAGCTGACCATGGTTTGTGTCATGGACCAGGCGGCTTAAAACTCATACCAGGCTTAATGCGTGTGTGCCTGAAATCCTGAGAGGAGAATGAAGGAGAAGGGATTGTACTATGGCCATCACCCCTGTGGGATGATTTATTGTTTTCTGTCTCTCTGTCTATACAGCAGGCACACACACTCTATAGAAAAATCTCTCTCTCTCTCTAAAAAAAAAGTATAGCATTAATAATACTCTAATTATTAATTCAACTTCAAAAATCTATCTACAAAAGTTAATTTCTCTCCAAGGTGAACACAAAGAGTTATCTCTGTATTATTTTAGAAACAAAAATGTTGGAAACAATATAAATGTGCAGTATGGGATTAATTAAATAAATCTGATATGGGAAAACAATGGGATTGTATCAATCTGTATAACTTTCCCTATTGTAGAAAAATATTGCATAATGTGGAATGATCGCCATTATATGTTGCTTAAGTAGAAAAAAATGTTACAAAATGATATTTGTAGTTTGGCACCACCTTTTTTTAGAAAACATATACTTAATAATGTGAAAAGAGAGGGCAAGATGGTGACATGGCAAAAATGCAATAGTCTGAGAGGCTGACTCATATGGGAGGGTTCTGTGTTTATATCCAGAGACCTTCCTGAGTACGCTGGGCATGTGGGTGTACATGATCCAGAGCTGGCTAAGTCTGGGGGTGGTTCATAGCATCAAGACCCTGTTGGGGTACTATCTCTCTGTGTCTCTGTCTCTCTCACTCGTGGAAAAAATAAATAAAATAAATCTTAAAAAGTATAACATGAAGAGATACTCAACCTCACATACGTAAGAGAAATGCAAATTAAAACTACATCAATAGGGGCCAACAAGTGGCATGAAGGTTGAGGTAGCTACTTCCCACATGGCTAACTGTACAGTTCAACTCCTCAACCCAGTGGCTTGAAAAAAGCCACTCTGGGAACCAGCAGATGGAATAATGGCTATGTTGCTGGACTCCCATGTAGTCGACTGTGGTTCAAGTCCTGGGTCTGGTGGCTTAAATTCAACGCTGGGCCTGTGTGCGTGCATGCCGAAGATCCCAAGAGGAGAATGGAGGAGAAGGGATTGTGGCGTGGCCATCCCCCTTGGGGGGGGGTGATTTCTTGCTTTCTGTCTCTCTGTCTGTCTCTTTCTTTCAGGCAAGTGCATGTGCCCTATAGCAAAAACCTGTCCAAAAAAAAAAGCCACTCAGTGTCTGTGCACATGTGCCCAAAATTCCAAGAGGAGAATAGAAGAGAAGGGATTGTTGCATGGCCATCTTCCCAGGGGTTGATTTCTCTCTTTTTCTCTCTCTCTCTCTCACATGTGCACATGTCCTATAACAAACTAAACAAAACAAACAAAAACTACATCAAAACAATTTTCACTCATTAGATTGTCAAAATTTCAAAGTTTGATAACATTGTAAGCTGAGGAGTTGAGAGAAAGATATGTTCATCCATTGTTCATGACAGCTATACATTAGTACAACTCATATGAGAATAAAATAATTCTTTAAAAAATTGTATCATGTGATAATTTGTATATTGAAGTTCTAACCCCCATATCTTATAATGTGACCTTATTTGGAAATAAGCTCTTTATAAAAGTAGTCAGGTTAAATGAGGTAATTAGAGTAGATCCCAGTCCAATATGACTATGTCCTTGTAAAAAGGGAATGATTGGATAAAGAGGCATAGTCATAGGGACAAGATGACATGAAGAGACATGGGGGGAAAAATGGTCATCTACAAGCTGAGAGAGCCATGGACCTACATCCTTCCCCCATAGTGTTTAGAAGGAACTAACCCTCCTGACACTTTATTTTAGACTGCTGGACTCAGACTAAGAGACAATAAATTCCTATTGTTTAAGTCAGGGGTCCCAAACCTCTAGGCCACAGACCAGTGCCCATCCATGGCCTGCTTGGTACCTATTGGGGAACCTATTGCTGCACAGAAGGGAGTGGGCCTGTGGAGAGCATGTCAGGCTTCATCCATGTTTGCAGCTGCTCCTCATTGCTGCCATTGTCACTTAAGTTCTGCTTCCTGTCAGATTAGCAGTGGCATTGGATTCTCAAAAGAGCGCAAACCCTATTGTTGTGTGATTGCTTCATTGTTTATTGTAATATCGTAGTGGTGTAAATAGGAAGCACTATTGATATGGTACACCTGGGTCATCCCAGGACCAACCCTTCCCCCAGCCCCCCATCTACATAGAGATTACTTTCCACGAGGCTGATCGCTGGTGTCAGGAAGGTTGGGGACTGCTAGTTTATCTATTTTGTGATATTTTATTACGGCAGCTCTAGCAAACTAAAATATGTTACTCAACAGAATCGTAAACACGAAAGATTTAAAATAGCCTAAGTAATCATTAGTGGAGAACTCTTTAAGTAAATTAAGAGTGTGTATATATATATATATGTGTATATATGTGTGTGTGTATATGTATATGTATATTTACATATATATGTATATGTATATATATGTGTATGTATATATACATACACACATGCATATCATATATATGTATTTACATATTGGATACTATACATAATTTAAGAAAGAGAATGCTTTTGCATCATTTAAAAAAAGAGAATGCTTTTGTATTAACATAGAAATATATTCAAGATAGGTGGTCAAATGAAAATGTAAGGCACAGAACAGTTTGAATATTAAGCTATCATTTGGGTAGAAGAGAGAGAAGAAATATATATTTATATTTTATTTCTAAGTAGATTATTTTAATCTACTTAGAAAACATCTGCAAAAACAGAGAACAGTGTCAGGTAGTGACAGAGTGGTAATACAACTGAACCCACATGGGAAAGATCCTGCATTCATGTCCTAATAGCTCCCTGAGCACATTGAGCAAATGTGTATGAATCCATGATCCAGGCTGGCTTAGACTAAGGGTGAATCATAGTATAAAGACCCTCTCTTTCTGTCAGTAAGTTTTTCTCTCCCTCTCTTTTGGAAGAAATAAGCTTAAAAAAAAAAAAGAAAGAAAGAACAGAGAATGTTGGGATCTCTATGGAAAGACAATGGACCACTGAAGTTTTGAAGGACAAGAATTTTTTTTTTTTTTAAATATTTAAGAGGGTATCTGAACTTGCCAGAAAGAGACAGAGCTACAGAGAGAGAGGGAGAGGAGAAAGCAGTTCCCGTGGGGAATGGCCACACAGCAATTCCTTTTCTTCCTTCTCTCACTTCTTTCAGGATTTTGACCATGAACACATGCCCAGCATATTTCTCAAGTGTCTGAGTCTGAAACATGAACCACAGAACTGGCCATCTGGGATCCAACTACCTTAACCATTGGGCCATGGGGCCAGCCTTAGTTTATAATCTTTTTATCTTTTGAATTTTAAACTATAAGACTGTATTATTTATTCAAAAACACTTTGTGTGTATATATTTACATATATTGAAGAAATTAATTGAAAGGATATAAAAAATCTTATGGCAGTGAGGTAAGAGGTTTTTTTTAAATTCTTGTCTTCTTTTTGTTTAAAGTATCTTTCACACAATCAGAAAAGTATGTTTTAAAAAATAGTATGTCCTTTAAAAGATTGGAACATATAGATAGTGAGGATAAGATTTTATTTAGCTTTAATTTTTAAACAACATGATAGAAAATAGATTAATAGGGGCCAGCAGGTAGTTAAGGGCACTGAACTCCCACATGTCTGCTGTTTGAGTCCTGGACCTGGCAGCTTGCTTTCTCACTTTCTCTCTCTCTCTTTCACTCTTGTTCTTGCTCTCTGTTACTCTGTCCCTCTCTGGTCAAAATTAAATAAATAAATTAAATTAAATTAAATAATTCTTAAAAAAATTTTAAAAAGAGAGAAAATAGATTAATTAAAGGATCTCAGAAAAAATCTTCCAGTTGTATATTGCCCTGAGAAAGAAAACCGAAGTAACATTGCATAATTTTCATGATTATCTTAACTTCCACAGACTAAGTCAAGGAGAGGTATTTTCTTTGAACAGGTACAAAAGCAGCACCTATTTTAATTTACTAGCTTGAAATATAAAATTTATCATTCATTGGAATACCATTAAAATAAAGACTACATGCATCTACTCTGAGATTCTCTCTTCATAGAGCTAATAATCCACCACTATAATTGTGAATAAGCAAGTGTCTTATCTTCATATGTAGAATACCATTAACAAACTATATTATATCAGAAAGACTGTCTCTCTGAGGAGAGAAATGAAATTGAGGGCAGATATTTGAGCCTATATCAGTTCATTAATGAACTAGCTATAGCTAACTCCTCTATATAATGGAAAACACCATAGGGCCAATTCAGCTGACGCCTGCAGTGATACTGCTGTAGGTGGACAGCTCCCATAGTCTTGTTCTAAAATAAGCCATGAAAAAGACAGCCTTGAATAATGTGAATTTAAATGTTGACTTTGAAAAGATTTCATTTTTCTATAGGATAATCTGGGTCAGCAATAGACCTTTACAGATTTGCTAGTATTAAAAGTCTATAGAAAGAAATTGCTTATAAAAAAAGACTGCACAATTTGTATTCTCTTGATTTTACAAAGCAGACAACATATCATTCATAGCTTCATATTTATCTTTAATATGCGGCCATTCAAGAACGAAGTAGTTCAAATGGGTTTTTCATTTGCTAGGTTAAAAATAAAATCTTGCCAGACTGAATAGAGAATTTACAGAGCACAGGGTAAGATTGGTTTTGCATTACAGGTGGATTTAACATCCCAATTTTTTGAGTGAGATCCAAATGCTTCTCAGTTCTTATTCTTCTCTTCCTACAACAGTTGGGATAAAATTCTTGGCTCTGCTTCAAGAGAGAAGTAATACATTGGTATTTTATGCTGGACCTCAATGAGAAACATTGAATCAAAAGCATGTCTCCATAATGCCCACCATTATGAAGAACTTTGAAGTATTCTGGACAGTAGATTCTTATAAAAATTATCTTGGGGCAAAAGAGGAATATATTCCCAAGTACCCATGGAAGATCCATTGTGGTGATTTAAAAACACTCCTCCCATAAGAGGTGGGATCTATGTCCCCTCACCTTAAATCTGAAGTGATCTTGGTGACTTTTGTATATCCAAAGTTTATTTATTTATGTATTCCATGAGTCAGAGAGACAGGGATAGTGTCAACCAACCCTGGATCATATGCACACCCAACCCTGGATCATAGGCACACCCTGGGCATATGCACACCCAATGTATTCAAGGAGTTATTGGACTCTAACCCAGAACCTTTCCATGTGATTCAGCCTCACAGAGTATTAAGTTGCCACTGCATCACCATCTAGCTCCTATTGCATAATTCTGGAAATGGGTCAGAAAAGACCATGCAGCTTCTTCTTTATTCTTTTGGGGTGTTCACACTGGGGAAAGCCAAGTACCTGACTTTCTCAGAGTCATCAGATAACCAACAACCTCACTCAGCTCCCAGCCAAGAGCCAGCATCAACTATTGCCACATGAGAGAGCCATGCTGGGATGTCTTGCCCAGACAAGCCTCCAGATGACTAGCTCTGGCTGACACCTGATTGTAACCACAGGAAAGATCCCAAATGTTAACTGCCTGGTTAAGCTATTTACTGATTCCTGCTCCACTAAATAGGAAGGAAAAAAAAAAAAAACCAAAATGATCATTTTATTTTATTTTTGGAATAATTTGTTACATAGCAATAATAATCAAAACATCCCTTTACTCAAATCACGAAAAAAAAAATAGATAATGTGTCAATCTTTTAATGTCTCTAGAATCTAGGAACAGTATCCATCCTTTGTTCCTTAGAAAGCATCTGATATTAGAGTCAGCAGGTGGTGTGGTGAAGGGCACTGGACTCCCACATGGCTGACCGTGGTTTGAGTCCCGGACCTGGAGGCTTGCTTTCTCACTTTCTCTCTCTCTCTCACTCTCTCTCATTCTCTGTCCCTCTCTTATCAAATTAAAATAAATAAATAAATAAATAAATAAATAAATAAAGTCAAATAAAATAATTATTTTTTTTAAAAAGCATCTGGTATTTTCTAACCTACTCTTATACTTCTGGATTCTTAATATTCCATTGATACTGAAATCTGGAGTTTAAACTGGACTAGAAAAGATTAGGATGAGATACCAATAACTTCAAAAATGATTGTTGCTTTCATTTACCAGCCAATACAATGGATTATTCATGAAGGCTAAACAAACGCTATGTTAGGGAGAAATCATCACAGAGGAAAACATTGTTCAAGACATGCTTAAGGGTCTGAAAATATTGACTACATGAAAATACCTAACTTGAGCACAAACAATATATTCATATCTTTTTTATTTATCCCTAAACTTTTCTTATTCTCTGCCTCTATTTTTCAAGGTTAGTATAAAAAATTTAAGTTTTTTTAGTTGTTGCTGTTTTTTGTGCTGCCACTGAAGCACAGCCATTTCTAAAGCTAATGGTACAGGACACATCTATAGATTGCAGAATTTATGATAAAACTTAGTGAATGGTCCACAGTTCAGCCACATAAATGATTGTTGCAGGACATTTAAAGCCCAAACCCAAATTTATCCTGCATAAGAGTGGGATGACAAGTTGGATTCAATGAGCTTTAGTTCTCACTTGATTTGCCAATGAAGTTAAGGACTTCTGAAATGGGTGAGCATTTTCAAACGATAAATGACAAAGCACCTTGACCATATCCATTTAGATAACCTCCACATGGTGTTAGGATGAACTCGGGCAAAACAGACTGAATGAATTTTACACTTCTGCATTCAGCTCACTCATGACACTTGTCTCATCATAATGATAAATTCTCAATCAGATAAGCAGGAAGCCATAGCACATCAGCTAAGGGAGGATTTTAAGGAGCTTTCCTGAGTTGTAATATTCTATATGAATAATATAGTGCTTCAAAGATGTTCTGTTGCAAAGAAAATTCTAATTTTTTCCTTACAGACATTTTAATGGTTTTGAATCACCTGACCTCTTCCTGGATCGCTTTCTCTATATATGAAGTGAAATTCAAGTTACTGGTTATAAGAGTTTATTCAAGATTTCTCAAAAGAAGAGGTTAATCAAAATTATAAATTAGTTTTGGTAATTGAAGACATTCAAATAAAGAGCCCGTGATATCAATTACATGCTCCATACACTCTGAATGGTTGCTATAGATGGGCATCTGCGGCGTTTTCCTGACTAGCATCCACTTCCCCTTATTCTGAAAACATAATTCTTATTTTCTGTGGTGAAACTTACCCTTCCCTCACCTCCAGGCCCTAAAGTTTTTGTGGTGTGGAAACCACCCCCACCTCCCCACGTCCAGGTATGAGCACATAAGCCAGGTCTTGCCAATCAGAACATCTTAGGAAGATGTTGAGGGACACACAAGTGGTGCACGATGCATAAACAGTTTTTAAAAAGTTATTTGTTTTACTTTCCAGAGGATGTGAATGCTCACCAGAGAGAGACAGAGAACAGAGAGAGAGGGGAGACAGAGAAAGCATTTCTCAATGGGGCGTGACCATGCTACAAACCCTTCTCCCCCATCTTTTTACTCTGATGGGACCTTGGGCACACAGGACATGTGTCTAGTGTGTCCTTCAAGCCTTTGGGGCTGAGACTCAAACCATAGACAGCCATGTGGGATCTGGCTCCCTCCACCACTGCTCTATGGGGCCAGCCCCATAAGCAGTTTCTGAAAGGGCTCAACACAGGTCAGCACAGGATGAATTACATGGAGTGTGAATTCAGGAGGCAACTTAGGAAGAGGTTAGGAGGAATAGGACCCTTAGATGCCTGTTGAGGAGTCTGGGATTTTTCCTAGGAGCCATCTGAGTGTTTGGGACATGAAAGATAAGAAATTATTTCTGTATTTTTATAAAGTAAGTCAGTCTACACTGGGGAGAATGAATTTCAAGGGCCCAAAATAAAATCAGGAGTATTAGTTGGGAAGATTTTTGTAGAAATCTTAGCAGGAGATAATTATGCCCTCAAGTGAGGTGTTTGTTGAGGTGAAGAGAAGAAATGTAATGGAAATAACAGTTGATTGGTGATTGACAGTGAAGAAGAGTAGGGGAGAGGAAAAGGGAGACACTGGCAGCTTGTTTACAAATCCTGTGTTAGGTTGCAAATGTCCTGGTCTAGGACTCATTTCTGGTTCATTTCAGTTTCTTGTTTAAGGAAGCCTTGTCTGAATCCAATAGAATGTAATAATTAACAGCCCAGGTTCCAATTCCAAACAGCCTATGTTTGAGTCACAGTTTTGCCACTTACTGATTTTGTGGCTTAGGCAATTTAACCGGTCCCTTTATGCCTCAGTTTCCCAATCTGCAAACAGATGAAACAATTATACCTACTCCATAGGATTTTTCTGACAATAAGAAATTCCATGTATAATATCTAAAACATAGCAAGTATTATATGTTGACTATTATTATTAATATAGCATATTCTCAATAAATATATAATAATCAACCAACACTCCCCTAAAATACATATATTCCAAGGGAAAATAAAAGGAAGTTTTTGGACATGATTTATCTTGGCTATCTGCTCCTTGGTACTGAAATGAAGAAAAGTAACAAGTTACTTTATGGTAAGAAATATTACAACAATATTTTAACAAGACACACACACAAAAACCCTGACAGAATAAAAAATAACTATTAACAGGCCAGAGTCAAATTGGGAAAAGCAGGGTGCCAGAAGGCAAAACCTGAAGCACATGCTATTTAATATCTTTATTAATGATCTGAAGCACAAAGTAAATTGTACATTATTCTTATTTGCAGAAAACCATAAACAGTGAAAAATAGATCAACAGTACAGAATAATCCAGAGACCTTGGAGAGGCACACCAGTTTAAGTGTGATGAGTTCAATTTACAAGAACATAAAATAATACACTTTGGGAAAAAGTACTATGAAGCATAGATATAAACTGAGAATTCTAAAGAGAAAAAAGGCTTATGAGGATTTGGGGGTGATAGTCAACAACAAATTCACAAGCACTTACAATGTGCATCTAGTAGCAAAAAAAAGGGGTAGGGTAGAGAGATAGATATTCTTACAGAGGAACAATATGAAATTATTGGTACTGAGAAAGCCAGATAATACAAGCAATAATCTAAATTACTCTAAGTCATCCCATGATTTTCTGATTTTTACTTTTAAAAGTTTGTACTATATATATTCCTCATTATAAAAATGGGCACCTTCATTTCTATACTTCTGAAATAGCATAGGAACATAAGAAATATGCCTGAGAAAATAGAAATAAACAAGGTTCTTTTAACAGGGGAAAAAGAGCTCCCAAATAAAGAATCCTGTAAGGAATTTGGGTGAACAATAGTACGACATTGTCGGAAGCTTACTCAGCTAACAAAAATATAGTTATTATAAACATCAGATTTTTCCTTATTATAAGGGAACATCAAGAGAAAATACATTGCATTCATTCATTTACACAGTCAGCAAAAATTTATTGAGCTATAATACAAGGATGAGTTTATTTTGTGCAAAAAAAAATAAAAATCATGCGTAGTTTTTCATAATACACATTTTCCATGAACAATTCAAAGAGCTTATGTATAATAATAAAGCCAGGTGTTGTGCAATGTTTAGAGATACAGAAATGGATAAAATGTAAATCTCTTGCAAGGAAAACAGCCCTTCAACTGATCATTGTCTCTTGGTGTGGCAAACCTAGTGAGGGACTTACAGGGCAGGATCCCAGGGTATAAGAGCTCTAAACCCTAATGGTATGGCAGGGAGAGCAGTGCAGAGCTAAGGTGGGAGGGGCTCTAAGCAGTTTGTGAGGCTGGAGCATCAGGTCCAGGGTGAGAAGTGACACCAAAAACTCAGCAAGTCTATTAAGAATCACTGAGGAGACTTGTTATAAGCCAGAAAGGATAAAAGTCAATTTGGAGTTTTAGGATGATCACTCTGGCAGCCAGTGTGTAGGCTGGATTCAAGGGAAACAAGTGGAAAGAAAGGGAATCTGAGTCCAGATGTGGGGTACTGTAAGTGACACCTGGTGGTTTTGCCTGAGTTGCATCTATAGATGATCCCCTTTCTTTAGAAAGAGCACTTGGATTTCTCTTAAGGAAGACACTTTCCCACCTGGTGCAGGCTTGGTTGGAAGATACAGGTAGGAGACACAGGCTAGGCCAATCATACTCAGCCTTTCTCCCTGGAACTTGAATCATGAGCCAAAGGATAATCAGACTGGAAGAGGACAGAGCTACTTTACCACTATGGCAGTGTTCTCAGGACACTACACTCTTTTCTGTCACCTACATCTCAGGAACCCCTTTTTTGTCCATCTGCATTGGATTCTGAGACCCCTTTCTACTCCTCACCTTTTTTTTTTTTTTTTTTTTTTTTTTTTTTGGTATAAAGTTAGCCAAATTCTCATTCTATTACTTACAACTTAAAAAATCCTAAAGGTCTAAATAATAAAGTTAATAAAGGTCTAAAAAATAGTTAAATAAGCCAGGCACAGTTTCTTTATTAAACTATTTTTTGATTAAGTAGCACAGCTAATATTTGTGTGGCTATAGTTTTTTCTTAAAGAGCATGTACCAAGTGGCAAATATTAGAAAATCCTAAAACTGGGAAGAAGTAATTAGCAAGTATTTAAAATTACTTGAAATGAACCATTTCAAGAAAACTATATGAAAATGTAAGGTACAAAGTAATTTAACTTTCAGAAATACTTGATTTGGGGCCAGTTCCCTAGCTCAGTGGAGCCAGATCCCACAAGCCTTACCCTGGTTCTAATCCTAGCCACGGTGGCTTGAAAAACATGCTAGGTACTTGTGGACATGTGCTCGAAATCCTGATGGAATGGAGAAATGGAAGAAAAAGGATTGCTATATGACCATGCCCTATTGTAGGTGCTCTTTGTCTCTTTCTGTGGTGTATATGCACCATCCGATAATTTTAAAAAACTGGTTTCTCCAATTAGCATTTGAAGATGTTTAAAGCTATACTCCAAATCCTTTAAAAACATTGAAGCAGCATGTAAAATCAAGTCATGACATCAATAGAACTATTGAATGGTAGGCTCCTCAACCATTTTCCCTCAGGGAAAATGGGTAGAGTACCTAAAATGATTTTTTCCATTAGGTATAGCAATGAATCAATTTGAAATTATTGAGTGGCCGATATTGTAACACAGAGGAATGGTGTTCTGGTAGTCTCACTTAAATTACTGACATCAGATATTTGAAAATGAATGACTATGAAATCTGCCCACAGGTAAGACATCGTGTATGCAATTATTCTTTCAATTTCACCTAGAATGACATGCTTTTAAAAGCCTGAAATTAACTTTTTTTAATTATATTTCTCATTGTATGTATAATTGTACAATCATGGACACAGGGCCATTCTTTTCTCTAATAACTGGAGATTGTAAAATGAGGGCCACCCCTACTCAGGGGTTAAGTACCAGCAAGATACATAAAGTCATATCACACTCCTGCTCAAAACTCATTAAGGGTTCTCCATTTCTCCCAGGACAAGTCCATATTCTTTATATGTAGCTTTCAAGGACATCTATCATCAATGCATGTTTTTCAGATTTCAAGTCAAGACCCTGACCAAAATGTGATCAATCCTACTCTATTCTCTTGCCCTTGAATTCCTTCCTTGTGTACTTCTCCTAACTGCCACCATTTCTATCTGTCCAAACCCAAACAGTGCTCAGCAATCTCCACTGACCCACCCAGACCAGGCTATTCCTCTTGTGAGCCCCTCCTAAACTTAGATTCACGCCAGTCATGGACATTGATCAGCATCATCTGTGCTATTACATTTTTTGTTATATGAGATGTCTTCAAGAAGTTCATAGGAAATGTGTATTATGAAAAAACTATAAGGGCCAGCAGGTG
The DNA here is from genome assembly GCF_000334495.1 of Tupaia belangeri chinensis. Classification (NCBI taxonomy): domain Eukaryota; kingdom Metazoa; phylum Chordata; class Mammalia; order Scandentia; family Tupaiidae; genus Tupaia; species Tupaia belangeri. The sequence goes on along the minus strand of NW_006160083.1, from coordinate 4,114,600 downwards.
GCATGGTAGTTAGGGTGCTGGACTCCCACATAGTCAATTGCAATTTGAGTCCCAGACCTGGCACCTTGCTTCCTTATTCTGTCTCTCTCTCACTCTTTCTCTCTCTCTCTCATCAATTTAAATAATAATGATGGTAAATAAAATTAAATGAACAATTTAAAAAACAACAATTAACACAGTTTTCCAAAAAAATAATGCATGAGTTTTAAAGTGTTTTTCACTGAAATAAACTCATCCTCTAATTCTATTTTTCACAAACTTTGTAAAGTCCCCTGTACATTAATCTGCTATTTCCATGGCAAGGGCATTCATTCACCTATTAGATATTCCGTAAATTCCTACTATATGTAGACATGGTCCTCCATACAGAGAATCCAGCAGTGCACAAATCAGACAAATGTAGTCTACTTGGAGGACTGGTCTTTTTATTATTCAAATAATAATTCTGTTGAGAATGAAATTATATCCATTCAGATATCTTCAACTTCAGGTAGTAGAAAAATCTTCACCTCAAATTGGCAAAAACAATGTGGCTATTTGCCACCTGTCATGAAAAATTTGGCAGTCAGGCAGCTCCTCTTGCTTGTAGGTGTCTCAGAGTTGTCCTCTTCTTTCTGTGGGCTCTGCCCTCAGACTGGCATCAGCATGACTGCAGCTGTTCCAGGCAGCTCATCCTGGTCAGCAGAGACAGAAAATGAACTGTTCTCTTCTGAAACTTTTTTTTCTTTTCCTTTCTTTTCTTCTTTCTTTTCTTTTCTTTTCTCTCTTCCTTTCTTTTCTTTTTTTCTTTTCTTTTTTTCCTTTCCTTTCCTTTCCTTTCCTTTCCTTTCCTTTCCTTTCCTTTCCTTTCCTTTCCTTTCCTTTCCTTTCCTTTCCTTTCCTTTCCTTTCCTTTCCTTTCCTTTCCTTTCCTTTCCTTTCCTTTCCTTTCCTTTCCTTTCCTTTCCTTTCCTTTTTTCTTTTCTTTTCTTTTTCTTTTCTCTTTTCTTTTCTTTTCTTTTCTTTTCTTTTCTTCCTCTTCTCTTCTCTTCTCTTCTCTTCTCTTCTCTTCTCTTCTCTTCTCTTCTCTTCTCTTCTCTTCTCTTCTCTTCTCTTCTCTTCTCTTCTCTTCTCTTCTCTTCTCTTCTCTTCTCTTCTCTTCTCTTCTCTTCTCTTCTCTTCTCTTCTCTTCTCTTCTCTTCTCTTCTCTTCTCTTCTCTTCTCTTCTCTTCTCTTCTCTTCTCTTCTTTTCTTTGTTTCTTATTCACAATAGAGAGGAAGAGAGAGAAAAACAAACCATCCTTAACAGGGTCTATTTATGCCTCAGTGCCCTTTCCTCTGCCCTTTAACCTGTTAGAATATTGACACCCACATGAGCCCAGCCTGTATTTCTGCCAAACTGGGATCTGACCCCACAATTGACCATATGTCTTCCAGCACTACAACTCAGTATGCTAAAGAATTAAAGAATTAAACCACCTATGGTAGGCTCCTGAATCCTCTTATTTTTTTTTAAAGTTTATCTTTATCTTTGTTCCATAAGTAAGAAAAAGAGAGATACAGAACCCCAGTGGAGTCTTGACACTGCAATCTACCTCAGATTCAGCCAGTCCTGGATCATTGATGTTCGCATGTCACAGCACATCCAGAGAGGTCTTTGATGCAAACCTAGAACCTTCCCATGAGGATCAGCCATAGAGAACATTATGTTAACACTGCATCACTATCCAGACCCATGAATCCTCTTCTTCATACAAGAAATACTATCTCCAAAACTACACAGCTCACATTCCTTTTGTTTCTTTGGCCCAAACTAGGTTATATTTTACCCAGTCTTAATCAATCATTGGCAAAGAAGAATTATTGCTAGATGGAAATAAGATCACCCTCTCCTGAGATAGGCTACCTGAACAAAATTCAAGTTTTGTTACTAAGGAAAAAGTGGGAATGAATGTTGAACAGGCGACTAGCTGCCCCTGATGCAACTACCTCCTCACCACTACCTAGGGGCTATGAGGAGAAGCGTGGTTCCATGACAGTAAGTAACAAAGGAAGAGGGCATAGTGATAAATAGTCACATTTGTGAGATATTCCAGAGGTAAAACTGATAGACCTTGACAATGAATTGAATAGTGTAATAAAAAGAATGGCAGCATCAGAGATAACCTTCAGTTTTCTCACTTGTATTTGTCTTGAATAGGCAAATGGCTATTGAGGCCGTTTTCTGAGGTAGAAAATTTTGGAAAGAGACCAAGTGTGGAAGGAAATGAAATCATAATCCCAGTTTATGGATGTGTGTGTTTCTTTAATCCTTTGAGAGATCCTAGAAACAATGCTAATGAGGAAGTTGGATCTATAGGTCTGGAGCTAAAGGAGCAACCTGGACTGAACATGTAAATTTGTAAAACATTGAAACCATTGCAATGGATTAAGTTTTCTAGACAGAGAAAACAAAGACTAAGGAAAGGAGACAGCTCCTGATTGAGTCTTGACAAGCTCCAATATTTAATAACCAGTAAAATAAAGAGAGATGAAAAGGAGATGAAGAAGGAGTTGGCAGGAAGATAGCTAATTGTAAACTAACTTTTTATATTCCACTTTCACCTAAATAATAGCTAGTATGTGCCCTAGTCATTGCAAGCATTCATATAATATTTCTCAATTGACTACAGTTACTCTTTCCATTTAAATTCTATTAACTAATAATCATCACAATTTTTACTTTAAAAATATATTATCATCCTCAGATGATCTCCAATACACAATTTATTACTTAATTTTACCCATTTATATGTTGCAGCCATAGAGAATTACACATTTACTACATACTTCTTTTTTACTTTCCCAGTCAGATGGTAAACCTCCCATTGGCAATGATCAACTCTTAAATTTGCTTTGTTCTCAAGGTCAGCACAATATTCTGCCCACAGTAGTCCTCAATAGATTCTCCTTGAATTTAATTAAATCAATACTGACATTTTCCATACATTTATAACATCCTTAATTCTAGGCTGTGGAATAGTTTACTGTTCTTGTATTAAGTTTAGATACAGGCCTACTTTATGTCACAGTAAAAAAAAAAAACTAAGATGAGGAACAAACTAGTCTATTTCTAATCTATACCCATCATATTCCTAAAGTCAAAAACTTCAAAAGGCATATTTTACCAACTGTGCCTTTGCCATTTAATCTGCAGCTCCTCATTATTTTTTCTAATAGAATGGTTAATAATTTACTAAGTACAAGAATGAAGATTGTGACTTCAAAGAAACATGCCCCTCCCATTTTTAACTAGATAATTGCAAATAACATTAGACTGCTGTCAATCAAGCCATATCGTTCTAATTTTATGCTACTGGAATGCATTAAGATTCATTTATTCTCTGTCCCTTTAATGGGCAACACTTCAAATTAATTTTAGAAACTCAAAAGATAATGACTGTAGGCTGTCCAACTTCTTGGTTTTTTTTTTTTTTTTTTTTTTTTTTTGAGAGAGAGGTTTTTGCTATAGGGTGTGTGCGCTCGCCAGACAGAGAGAGACAGAGAGACAGAAAGTGAGAAATCACCCCCCAGGGGGGATGGCCACGCCGCAATCCCTTCTCCTCCATTCTCCTCTCGGGATCTTGGGCACACACACACACGTGCCTGGCGTGAGTTTAAATCACTGGGTCCGGGACTCGAACCACAGTTGACTACATGGGAGTCCAGCGACATAGTTATTACGCTAACTGCTGGTCTCGGCTGTCCAATTTCTAAGAAGCTGTGTCTTTACCACAACCTGAGGTCCTCTGATGGACGTCTGTGCACCTTGGGGTGTCCAGTAGAAACATGACAAAAGCAGTTATCTTACGAAGCTATAGAATCATTTTAAGAAAAGGGACAAATAAGCCCCTATCGAAATGGGCAACATAAAAATGTCACTGCTTGAATATTAACAGGGAAATATCTTCACACCCATGATGAGGAAAACAAAGGGATGAAATAATTAACAATGAAGAAGAGAGTTGGTGACTATCAATAGAAATAAATACAGGGCCAGCCAGGTGGATGTGGTGGCTAAGGCAGCAGGATCGCATGTGGCCAATTGTGCAGTTTAAGTCCTGGACCCAGTAACTTGAGAAACACACTGGGTATGTGAGCATGCATCCCCAAAATTCTAAGAGAAGAATGGAAAATAAGGGATTGCAGCATTGTCATCCCCTCAGGGGCTGCTTTCTCACTTTCTCTCTCTCTTTCTCTGATAAGCACATGTGCTCCCCCCACCAAAAAGAAAAAAAGAAAAACAGCTAGACAGAAGTTCAGGAAGAGTTCTTTCCAAATCTGTTGATATTTCACGGTAATAACGCTGACATTT
>NW_006160083.1:4109458-4110237 GCF_000334495.1 Tupaia belangeri chinensis | reverse complement strand
AGGGAAAGAAACAGCCTACCCTGTTATCATTTGTGAAAACACAAAACAAAAGAGTTAAGTGTATAGTGTATTATTAGGTGTTTTGTGCCAAACTTAACAAGTTACCTGCTTTGTATCCTAAACTTTGTATCCTAACAGGCTGCCAGTTAGGCCATCAATCAGTCAACAAAATTCACATTGCAAGTCCATGTGGAGAGTAGGCAAGGCTGCAGTAGCAGGCTTTCCAATCTGGTGCCTTTCATTAAATTCCAAAGTCACTTGTCTTTGCATTAAAAGAAATGATTTCATGTCCAGGCCCTCCTTTAAAAAGTGACAGAACTCGACCATGCAATATTCATTAGTTCTTTTTGGCAACCCCATTTAGCTAATGGAAAATCAGGTATATTCATATGTAATTATTAGATATTGAAAAACTATAAAATGTCCAACTCCTTTTTACAGCACACACATACTCCCAGGTTTTACTGTACAGTAGTGAAATAAACATATGCAGCTGCAAACATGTCAATAGACCTTCGTATAACTGGCAAGTTTTCAGTTTGCTGCGTCTACGTGTAGTGTGATAAGCAGCCAAACTTCTTTTCCACTCTAGCACTTCCATACTTTTCCCTGCAGAACTATGTACCTATCACTAACAATTTTAACCAAAGTAGGCAAAAGCTTAGGAGGGTGGATAAAGGAGGGTAACTGTGTATCACTTCTACACTGTGATAGTTACTTTTAAGTGGTTTAGATAGCTAATTTGACTGGTCATTTTGGCTTAGGAGCTGATAAAGTAT
>NW_006160083.1:4027489-4109231 GCF_000334495.1 Tupaia belangeri chinensis | reverse complement strand
TGGCATTTGAATAAATTAACTGAGTAAGGGAAATTGTTCCTCACCCAGTGTAGGCAGGCACCATCCAATATGCTGAGGACTCAAAACAAGAAAGGCAGAGGAAAAGAGAATTTGCTCACTCTCTCTCCAGAGTCAGAACACCCATTTTCTTCGGCTCTCACACATCAGAACTGTAGGTTCCCAGGCTTTCGGATTTTTAAACTGGCACCAGTGTCTCCTCCCTCCCACCCCCAGTTCAGAGATGTTTGCCTCAGAGTCATATCATCAGCATCCTTAGTTATGAGTCCTTGGGACTTTTATTGAGCCACATTACCACCTTTTCTGGTTCTCCAGCTTGCAGACATATATTGTGGGACTTAGACTCCATAATTGTGGAACCAATTCCCCTAATAAATTTCTTCTTATCTATCTGTCTTCTTATCTATTTATCCATCTATCTATCTGTCTGTCTATCTATCTGTCACCTCCTGTTGGTTCTGTTTTTCTAGAGAGCCCCTATTAACACATGCATTTTCTTGACATAGTCACTAACATGACAGCAATTAGAGTAGGAAGGGCAGATGGTGGTGCAGCAGTATAATATACTGTTCTACAAAGCAGTCCCACATGGAAAAGTTTCTGGTTCAAGTTCAGAGAACTCTCTGAATACACTGGGCATGTGTGCATCCATAATCTGGAGTTTATTGAAGGCTAGGGGTGAGTCATGACATCAATACTCTGTTGTGGTTGTGCTCTCACTCTCTCTTCCCCTCTCACTCATGGGAGAAATAATTAAATAACCTTTTCTTTAAAAAGTCCAATGACTGGGAGATAAGTCTGCATCAGTAGTTGGTAGTGCTTAGAGTTGTATGCATTATATGTGTCTGAGTGTCTGCTTCTTCATCTGGAACATGAAGATAATACTACAATCAGGGCCAGGGATAGGGTGAGGCAAGACAAGTACTTGGAGTAAAATTAATTTAAGATGGTGCCTAAAACTCAGTATTTAAAGTAGACAATATGTTATGCCATCTTTAAAAATTCATATTGGTAATCTATAGCAACTTATTTTTGCAAATAAAGTTTTTTGGAATCAGGGCCAGAATTAGAGTGAGGTGATGGGGTAGAGTCATACAAGTACAGGCTTAGATTCTATCTTTATTTAAAACATTGCTATTTTGCCTAGCATGGTTATTTTGGATTAATTTTGATTTAAAAAAATATTTCACTAAAATGTTTTTTATCTTGAAGATTGAGTGTTTTGGCTTCAGTCACCTTTCCCTAGTTATGACATTGATCAATACCTACCTCATGGTGTCCCTGGGAAAATGCAAGGAGACACTGCATCCAGATATCTACCTACTCTGTGCTTCCTCACTTTGTGTTCTCCACTCCACATCTTTTTTGTCCACCTCAGCTCCAGTGTAGTTACCACACATTCTGATGGCTTCCCACCTCTCTCCTTTGCCTAGGAGTTTTCTTCTACATCAGGAGAGCTTGCATAGCCCTAGAGCAAGACATCTAGAAATGTCAGGAATGTAATGCCTCCAAGAACCATCAACCAAAGAAGACAGTGGATGGTGAATAAATACTCCCATTCAATACATGAAACCTCTGCAAAGGCTGCTGACTACCAGGGAATTATCAGGACTAGGAAAATTGCCTTGGGAGCAGAATTTTTAAAGGGTGCCAAATACTCAAAAATCAAGATATATATACTCAAAAATCAACACACAAACACACACACATATGTCCATACACACACACACACACACACACACACACATGTATGAACTGTAAAACTTAAGGTTATTGTGAGGACCCACTTAGAACACCAGAATTGGTATGAAAATTATTTTAAGCTGGGACATTTGGAATTCAATGGATGCAGAAAGAAACTTGTTCAGAGTTTCCCTTATCTGACTAATAGCAGAAACTTCTGGGAATGAGATTGCCATAAATTCCTCTTTAGGGCAGCTTTTATGCCTAAGAAGGAGATCAAGAATATATCTACCATAAATCCCCTCTCTGGGGAAGTTTTATAGCAATAAAGAAAAAGAGAAGACCACTTGCACTTGCATGAACAAGCACTATTACAAACTTTCTTATCTTCCATTTGTTGTTTTAGAAACCTCTTCGGCTTTCCTAAAGAACACCATTTGGTTGTCCCATAGAGCTTTTTTCTCTTATCTTTTTAGTAGTTAAGTTAGGTAAGTTAGGTATGTAAGTCTGTAACTTTAACTATTTCAAGATACTTTTTTTGTAAGTGTCTGTATGCATGTGGATAAACTCTTTTTTCTTCTGTTAGTCTGTCTTTGTCATATTAATTAGTAGCCCCCAAGTAATGAACCTGAAAGGGTACAGAGAAAAATTTTCCTTCTCTGACATAAGAAACTGATTGTTTGCTTGAGGAAGATAGAAGTCTCAATCTGAAAACAGAGCTAGAAACAAAAGAGTTTTAGACTTTAACAGAAGAAAAGAGTAGGGAGATGCAATGAAATAAATGAGGAGGGGGTCTTCCCCATGGTGCGGTGGTAAGGCACTGTACAAAGGAAATTAGATCCCACATGGCTTTAGTGGCTTCACAAAGAGAGAAAGTGTGCATGTGCATGATCCTTACAGAACAGAGAACTGGAGGAAAAAGAATTGCAGCCTGACCAGGCGTAGTTGGGGGATTTGTGGGGGGGAGGGGGGCTCTCCTCTTCTTTGTCTCTCTCATGCACCCTCTTGCATAAAAAATTTTTAAAATAAAAAAAAATCCTGTCTAATGTTAAGTACACAGAATGTTTCGATTTGCCAAAGACTACCCTTCATTTTCCATCCCCAACATCATGTAACACTTTTCCCTAACAACCAATTACTCATTATATATGAAAATTATGACTACAATGTTTCTGCAAAGCATATAATGAAGTATAACCAAACACATTTGGTCCCAGACATACTTTTTCCCTTTAGCCAAAAACTACCTTTTACTTTATCATTCAGAGAGGAAAACAAAACTAAATATGTGGAAGCAAACAAAGGTTGTATATTTGTGTCTTAATTAATTTGTTTCTCCAATTCAACCTTGTTTTTAAAAGAAATCCAAGTAGAGTCTGTCAAGAGCACGTATGGTATACCTGGCTCAGTATCTGTTGGAAGAGCTCACCTATTTATACTCAACACCTTATGATACAGAAAACCTATACGCAAGATTTTTCTCACTGTAATCCTTCACAGTGGAACAAGATTTTAATATCTCTTTTGTCCTCACCAGTTTTACCACACTGAGCCAAGTACTTAGTAAAATGATTGCTCACTGCCAAGAGGGATTGGAGAGGATGTCTGGAACAGAGATGCATGGGAACTGTAGTTTGTTTTGCATTTAGCTCCAAAGTTTCCATAAAAAGCATGTTATCCTAAAACAAATAATCCAGGCAGGCTGAGAATATAAAATACATATCTTTACTCTGTCAGAAGTGTAGTATCTTCTTTTACTTCTTTGATCTCTGTGCTATTTCCTAGGAGAGACTTTATTCACTTGAGTAGCACCTTATTGAGCTGCTTCTGGTCAACCTGCACTTGCTTTCTCCACTGCTGCTCTGTGGTTATAATGCATACCAGCTAACATTTCCTTCAGTTCTGCATATAGCCCACTTGTCAAGCAGATATTAGCTTCATCCCATTTGTATCTAAAATCTAGAGACCCATTCCCAGGAGAGTCCATGCAGAAAATACCAATGAAAGTCAATAATAAGTAAGAGTTGTCGTGATGGCCCACTAAATTCAGCAATATCTTCCTGGATAACCTTCTTGGAAATAAATGCAGGCCATGAGAAGGTGTTTTTTTCTCCAAGTATATTTCAATGCCTTTTACTGAAACTCCATGCACAGCTCAACAAGAAATTAAAAGATGAGCAAGATATCTTTTTTCCCCCTCAGCGAATATCATATTCTATTCAGCTACATTAACTTAATGTAAAACGAATCCTATTTTAATCTAAGTTAGACATCAAAAATACATAATTTTTTTAAGGATCTAGGAGATATGTTAGTCAAAATGCTAACCATCCTGTATGAAACTCAAGCAAGTGGGTGTTGGATTGTTAAAACACATAGAAGTTCCAAGTTTACCCAAGCATAAATGTTGTTTCTGAAGAAAATATTAAACAATTTTATACACCTTGAATTGCAAGCCATTCCAATAGCTTTAAATTTGTTGTGGAGAAAAATAGTTTGTAATTTAGTCTTAAAAACAAGTGATAAGGTATTGTTATTATGGCCAGATCCATGGTACAACAGGAATATGCTGCTCAAGAGAAGCTGGCTCTCCATGGCAACTGTAGTTCAAATCCTCAGCCTGCTCAGCCTGAAATGCAGTGGGCACTAGTACATGTATGCTCAAGATCCAACAGGCTGGAGGACTGGAGGAAAGGGATTGCAATATGACCAGATGCTGTGGAGGGTGCTCATCTCTCTCTCACTCTCTTTTTCTTGGTTTCTCACTCCCACATGTGTGCACACACATTGTATCATGAGTATAGGAACAAAAAAAAGCAGTGCTATTAGAATAAAATCTTAAATTTATAAAACTGGCTGGATTTTACAAGATTGTATATACATAGTCATCATAGAAAACTTGCATTTGTTACTTAACTCTTGTGCTTTCGAAAATAGAATTTCCTTTCAAGATTATTAAAAATAGCTTGTGAATATTTTTCAAACAATATTAAGTAGTGATACCCCAACACTTGACAATATTAGAGCAAAGATTGGGATTTGGTTGTCTGGTCTACCTATACACACCCAGCGATGTGGATGGGGGTGTCCATGATCCTGACTGGCTGGGAAAGGCTGGGGTTGGGAGAATTGTGCCATGTTGAGGTGCTTGTCTCTCTCTCACTCTCTTTCAAAAGATAGAAATAGATAATATAGGGACCAGCAGTTAGTATAATGGCTATGTCGCTGGACTGCCATGTAGTCAACCGCGATTTGCGGCCCTGACCCGTTTGCTTAAAACTCACGCCGGGCGCCTGTGCGTGCCTGCCCAAGATCCTGAGAGGAGAATGGAGAAGGGATTGCGGCATGACCATCCCCCCATGGGGGGTGATTTCTCACTTTCTGTCTCTCTCTGTCTGTCTGGCGAGCGCATGTGCCCTATAGCAAAAACCTCTCAAAAAAAAAAAAAAAAAGAAAGAAATAGATAATATATGTGTATATAAATGGATATGGGTGGACTACCCAAATGTCTCCAGGAATGACACATTCTGGTTAATATAATTAACTAGAAATCTTTTATTTCAACCCTATTATTGAAATTTTTATTAGATTACCTTTATTTTATTTATTTTTAAATTATTTTTTAGAGTTTTTTTGTTTTTGTTTTTGTTTTTTTTTTTTTGCTTGTTTGTTTGTTTGTTTTTGCTACAGGGCACATATGCTCGCCAGAGAGACAGAGAGACAGAAAGCAAGAAATCACCCTCCATACACATACCCCAGGGAGGATAGCCACACTGCAACTCCCTTCTCCTCCACTCTCCTCTCAGGATTTTGGGCACACACACACACATACACACACACACACACACACACACACACACACACACAGCATGAATTTTAAGGCACCAGATCTGGGACTGAAACTGCGATTAACTACATGGGAGTCCAGTGACACAACCATTACGCCATCTACTAGTCCCTTAGATTAGATTGCCTTTATAAGGAGAATATACTGAACTTCATCTTTCCTTAAAAATCTTTCATGTTAGATAATTGAACATTGTACACAGATTTGAAAGTTCCTCCCACCTCCCAAAAAAATTCAGTTGCATGGGTACAGGTATAAGGCCATATTTAAGGGCATGGAGGAAATACAGGCCATACTTATGGTCCTTCTTCTTCCTTGACCTATAAAAATCTGCCAAATATAGTTCAGATCAAGCTTTCAAAAATGGGTGGTGGAGTGGGATTATTTAGGGTTCTTCTGAAAAACAGACCCAACAAAATGTATTTAGAGGTTTTTCTAAAGAATTGACTCTCGTGATTGCAGAGGCTGGCAAGTCCAAAATAGCAGGCAGGACAGCAGAGTGTAGATCCAGGGAAGAGTTGATATTGCAAATTCTAAAGACAGTTTGGAGGCAGAACCCTCTTGGGATTCATCAATCTTTTTTCCTCTTAAACCGTTTACTTCAGTTGATTGGGTGATATCTACTTACATTATGGAAGGTAATCTGCTTTACTCAATGTCTACTGATTTAAATGTCAAACTCAGGAAACTACCTTTACAGCTACATCTAGATTAGTGTTTGACCAAATGTCTGGGTACTGTGGTGTAGCTCAGTTGACACATACAATTAACTTCATAGGTGGAACAGGGCATTGAAGAAGTCAACATTCTTCCAACAGGCAATAAAAATACATAGAAAAGAGCTAGAGTTCAGGTTCATCTGCTTTACCCTTATGTGTCAAGGCAAGAAAAGGGAGGGCAGAAAAGTTGATTTTTCTGCATATTGGTGAAGGCCTTTTTACTTTAAATTGCCAGCTGGTTTAAATATCTACTTATAGCTCTAAAGCATCAGGGTCCATGTTAAATGATCTAAGACTCCATAGCTTTGCTCTGGTAACTTTGTGAACCATCTGGGAGGTGGTAGAAAAATGCCAACTAGTAACGACTGAGTACTATACAGTACTAGCTAGTAATGACTGAGTATTAGACACATTCCCTATGTTACTTTATTTCATCCTTGAAACAACTCTCTGATGTAAATACCAAAATTTCATCAATTCATAGATAAGGAAACTGAGTACCAGACAGGTAGTCAAAGCCTAAGATCATCCAGCAAGGAAGATACAGAATAGTGACTCATAGGTACCATAGGATCCCCAAACCCATATTTTTAAATGTGGTAGACTACATCTCTGTTTTCTTTCATTAATTCTTAGGGATACATATCAACTATGTGTTATTAATATAAATAAATTATTATTATTTGGGCTATAAATAAATAGGAAATGATAAACTGAGGATGGATGATGGTCTGTTCCCTACCTCTGTCTTCTGCTTTCCCTCTTAAACCTAGTCAAGCCATCTAGGCATGCTAACAGTAGTAAGTTACTTTCCTTTTATATTTCTTCAAATGATTACTGAAAAAATTAAGTGAAATTCTCATTCAAGAACAGAAAGGTAATTTAGTTACAAACAGCAGAAACAGTAAAGAGAGCTAGATACTGTACATGAAGGGGTATAAAAAGTCATTAACATCACCACCCAAAGTCTACCTTGCAAACAAAAGCAAATAGTTCTATTCCTCTAGTCAACCAATGATACAATGCCATCTTCCTGTTAGGAAGCTCAGAATCTTGTTGGAAAAAGAAAACTCCAAGATAAGGGGAAAATGATTCACATATGATTAAACACCAATAAGCATTTCAGAGACCTCTGAAAGGTGAGGACAAAAATGTTGGTTTATAATTGGTTTCAAGCTTCTAGCTCCTCCAAGAAAACTCTAAGAAAAGTGAGACATGTGCCAAGAGGCAGCAAAACTCTGTTAGTGCCACCTTTCAAAATGGCATACCTCAACCAGCTCAGTAAAGCCCTGATCAAAACCTGTTGTGACTTTCCAAGCAATTGATCTTTGCAAGCTTTGCCCTCACAAGCAGCACTCAGAGAAATGAAGATGACCATGAATTTTTATTAATGCTAAGTAATAATAGGACCAGGTCAGCAGTGGCTACTGACTCTGGTCTCCAGAATCTGTGGGATTTTGACACAGCCCAGGGTATCCTGCCTGTGTACTTCTAAATGGTCCACAATGGCAGGATCTGTGCCACTTGCTCCTGTGCTGCTGGTGCCCAATGCATTGCCTGAAATACAATGGGTGTGTAATAGAAAAACTAATGAAACCACTAATCAGATGAAAAATTGTGGAGTAATTTGGAAGTATTATTCACTTCTGTAGTTTTTCCTATGTTTGTAAGATCCTCATTTCAGAATGAGGGCCAGGCTTTGGACTTCTTTATTTCATGGTAGTTGTGAAGTCACCAAAATTCCCATCATCTGTGGAAACTTAAAAGTCACTAAAACTGTTATTATGGGTTTTCTGGAGCTGCTGAGAAGAGAGAGATAAATACCTTTAAGATAGGAGAAGGAGGTAGGGAACAGGTCAGCATCCATCCTCAGCTTGTCATTTCCTATTTATTTGTAGCCCAAATAGTATACTTTAGGAGGAGAAAGGAAAGTATTTCTTAGGGAAGATAGGAAAAAAGAGAAGAGTTGGGATATCTGCTAAATAACCAAGACCAAAGCCCACCATAGTAGCACTCTGGGGACACCAAGACCACAAGGCTAATTCTGGGATACTCCCAAGCAGACTGCAAACTAGGGACCAGGTTATGTCTCAGTTATGTCTCAGTCTTAATTCTAGCATCCAAGTCCAAGAAGGTCATACAGCCTGACTGTCCGCATAGTATTTCCATGATCTCCTTGAGACCACACGAACTCCAGGGAACTTTTGCAGTGCAACCTCAATGGGAGGTGGAGGAGAAAACATGGGGAAGAATTTCCTTACAATGGCCAAAGTTGAAATAAGACCCACTCTCACAGATAAGAACCATAGTTCGAATCCCGAACCCAGTGGCTTAAAAGTCATGCAGGACATGTGTGCATGTGTGCCCAAAATCCTGAGAGGAGAATGGAGGAGAAGGGATTGCGGTGTGGCCATCCCCCCAGGGAGTGATTTCTCACTTTCTGTCTCTCTAGCAAGCACATGTGCCCTATAGCAAAAATCCCTCTTAAAAACAAAATAATAATAGCCTTTCTTGGGGCCAGCAGGTGGCATAGAATAGGTACTGGATTCCCACATGGCTGACCATGATTCAAGTCCCCAACCAGTGGTTTGAAATCCGTACTGGGCTCATGTATGTGTGTGCCCAAAATCCTGAGAGGAGGAGAGAGAGGGAAGGGCTGAAGTGTGGTCATCCCCCTGGGGTGTGATTTCTTACTTCTTCTCTCTTTGTCTCTCTGTGTCTCTGGTGAGTGCTCACACCCTATAGCAAAAGTCTCTGAAATAAGTAAATAAGTAATACCTTTTCTTTTTACCAATGTAGCAACAACTAGTAAAACTTAAAGAATACCTATTTCATTAAGTGATGATTCAATGCAACTGACTTCACAAACTGCCATGTAACATATGGTGTTTCTTAGTTTGAGAAACCACAGAGTTCATAGACTTTACATCATTGTAAGTTGATTGCACAAGTATTTTATATTACCACTAAGATTTTATTTTAAAAAAATTCTACTCGTTTTTTTTTAAAAAAGACTTAACTTTTGCTGTGATATTTTCTAATTGAAAGACAGTTTAATACAATTAGACACTAGATTAGCACTAGTATTTCTTCAGTTAATGTCCTTTGTTTTCTTTCTAGGGTACACCAGCTTTTCTTGTACAAAGAGTCCATATAATAAAGCATGGGAGCCATGTTGTAGTAGACTAGGTCTTTGCTACTCAAAGTGTGATCCTAGACCAGCAGTACTGACATCTCTTGGGGGATTATCAGAAATAAAGAATCTCAGGCTCTATCCACATCTAATAACAGAATCTGCACTGGACTCAGCACAAATAGCTTTGGGATTAAATTCCAACTCTAATTCTTACTTATCAAATATGTCATTTAACCTTTCTTCAGTTCAGTGTTCTCATCTGTAAATGATGATGATCATATAAATTCCTATCTCACAGGTTTGCTGTAGGGATTAAATGAAAGAATGCATATAAAAGATGTCAATCATACAGTGTAACCTAAAGCACTCAATAAATATTAGCTATTATAATATTTTCCTCAAATAGTAAACAGAAAAAAGTATAAAGATGATTTTCTGTTTTAGCGAATAAAATGAGGCATCTTCAAAAATACTCATGTCTGAGATCTCCCTCAATGTTTGCAGATGCACACTTGGATTTTCTACTAATTCGTTAATGAATGATAGACTCAATATTGATTTGCTTAATGGCAATGTGTAACCTGGTAGTTTATCATATTCTCTATGCAATGTAAGTAGATTTACAGAAACCGCATTTAAGCTCCACTTGATAGAAAAATACTTCTGTTTGCTGGAGAAATGAGGAGAGTAAATTGGAAACTCTCCTACTGGCAAACTTGCATTCAGTAGAGGACTCTGTCCATACAATTCATATTTACGTCTTTCCTTCAAAATCTCTAAAATATTGACTCATATTTTAAAACACAACATCGAGCCCAATTCAGTGCAATTGAAATTAAGCCACACAGGCAGCCTCATCATGTTGTTATGGCAACTTCTCTTACAACTGTCCTTTTAGTCATTGAACAATTGCTAATTTCCTTGCTTTGCAAGGAAGCTCTAGTTGCTTTCTCCAGAGGCTCATCCTGGTATCAAAAGAAATTGCATATGATGGTGATAGAAATGTTCACAAGAGTAACTTTTGTGAGAATAACATTTTATTATTAGTCACGCTTTGCATTTCAACTTGTTTTCCTCCTCAGCATGCCATTAGTAGTGTTCCTCATTTCTGACAGTTCAGCAGCCTATAGCACTAAAGGGACTGACTGAAACTTTGCTTGCTTTCTAAAATGCAGAATGGCTCAAAACCCCCCAAATCATCAACTGAAAAGGGATTTTCAGACAAAAGTTCTCTCTTCTCTGTGCCCTTCGAGTCTAGCTAATGTTAGCCTGATGAAGGGCAGAGAATCACTAAAGTTCTAAAGTATATTTTAAGTTATCTTCAACTTTTCTAGAATGAATAAGCATTATTTTATCTTTTTAATGTTTAATTGGGCTGTCTCTGTACCCTAGTAGTTAAAGGGAACCAGATTTCACATGAATGACTGTGGTTATATATGTACAGCATGATGTTTTGATATGTATAAGTCAAACAGTTATTTTAATATTTTACTTTTCCAGTACTAAAATAGAATAAGTCATGAAACAAATCAGTTATTTGATGAATGGTTATATCTAGAACAATGATTGAAACTCTGGAGACTAAATAAAGATGTTTAAAGATGTTTAAAACAGACATTTATCCATGAAACACTAAAAAGCTAAGAAACTGTTCTAGACTAAAGTAAACTAAAGAGACATAATAACTACAATAAAGGGCCCTTTATTGAATCATGTATTGGGAAAAAAGAAAAGCCATTCTTAAAGCCATTGAGATGATTGAAGCAATTTGAATATGAGAAGTATATTAGATAATATTTATAAGGTCAGTTCCCAAAATATAATCATCATATTATGACTGAGTGGAAGAATTTCCTTACTCTCAGGACAACTGCTGAAGTATTTGTTATTATTTCTGCAACTAAATTATAAGTGGTTTAGAAAAATCACACACATATACACATATGGATCTCCAAAAAGTTTGAGGAAAATGAGTATTATTAAAAACTATGCATGAATTTCAAAAATTTTTGCACCAAAATAAACTATTTTATTTCCACTTTTCCACAAACTTTTTGAAGTACCCTGATATGAAGTACACATATATATGTATCCACACAATATTTACATGTAATGTATCGACACATACACATAGCCATACACAT
This sequence comes from Tupaia belangeri chinensis, assembly GCF_000334495.1. Lineage (NCBI taxonomy): Eukaryota > Metazoa > Chordata > Mammalia > Scandentia > Tupaiidae > Tupaia > Tupaia belangeri. The sequence goes on along the minus strand of NW_006160083.1, from coordinate 4,097,684 downwards.
ATTTATATAAACAGATATATCAAGATAAAGAGAGCAAATGTGACAAAAACACTTGCTGAATCTAGATAAAGAACATAGTTCGATTATTATGCTATTCTTGCAACTTTTCTTTTGGTAATAAAAAGTAAGGGTGAGGGAATATTTTATAATGAAAGCTTCAAATCTGTTGGGGAAGAAGAAATAGTAAAAAGACAAAGATATAGATAATAAGATACAATAAAATCTGATAGTCGTGAAATCATACAAACATTTTTTTGGAAGCAAAAGCATCCACTTAAGTGCTGTCTCCATAGAGATAATATTTGACCCTAAGTATATAAATAGATTTTATTACATGTAACAAAATACCTTTCAAATAACAGAGCTAGAGTAAAATGATCTAAGACAACTACAGAAGTGCCATAAATAGTCATGAAACCAAATCCAGAGAGAGGGCTAGATATCTTGGACCTGTCTTCTCAGATGATAAGTCTATAGACAGATCACTGGCAGAACCAAGAACTTCAGCTTTCAACCACTCATGTAAGCATTAGCATCTATTGCATGACCTGTGACAGAAATGCCTAATACCAGACCATCGCTGAACTCATCAGCTCAAAAGCTTTCTAAACAGCAGAAAAGATTCATTAAGCCACCACACTGTAAGTTCTCAAATTCACCTTAATGGGTGCAAATCTGACAAATATTTCTTTGACTTGTTTTTACCATTCTTATAAATTGTTTTCATATTTTAAAAAATCAGTCTACTTCTTTCAGTTACATTCCTCAAAATTCACTAATCTGCAGTGTAATGAACTACTAAAGGATATGAGCTCTGAAGTCAGAATTCCAGAGGTAGAAATTTGGTAGCTACTGATATTTTAACTTCTCAGAAGCTCATCTGTAAAATGAGAAAAATAAATATTTAACTAAGATGTTAAATATCTTGCCTATTCTTGTATGATTTCATAACTATCAGATTTTATTGTATCGTGTTATCCACATCTTTGTCTTTTTACCATTTATTCTCTCCCAGCAGATTTGAAGCTTTTCATCATAAAACATTCCCTTACCCTTGCCTTCTTTTAAAAGAATTGTTTTAATTTTATTTGATATTTTTCAATTTCACCAGAGAGAGACAGAGAGAGAGAAAGGAAAAATGAGAAAGCAAGCTTCCAGGTTCAGGGCACAAACTGTGGTTGGCCACCTGGGAGTCCAGAGTCGCAACCACCATGCCATCTGCCAGCCTCATCCTTGCTTTTTATTACTAAAACAAAGATTGCAACTTCACAGACTTTCTGTGTTTATTAAACTAGGTGATGCTTTCAGGATAGGACCAGACATACCACATTATTATCAGCTAATATTCCTTATAACTCATTTCAGTGTATCTACATTCATTTATTTCTTAAAACAAAAGATAGAAATATTTAAAATCCACATATAACAGAGTACCTATAGTAAAAGACTGGTAAAAATACTAACAAGTAACCATTTAGGATTCTGGGTTACCACAGAGAGTAGGATGAAGCATTTTGTAGACTTACCTCTCTTACCCTAAGATCCCAAACTGTATAATGCCTACTACTGCAGCCACTCAGGAAATAATAGTCACTTATCATTGTCATTTCACCAGCTTATGAGCAGGTAAATTTGTCTAATAGCACACATATATGTTGGTATATACCAAATTTAAGAAATAGTAATATTTCAGTTAGCCTTAGACATGGTTCATAGCCAATGAAAATATTTATTACATCTTTTAGCAATTGACTTTGTAAATGCATCGAGTTTTTAGTTTTGACTACTTTATATTGAGATATAATACATACTGTAAAATGGGCTGATATATTTTGAAGTACACTAATGATAAGTGCACAGATTGATGAACTTGTACATATATACAAATGTATACATACTGTACTAATCCCCCAATCCAGGTGACAGTAAGAAATATTTCCAGCAGCCTCAAACTCCAGTCAGTGCCCATCCCTACTGGGAACCTCTCTTCTGACTTCAGTCACCACCCTTCCATTTCTGTCTATTCTTGAACCTCAATATGATAATATAGTGTGTACTCTTTTCCTCTCTTTTTTTGGGGGTGTACAGTACATACTCTTTGGAAAACACATTAAAATTTCCAGCGTGTTTTTGATGAGGCAGATTTTGGGACCCTTCCAGGAATCCTTTCATTATTATTTTTTATTTTGTTATTGGAAATCCTTTGCCTTGGTTTCACATTCACTTGCTGTTGTTTCAGATCAATTTTCTAGACATGCTCTGAAATTAATGGCCTGCATCCAGCTATCTTTCAGGAACTAAATGATTACTACTTGTGCTGTTCTACTGAAGGGAAAAACATGGGTGTGGGCATTCAAGTACATCCTCTAGGAAAAGAACACACAAGTGGCTGCTGGGTGCTATTATATAACCCAAAAGCATATTCTGATAATACAAGGCTTACAGCATAAATGTTTCTTTTTTGGGGGGTGGGGAGTGTTGAAAGCAAAAATACAATTGTGTGGTTTTGGGAAAAGAATACTCAGTATGAAGAAAAGATAACTGCAGGAGTTAGCAGCTGAAAGAGCAGAATTAGAGAAGCAAAAGAAGCAAGGAATTATGGCAAAGGCTTCTAAAAGTATAATAGGATGCTATACCCAAGAAAACAAAGACTACTTTTGCTAAACCAGTGGTGAGAGCATATAATGAAAGATGCAAAGTAGAGTGACTATGGAGCTACTATTTTGTCTCAGCCTTTTTCGCAAAGAATGAGGAAGCGGGAACTCAGTAAGATAAATATTCATGAGTCTCTGGGACTATCAAGAAACAGAATTAATAAGAGGCAGGTAAAAGAATACTTATACAATTTAAATATTTATAAGTCAACAGAGCTGGGTGAGATTCATTTGAACATATTCAATGAACCGACTAAGGTAGGATGTACCTCCAATACTAGTGTTTGTCGTAGAGACTTATGTACCAGGAAAATTTAAACAGGCTGATTTAATGTTGGAGATAAAGCAGATCTGGGAAAAAGGTGGGCTAGTTAGCGTATCCAAACTACCAGTCAAAACTCTAAATGAAATCATAAATCAGTCCATGAGCACCTTGAGGAAAATAACATAGTAAGTAATAGCTAAAGAGGTTCATAAAAAATAGAACCTGTCAAAGCAACTTAATCCATTTTTGGATATGCTAAGAAATTTGGGGAAGGTAATGAATGGTATAGACATAGTTTAGGGAGGCCCCACAGATGCCAGATAATTCATCCGAACCCATCTTGTTGATGCAATGACTATTGCTCTCCTCCTTTCTAACAGTGAAGGGCAATTCCACTCACACACTTAATATACAAAGACTCTATTCAGTTCTCCATGACACTTCATTGTGGAATTTAGATATTGCTTAAGTATAGTCAGTACACAAAAGGAGACTCTAAGTGTTATACAAATTAGAGTGAGAGATAATGATAATTCTGGAGTAAATCTGACTGACATCTTTTGGAAAAACAATGTGTGTGTGTGTGTGTGTGTGTGTGTGTGTGTGTGTTGGAAATTATCAGAATAATTCAAACAGAAATGAATGTTATTGCTTATGTTGGCTTGTATAATTATGGAAAATGTAAAAGGATGGGGTGGCAAAGGCTGTTTATAAAATATAAAGATCTGCTCATTTCATGTGGACCTCTCAAAATGGTTTAATTGATTGTCCATTGTCCTTAGTACTGAATCCTTCACTTGCCTGGGAGGCCTTCCTAGCCAGTCCTGTACCTACCTTTCCAGATCACTCATACTATACTCCTTGTTCTGGGCAAGCCAGCTACTCTGATCTTTTTAAATTCATCCAAGACTTCTTGCTCTTGCCCATGGGCTTTATGCATACCATTCTCCCTTTCACTCTTCTTTATTTACCCATTCTTTAGCTTTCTCTTCAAATCCCACTTTTTATGGGGTTAACTTTTAACTTTTAACAGGATTCTTTAATGTCCTATACCATCTGCCTTCCACTGTATTTTGCTTTAATGAACTATATTTCTGTCTTAGAAGAACTGATTTCAGAATGTAATTTTACAATTATTTTAAAAAGAAATAATAATAATCCTTCTCCACAGACTATAAGTGCCACAAAATCAGGGATAAAATATGAACTTTTTCAAGATTGTATCCCCAGGATTAAATAGTGGTAAGCACATTAAATACTTGTGATGAAATAAAAAAAACTAATTGTGAATATATATATAGATGGGTACCCTGCATAAAAGATTAAGTGGAAAATACATCCCTCTATCCTGCATATTATAATATTTTCTTCAGTTTTCAAGTGAAATACTGAAAAAAAAAAGTCTTCAATGAGGGTCTTGTTGACAAAGGTGTAAAAAACATGAGGCAGCTAAAACTCAAATTGTTAGATTCTACATTTGCACATTATATTTACCTCTTATGTGTTCCAAAATTCCATTTCATGGTGATAATGAATATGTAGGAAATTATCATTCTATCACTCTTCACATGAGAGCATTAGTGAAGGTTTTGAGCCTTGTATCACACAGAAAATGTAACATTTTTTAGGAAACTAACTTTGGAACAATCTTACTGCCTCAATAATGTTCATCTTTTTATCTTGAAAGGACCTAACCAGGAATTATAGAACCATGGAGTTAGAAAATAACATTTTACTCTAAGATAGGTCACCAATGGGGAATTATCTCCTTTTACCATAATGCTTAGGTGTTTATATTTTTAAATATGAATTTATAAATGAAGAAGTGACCAGACGCTATATAACTGAGGTTTCCACGTTAACAAAGACACACATAAAATTACTCAGGGAGAACTAGAGCTTAGGTTTTGTTGTTTCAATCCACACTTCTTCCATTAATTTTCTCCATTTGTTCAACAAATGAAACCTGAATGGCTCCCGTTAGTCTGGCACTATACTAGGCACTGGAGAAACTCTCTTTGGTCTTGCGTAATTCATTATTCAGTGAGAGAAACCAAACAAGAGCGGATGATTACAATACTACTGTGATGAATGCTATTCATAGCTTTGGTCTTGAGGCCCCAAGCTGTATTCTCAGTTCTCTGAAATCACCTTTCTGATTTCAGTCAGTGCTATGGTGTACAGTTCCCATGCCTGTTGACAGCTTCCCTCCTGCCCAGAGATGCCTTCTGCAAGAACTTCCTCAGCCATGGACAGGGCATCCCAGAAGGCAGTGGTGTGACCATCCTTGAAAACAGCCTTCAAGCATAGGAAATAGGAGTTGGTGGATAGATGACCCATCCTCCCATCTTTCAGAAAAATAATCTTAGGGATATTCTACACAATTCCTCTAAGGGTCCCCTCAGAATTGAGCTCCAGTTGTTCATTGCAATGTTCAGTTTAATAATGTATTTTTACTGGGGCTTAATGGCAGTGCAGACGTAATGTATCACTCTGTGGGGTTGACTCACACACAAAGGTTCTGAGATTCTGTCTGTAGACCTCCCTGAATATGTGTGCCCATGATTCAGTCTAGTTGAGGATCGCTGGTTGGGGGTGGATCACAGCATGATGACTCTGGTATAGGTGCTGTCTCTGTTTCTTTCTTATTCATGGAAGGAATAAAGAAATAAACTTTTAAAAAATGTATCTTTACTGGCTTTTTCTCCTTCCCAGGCTCTCTCTCTCTTTACTTACTGATTCCTGCTTCTTAAGATCACCTCTCAGTTAAACTTGCTGCACTCAAGCCCTTATTTCAGCTTTGCTTATAGGAGAGTGGCACCAGCACATAGTACAGTAAATGAATGAATGCATTGAAGACACTAGAGCCAAGAGTGCTACTTGGAGCATCTTCAGTTGCCTGTTGACAAGGTCATTATCTATAGTGCAATGGTTGTTTTCTGGTTTTGTTTGTGTTTGTTTTACCTATTTGCAGATTGTGTTGTTAAGTTTTCAGTATAGGGATGTAAGACTAGAGGTTTTGGGTGAGATCTTCTCTACAAAAAAAGACTTCTCTAAAGAAATATAGTTAAATATATGTAGGAAGGGAAAGATCCAGGAGTAAACACTAGGCTGGCATATCTGTAGCCTGGGCAGGAAAAGAACAGAGAGGGGGAAGGGCCAGATAATATTACTGAGCTCACATGGGAAACATCCTGAGTTCACTTTGTGGGTCCTCCCTGACCACACTGGGTGCATGTGCGTTCTATGATCCTGGCAGGCTAAGACTAAGAGTGGATCACAGCATGGAAGATACTAATGAGGGTGGCTATACTCTCTCTCTCTTTCTTTCTTTCTCTCTCTCTTTTGTCATAGAAGAAAGAAATAAAGAAACTTTTAAACCAAAGAATGGAGAAGAGGAAATGGTGGACAGAAAAGAGAATGGGAAATATTTGAGTATTGGAGATTTCTTGGGAAAAAGGTATAGTGGGTTGGTACAATTTAAGATATTCTGAACTTTTTCCAGGTCCTGTGTGCCTCCCATGCACATGAAACCATGGACATAGAAAATAGCTGCAGGTTCACTTCCATGACTTCAGTCTGAGCTCCTACTCCTAGGAACTGCTGTTGCTCAGAAGATCCCTATCAAACAAAGAACAGTGAATGAGAAGTTAAAGTAGCAATAACACGTCTAGCTAGGATTATTGTCCCTTTGACTTTTCTGTGGAAATCACTACTTATTTACAAGTTATGCCTTCCAAAACAGAAATAAGCATTTGGATTGAGGGACGTATTCTCAGACAACAAAATTCAGATCCAATCACTACCCTATAATGCTTCCTGTTGCTTTGGGATGGTGATATGTCAGGGCACTGGCACCCAGCATAGCTCCTGGCTCCCAGTGGTACTCAATATAGTTATGAAAAAAAAATGGGAAGAAGGGAGGAATTAGATGTTCAAGCAGTGAGTTATCAATCAAAAGATCTTAACAATGATGTAAATTCAGGATCGATGCACAAACCTAGTAAATGAAATCTTCATAAGGATGAAGATAACATAATTCAGAATCTCTTTGGATCATTTTGGTTAGGGACAGTTTTAAGGATTGCAGAGCGGGTGGAGCAAACACTATATACCCACTAAGGGAGTAGAAAAAAATTCTTTTTTTTCCTTTAGAGAACATCAGTGGTTAAGATGATGTTCTCATTGGTAATGAGATATGGGCTTACTTCCAGAAAGTGACAGAGATCCTTCCAGCAAATACTGTGGCCTTTGATGTAAGCACTGCTAAAAAAAAAAAAAATACCTTCAACTGAGCAAGCATGGAAGAAAAATTTGAAGAAGGCATTTCATGTTCTTCTCTATTGCATCTTTGATGTACACAAAGGATTTATTCCTAGAAGATGAAGACTTCATCCATTTTCCTTTCCCCTGAGGAAATCTTTGTTCTGCATTTCCCTTTTGGGTTATAATCTCAGTGAATAGGTGGCAGAGAATTATAGAGAGTTCTCATTATTCAACTGTTCATTACCCAAGTCACCACAGGCAATGAGTTGCATAGCCAGTCAGTGAAACACAAAAATATTTACCAATGAATTTACCATTTATAATATTGTCCTCTTGAAACTTCCTTGCCAATTACAAATACCTATATTATACAACAAATCCAAAGAAATCAACTCCTAGTACTAACTGTAAATCTTGTAAAGGATAAAGAATTTCATGAAGTCAATCAAAGTGATCTGGGAGTAGTGCTGCAAATAGTCAAAGCCTTTTGCAAATGACAGTCTTGACTATTTAAGCCAGTTAACAGCTGAAGAAGAAGAAGAAAAAAAAACTCGTAAATGAGATGATATAACAGTACTTAAAAAGAAAATAACTTGTATATTAAAGGGAGAGACCTCTATGTAAATTGACAAAGCCTGAATATTTTTCTCAAAGTGATCTGTATTAGGAACTTGCTGCTGTTATGCTTAAAGATGAAGCAAAAGATGTTATTATCATTTGGATTGTCCCGCAACCTCCTGATTCATCCTTCATCTTAAACATTAGCTCATAATTGTGATTGAACCTAAACAGTTATTGATAATATTTTTAAAAATGATTTAAAACTAATTTTAATTTGTCAGGCTCAATCTTAATCAAGTGTTTTGCCCCACTGAAAATGAATTGAATTATTTAGAGTAATTGAAAAAATGGCCCCTGTGTTAAATAGTGTCCCTGTCAGTGGCCTCTTTTAGGTATCAAAAGACCTCCCTCTACTTTTGAATATACCTACTTTCTCTACCCCCTCTGTCACTACCTTAATCTAGACCACTGTCATTTCTTACCTGTATTACTACAAGGGCCTCCTATTGCCTCTGCTGCCTAGGTCACAACTCCAGTTCTTCTTCCTTGTCATAGCCAGAGAAGATCGTCTCAAATGCAAGCATAGTGATGTCATCCTCCTACTTCTAGTCCTTTCATGGGGTCAATCTACCCTCAGTGTGTGTACTTATTAGCATATTTTGAAAGTCCACCATGATTTAACCTCTTTCTGTTTTCAAGTCTATTTCCCCCAGTTTCCTCCGTCCTTGCTCCTATATTGCTATCCCCTTCAACATTCTCCAAAACACTATTTTTTAAAAGTTTATTTATTCCATGAGTGAGACAGAGAGAGATACAGCACCACTAACAGGGTTTCGGCACTGCAATCCACACCCACATTTAGCAAGCCTGAATCATGAAAATTCTTGTGCCTGGCATATTCAGGAAGCTCTCTGGATACAAACTGTTAACCTTCCCAAGTGGGTCTATCCTACAGAGTATCCCATTTTACAACTGCATCACTGTACAGCTCCGCCCCCTGCCCTCCTCTCCCCGCCTCCAATGCCAATGCATTATTGCCCTATAATTCTGACTGTTGTAATGAGAGAATGCCAACTCCACTTTCAGTTCTTATTTAGAGATTTCCTCCAAAAGCTTTCCTAAATCACCAAGTGTCTCTCCTTTATGGTACCAAGGCATCCTGGGTGACAGACTATAATGAAGCCCTTATGACTCAATAGTATACTTTACTACAAGCATCATGGCGAGGACTGGACCTGACAGTTCAAGAGTCTCTAGGACCCTGCCCAGTACCTGGCCACAGCAGATATTTAGTAATGCTTTATAAAGAAATGAATGAATTACTATAGTACTAAGCACTACAAAGTAAAATGAATACTATGTCATGAAGGGAGTGAAATTGCCCAATTAAGCTGAGACATTTTCAAGTCTGGTGAGTAAAGAACATGAACGTTAGCCAATCAAACTGTTCCCAGTAGTAATTCCTGGGGAGTGCGGTTAGAAGAGTTGAAGAACAGAATTTCGTCTTTATACATCTAAAAATTGTTTGACATTTCCTTATGTTTGCATTACCATTATAATTTTTAAAATGTTAAAACACTAATTCCTGTAAGTATTAGGTTATAGGGAAAGTATTTTTCTATGAAAAAATGTGTCATGACTCTCCAGACAACCCAATAAATGTTTACTGTTAGTTTTTAATTTCAGGTAATAAGCTGCTAATCACCTTCTCTAACTTCCTCACTTCTGGCGAGTGCATGTGTCCTAAAAATAAAAACTATCCCACATGGCTGATTCTACGATTTAAGTTCTAGACCTAGCAGCTTGAAAAACACAACAGGTTTGTTTGCATGCGTACACAAAATCCCTGGAGGAAAATGGAGGAGAAAGGATTGTGGCATGGTCATCCCCCTCGAGGGTGATTTCACACTTTCCCTATCTCTCAGTCTCTCACCAGAGAGCTCACACATCCTATGGTAAACAAACAAACAAAAACTATGAAAGAACTAAAATGTTCTGGACATTTCAGCTTACTGTTATGTGATGTTTGTACAGGATATCAAGGATTTTTGCCTGTCATGGAATCTTAGTGTTCTTAGTGATAATATGTCCTGAAAACTTAATCTTGTTTCTTCAGAAGAGTAAAACTGATTTTGGGGAAGAACAGAATCTATTTGGAGGGAAAGAACTTCTACTTTTCATGGTATATCTTCCTGTATTGATAAAAAAAAATTACAAGTGCATATTACTTTTTAAAAAAGAATTATTTTATCTAACTTTATTTATTTCATTCATTTATTTATTTTAATTTCACCAGAGAGGGACAGAGTGAGAGAGAGAAAGAGAGAGAGGGAAAGTGAGAAAGCAAGTCACCAGGTCTGGGACTTGAACCATGGCCGGCCATGTGGGAGTCCAGCACCCTTAACTACTACACTACCTGCTGACCCAGTGCTTATTACTTTTATAATAAAAACAAATCTAGTTAAAAATGCAAAAGCAGGGACCAGCAGTTGGCGTAATGGCTATGTCGCTGGACTCCCATGTAGTCAACTGCAGTTTGAGTCCTGCACCCGGTGGCTTAAACTCATGCCGGGCGTGTGTGCATGCATGCCTAAAATCCAGAGAGGAGAATGGAGGAGAACGGATTGTGGCATGGCCATCCCCCCTGGGGAGTGATTTCTCGCTTTCTTTCTCTCTCTCTCTCTCTTTCTGTCTTTCTGGCGAGCGCATGTGCCCTATAGCAAAAAACCTCTCCAAAAGAATAAAAAATGCAAAAGCAAATATTAGCAAGCACTTTATGAAGATTTTAAAAAATGCATTAACACTCTGCCAGATAGATTTTATCTTCATTTTAAAGATAAAGAAACCAAGACTTGGAGAAGTTCTATGACTTATCCAATAATAAATGGCAAACTGAGCATGCAAACACAAATCTGATCTTAAGGCCAAGCACTAGTTTTTAAAAAATATAACATACAATGTTTTATTTCATTAAACAAGCAAATAATGATTTGCTTGGAGGATAAGTGTGTTACTTTAAGGATGCAGAGAGATTTATTTTCTTATTTTAGGGCAGAAATAAAGCTTAGGGATATAAAAGAAATGCTTTCCGGGACTAACATACCCAAAGAGGAATCATATTAGCTGCCAAATTGAAAACAAATTTCCTTCCTACACTATTATTAGCATCTTACACATTATCATATTTCTTAAATATTCTCTCTCAGCTTTGGCAACAATAAAGCCTTAGACATAGAATCTTGCATTTAGGAAGCAATCAATACTTACTTTAGATTTGTTAAAGTATGAAGCATATGATATTTATATACATATGTGTATATATTTTCATGTGTGTGTACATATATATTCCAGAAAAAATAAATACAAAATTTTGACTGTTGTACTTGAATGGTAAAATTTACATTTTAATTTCTCTGAAATTTTCTATACTTTTTCAGTCATCTAAAATGTATATTTTATTACTTTTAGGAAACTAAAGAAAAGAGTAGAAATCATTCTTCAAGAGAAAGAGATATAAAGTTATAGTTACTTATTGTATTGATTCAGAAATGGCCAAATTGACCGAGGGAACAGAATAGAGATCACAGAAATACATATGGAAATTTGATACAGGACAGAGGCAATGGCAGCAGTGTATGCTAGCGGTTGGGGGTAGGAAGAAGAAATTCAACAAATTGAACTGGATTAAAAAAAATCATCTTCCAAAATAAAAAGCATGATTTCAGATCACTACTTCATGTCATACTCAAAAGTCAATTACAAATATGAATCTCACAAATAAAACTTAGACATTTAGAAGAAAACAGGGAAGATTTGTTAAGCCAGATATGAAAAGTAGAAGCTTTTAAAGACTGATAAATTCAACCTCATTTAACAAAGAACTAATGTTAAAAACACTCTAAAGAAAGTAAAAAACACATCACAAGCTGGGAGAAGTTATTTGCAATGATATAACTGACAGCAGATTAGAATGAAAAAAAAAAAAAAGGATATAAAGAATTCCTACAAACTAATAAGAGAAAGCAAAAAATTCCAAAGAAAAATAAGCAAAAGACATGAACAGATTATTTACAGAAAAGGAAATGCATATAGCCAATTAGCATAAAAAGAGATAATCAATATCATTAATAATTAGAAATACAGATCAAAGTTGAAATGCCATTTTCTACCCATTGATTTAAGAAAAATAAGGTTGATTATAAGAGAGGACATGATTCGATGGGAAGGCATACACATTCTGGTGGGAGGGGAAATTATTAGAGTCATGTTGGAAAATAATTTCATATTACCTGGTAAAATTGAATATACATGCCTCCAACTCAGCAATTCTACTCCTGAGTGTATTTTCAAGAGAAAATCTTGTTCATTTACCCATGAAGACACATTCAAGAAAGGTCTTGGTACACTAGAAATGACAGAAATATCCACTGACAAGAAAGCAGATTAAATTTCCTCAGACACTACCTGGCACATGATAAGGATTCACAAAATGGTAGCCATTATTATTTTTTATAGTTTATTTATTTCTTCCATGATCGAGAGAGCACCCCCAATTATATCTAAGCACCATGATCCACTACTAGCATGAGCCAGCCGTAGATCATGGGCAAGCATGTGCCCATCATACTCATGGAGTGTCTGGAAACTTAAACTGGAAACTTTCCCATATGGGATTGCCTTATAGAGTATCACATTCTACCACTGCACCACCAGCTGATTCCACCATTCTTATATTATTAGCCCCAAGTATCAGGTTTTTTCATGCATGACAGAATATCTGTTTCATTTTCAAGAATATCTGTTTTAGGACAAGCAGAATATCTATTTCAGTGACAAGAATATCTGTTTTGGGACCAGCAGATGGCATAATGGTTACGTCTCTGGATTCCCACATAGTTGACCACGGTTCGAATCCTGGACCTGGTGCCTTAAAACTCACTCAAGTTGCGTGTTCATGTGTGCCCAAAATCCTAAGAGGAGAATGGAGGAGAAGGGATTGCAGCATGACCATCCCCCTGGGGGATGATTTCTCACTTTCTGTCCTCTTTCTCTTTGGCGAGCACATGTACCCTATAGCAAAATTCTCTCAAAAAAAAAAAAAGAATATTTTATAAAAATGTGTAAAGAATTAAATGAGAAATATATTTAAGTTCTTAGCATATAGAAGTCATTTTATAAGTGTTACTGCCTCCTTAAAAAAAATCTAAGGAAAGACTGGGTGCGTACCATCTGGTTGCCAATAGAAGCAGTATTGCTGGTCAATCTACCCTTGGCAGATTTCCAACTGTTTGTTTTGAGTAGGCATTTTAATGCATACTCATTGCCAGGAAAGCACCTTCTGTGATGGTACTGCAATTATTCCCATTTTACACATGTGGAAACTGAGCCTGAGAGCTGTAATGACTTGCCCTAGTAGGTCACTCACTTCAGAAGGAATAGGTCTGGATTTTAATTCAGGTTATCCAATTCAGGGCCTACTTCCAAAATTACACCTTTATTATTTCCTAATGCCACCAAAGCTATACATCAACTCTAACAAAAAGTCAAAGAAAATCTCAACTGGCAGGGATTCCTATCCCAAACCAAGGTGTGTGTGTGTGTGTGTGTGTGTGTGTGTGTGTGTGTTGTTGGGGGAGGATAGTCAATGGGAGACTTTGGAACAAATGTCAGCTCTGAGGAGCAGAAGCTGCAAATGGTTAATGGCATTATTCCCCGAAGGGCACCAGAAAGTCAAGTAAGCAATTCTTGACCTTTCAGAAGCTATTATGAGGAAAACATAAAGAAACAATTCTGCGGGCTTAATGAAAGAACACTGTGAAAAGTGTAATGGGCTATTTGTGCACATCTCAAAAGCATCATATAATTTGGCACAACTGGCAGTCTATTTTCCAGCATGGCCAAGCAGGGTGTTGTTACTTAGGCCCAAAGTGCCTTGGCAAAGCCACGTCTCCACCTCCATCCCTTCTCTAAAACCTAGGGTGTCTATGATTTAATTTTCAAGGTTTAAACATCAGTTGCTGAAATGAGATGTGGCACAGGCTCATTCATTGTCCTCGAGTGTGAGAATACATTTTATATTTCAAAATATGAGCCCGATTTTGGTTTGGTTTGGAATTTTTTTGTTTTGTTTTGTTTTGTTTTGTTTTGTTTTTGCTGTATATATTGGGTTCTTTTTTATTGTTTTCTTTTTAAATTACATTTTCAGGCAATTAGTTCATTAGTGACTCAGCTCTTCATGATTTTGGCGGGGGCTGGAGGAAGAGTGAGGTGGTAGAGTACTTCATTATTTTTAAAAATGGTTATTGGCCATGTTCAGTTCCCATATTTCATCCCCAGTTTCATAAGGGTGTTTAGTATGCAGAGTCTGTGCATAAGATCATCAGCAGCTACATTAGCACAATGGCTCTTCTGGAGCCATAACAGTCTACCATGGAAATGATCCGTGGATTATATAAGTTTATAAGGTCTGATACACTTACAAACAAAGAATTTTTTCCCACCATTTTCCATTATGTATTCCTCATTAGGCTCTCCCCCCTTTTTTTCCCTCCCGTTCTTTTATACAAATGTAATGATTACACTCAAAGCCAGGAAAAAACATTCCCAAGGATATTTAACTAAAGCCAAGAGAGGCTGAGAAAATGATCCCCCCAAAAGCAATGATTTTTAGTTAACCCTGGGCTTCAGCCCACATTTTGTTCCTACAGAGTTTCTGTTCACAGTCCATATTGCCCTACAAATGAATTGTATATGACCTTTGGGGCCAGGATTTTCTAGCTTTTGTGGTAGTTCCCACTGTTGGAAGGACTGTTGTATGAGATACACACAGAGTTTCTATGTTTGTCATGAATGATTCTAGTTTATGTCAGGTTCTTAATTAATCTCAAACTGAGTGCTGAAGCAAGAAAACAAAACTGGGAACATGTGAGCATTTTTAATCAACTTACTTAAAAGACAGAAAACTTTGTCCCAGGCAAGCAGAGATCACTAGGCAGAAAGCAAACTGAAATATCTTCAGTGGCCCAAGTGATGCCAGGATTAGAGCTCATGTTTCCTAAAACCATAAACGAACACAGCAGAGACATGGATTTAATAACCAAAACATGTCCTGGACAACTGCCACTGCTCCTACTTGACGTAGATAGTTCTTCATTAGCAATACAACCTTGCTCTTCACTTCTGACACCAAAGAATAGATTGTTTTCTTGGAAATGGCATATTCAAGTGAAAGGTACATTAGACATCTGTAGAAATGCATCCACTATGAACAGGGGACTGACCATAGGTATTCATCACCTCTCCCCGACAAGACCCAATAAATCATAGTGAAAAAATACACCTATAACTATGACAGGCACAGAGATGGGATCATCAGTGAATAAGACACCACACCAAATTTGTGAAGGATGGATAGAGAGTGGAAGCCCATCAGTGGGTAAAAGAGAGGGAGTAAGGAAGTAGCTACGAAGTATGTGAGAGGAGACTACATAGGAGAAAGGATACAATCGCTATGGGAGCTCAAAAGAAGTTAGAATCAGAATAGGCAATCAACAGAGGGTAGGAATGAGATATAAATTGAAATTTCTTTTGGAAGGACTATTTCCATTAGCTCCCTCTTTCACCTTCCCCTTTCCAACTCTGCTGCAGTAAAGCAGCATTTGGTTGATGGAACAACTCTGGCTCCCATACTCCCCTCCCACTTACTTCATCCCCAAGCAAGCAAAGTTGGGTTGCACACTATTGCCCCCAACTTTCAACTCTAACATTTTACCGCCAACCTGAAAAACCAGTTGACTTTTGTCTAAAGAAGCTGAAAGGGTCAGGTGATGGTGAGTGGTAACCCAGCTGAACCTACATGGGAAAGGTTCTGTGTTTGTGTCCAGGAACCTTCTTGAACATGCTGGGTGTGCATACTACAGGCCTGCTGAGACTGAGGATGTATCACAGCATGGAGACCCTGTTGGAGGTGCTTCTCTCTCTTTTTCTCTTTCTGTATGTTTCTATGTGGTGAAAGAAAATAAACAAGGAAGAAAGGGAGAGAGGGAGGAAAAAAGGAAGGAAGAAAGAAAAGGAGGAAAGAAGGAAGGAAGGAAGGAACAAAGGAAAGAAGGAAGGAAGGAAGGAAGGAAGGAAGGAAGGAAGGAAGGAAGGAAAGAAACGGAACTAACTACCTGGCAAGGAAGGAGTGCTAGAGTGAATGCAAGCTCTCCCATAATGCAGATACTTTCCTCTGTCATTTGGAGTATCCAATCTAGGAACCAGCTCCCTGCCTTCTCACTGTAAAGTGAAACCAGTTGAAAGTAACCTTTACTCACATCCTGAGAGCCTCCAAGCAGTGTGCCCATTTGTAGGCTAACAGTACAGAAACCTTAGTGGACTGTAGTCAAAGGTTGTCTTCATTTTTATTCCCATTGTTATAATTATTATCACATCATCAATTGAGCACTGACACCATTTATTGGATCTCTCAAAAGCCTTGCAAACCCTTGCCCCATTGACCTCATCCTACTCTCCCCCAACTTTCTTCCTAAACTGCTCCTCTTTCAGTATGTCCTCTCAGAGACTGGACCTGTAACATCATAAGTTATAGAGCACTTACTCTGTCCTAGGCACTGATCTAAGTACATTGCACATATTAACTTATTTAAACCTCAAAACAGTCCTAGATGAGAGGGGAAAACTGGATGAAGTTAACAAGGATCTACCTGTAAGCATTTGAGGCCACCTGGCCAAAGAAGTCTCTGGAGAGACCTGAATCTCCAAGACTCTAGTTATTTGTTGTGATTTTTCCCTCCATTTCTGGAGAAATTTCATACAAATTTTTTTGTTGGATTCTGTGTGTATGTGCACGTGCATGTGCATGTGTGCATGTCTGGTTTTGTATTCCTTTTTGTAAAAATCTTAGGCCTCCAACTCCTAGATTCAGCCCTAGACTACATACAGAGTACAAGAATCAGACTCATACGAGAGTTCTCATTGACAGACTTGATATCTGATGAGTATATCAAAAAAGCCAAGTACATAGACAGTAAATACAATGTGAAGACACTTCCAAAAGTGTTTCATGTGTGTTAATTCACTGTATTAGTAAGAGTTCACCAAGCAAACAGAAGCAGTAGAATTAGCTCATGTAATCTTGGAGGCTGAGAAGTCCCATAATCTACTGTCTATAAACTGGAGAACCAGGAAAATCAGTTGTGTAATTCAATTTGAGTCCAGATACCTGAGAACCTGAGTAGGAATGAGTGTGGGGAGGAGCTATACAGAATCTGTTGGCTCAAAAGCCTGAAATGAAAATGTCTAATGTCTGAAGACAGGAGAATATAGATGTCCCAGCTCAAAGAGAGAGAGAAATTCTTGTCCTTTCTCTGCATTTTAGTTTCATTTGTGTCTTCCACAGATTAGTTAATTTCCATCCACATTGGTGAGGGCAGATCATCTTTATTCAGTCTACCAAGTCAAATGCTAATCTCTTCTGGAAATACCCTCATGGATACCCTTAGAAATAGTGTTTTACTAGAGCCAGCAGGTGGTATAGTGGTTAAGGCACTGGACTCCCTCCTGGCCAATGACAGTTCAAGTCCTGGACCTGGTGGCTTGAAAAACAATCCAGAAGGATAGGAAAACATGCCCAAAATCCTGAGAAGAGAATGGAAGAAAAGGGACTATGGCATGGGCATTCCCCCCGAGCGGGAGGTGATTTCTTACTTTCCTTTTCACTGTCTACCTCTGTCTCTCTCCAACTCTCTCCAATAAGTGCACAGGCCCTATGGCAAAAATTTTTTTGGGGGAAAAAAAAAACACACACAACTTTTTACCATCTATCTGGTCATTCCTTAGCCTAGTCAAGTTGACACATAAAATTAACCAACACACTGATTTAGTCTATTTCACTTGTTTTATAGATGAGGAAACTGAGGTGCAGAATCTCAACAATCTACCCAAGGTCCCAGGTAGCCACTCTTAATGGCTCAGCTGTTAGTAATGTTTCTTGGGTAGTTACAAAGTATACATCACTAAAGAGTTATTGTTAAAGATTTAGATATGTACTAAAAACTGCAGTTATGTGCTGTCATCAAAAAATTAAATATAGCATTACTATATGATTCAGTAATTTTACTTCAAAGAATATACCTAAAAGAATTGAAAGATGGGATTTGAACAGAAACTTGTACACGTATTTCTATTGCAACATCATTTGTAATAGTTAAAAGGTGTAAATAACCGAAGTGTCCATAGATGGATGATGAATAAACAAAACGTATTATATGTATACAATGGAATATTATTAGGCCGTAAGAAGGAAGGAAGTTCTGACATGCTTCAACATGAACAGATCTTAAAAATCATTATGCTAAGTGAAATAAAACATTCAAGAAAGGAACAAATATTGCAAAATTACACTTCCATGTGGTACTTAGAGAAGTGAAATTCATAGAGACAGAAAGTAGAATGTCTCAAAAATGAGGAAAATAAGTTATTGCCTAATAGGTACAGAGTTTCAATTTGGAAAGAAAAAATATTCTAGTGATAAATAATGATGATGGTTGCATAACACTATGAATGTACTTACTATCTAAATTATGCACTTAAAATAGCTGATTTTCCGGGGGCCAGCAGTTGGCATAATGGCTATGTCGCTAGACTCCCATGTAGTCGATCGCAGTTCGAGTACCGGACCCAGTGGTTTAAACTCACACTGGGCATGTGTGTGTGCATGCCCAAGATCCTTAGAGGAGAACAGAGGAGAAGGGATTGTGGCATCCCCTCTGGGGGGTGATTTCTTGCTTTCTATCTTTCTGGAGAGTGCATGTGCCCTACAGCTAAAACCTCTCAAGAAAAAAAAAAAAAAGCTACTTTTCTGCTATGTACATTGTACCACAGTATATTTGTTAAAAATGAACAAGCAACCAAAAATAAATTATAATCATTTTTAAATGTGTGCTCATCCATCAGAAATAAGATCTGAAGCCTCCCAAGTATATAATAAAGCCAAGTATATAGACAGTACATACAATGTGCCATGATGGCACACAGTTAATGCCACTAATTAGGAGGATGGAAGCCACATGGAACACCTGGATTCTGTTCCTGGACGAGCCTGAACACACTGGGTATGATTGTGTACACCTGTAATGCAAACTCATTGGAGACGGTAGCAAGAGGATCACAATACAGAGACCTTATCAAAAATAACTATCTCTGTCTCTCCCTTCCTCCCTCTTTTTCTCATAAAAGTGGAGGTTTGGGGAGAGAAAGAAGATATAAAATGTTAATAGACAAAAAATATACTATCTGAGATTTGTTTTAAAATACCTGGTAAATACAAGTGTTGTTTTGCCAATTAAAAACAAAATGAGGGACCAGCAGTTAGCGTAATGGCTATGTCGCTGGACTCCCACGTAGTCGACCACGGTTCGCGTCCTGGACCCGGTGGCTTAAAACTCACACTGGGCGCGTGTGCGTGCGTGCCCAGGATCCCGAGAGGAGAATGGAGGAGAAGGGATTGCGGTGTGACCGTCCCCCCAGGGGGGTGATTAATCGCTTTTTGTCTCTCTGTCTCTCTCTGTCTGTCTGGCGAGCACATGCGCCCTATAGCGAAAACCTCTCCAAAAAAAAAAAAAAGAAAGGGCTTGCCTTTGTGATCAAGCCACATGACTGACCACACTTCAAATCCTGGCCCCAGGGGCTTGAAAAACATGTCAGGTGCGTATGTGTGTGTGCCCAGTAACTCTAGAGGATGGAGAAATGAAGAAGGGATTGCGAGTGACAACACCCCACTGGGGAGTGCTTTCTACCTCTCTCTCTCTCTCATGGCTTTCACGTGGATGACAACAAACACAAACAGACACTTCTACTTGAGGCAAGCAACCACAATTAATTGCTGCTCACCCTGAGCAATGGCTGGCCACTTGTTTCATTTATTTTTATTCCAACAAGTATCTATTGAGTACTACTGTGTATGAGGCATAGAACTTGGTGCAAGGTATGTGGAGACTGACTTGGATCCCCGAAATTGATAAGATTATTTTAAATTAAAAACATTTGCGATTCAACAGATGTAAAAAGAAGTTTTTTGGAACTTCCCTTATCTGACTGAAGGCAGGAACATCTGGGAATGAGGTTGCTATAAATTCTTCTTAAAGGCAGCCTCATACGCAATAAAAAGGCTCAGAGTGAAACTGCCATCACCATCCCCATTCCACAAGAGTTCATACTGGCCAGAAAAAAGATGGAGAAGACCACTTGTGCCTGCTACATCACTAAGAACTTTCTTATCTCCCATTTTGTTCTCCTAAAAACCCATCTGCTTTTCCTAAAGAAATGCATTTGTTGGGACCAGCAGTTAGCGTAATGGTTATGTCGCTGGACTCCCATGTAGTTGACCGCGGTTTGAGTCCCAGACCCAGCGGCTTAAATTCACACGAGGCGTGTGTGCATGCGTGCCCAAGTCCCAGGAGGAGAATGGAGAAGGGATTGCGGCGTGGCCATCCCTGCTGGGGGTGGGGGGGGAGAGTGATTTCTCACTTTCTATCTCTCTGTCTCTCTCTGTCTGTCTTTCTGGCGAGCGCACGTGCCCTTTAGCAAAAACCTCTCAAAAAAAAAAAAAAAAAAAAAAGCATTTGTTCTTCCTATAGAGGTCTTTTCTTCCCCTAACCTCTTCTCCCTTTTGTCTTATTGAGAGGTTATAAAGTCCCTATCTTTGGCTGCTTGTAGAGTTTATTTTTCTGTGAAATCCCATACATGTACATAAATAAAAGTCTGTTTTTTCCTTGATAATCTGTCTTTTTAAATCATCATTCCTGGTGGCCTAGAAGGGCCTCTCCAAAGCAGTGACACTTAGGCTACATCAGAAAGCATGAGAAAGAGCCAGCATTAAGAGAAATGGGAAAAAACACTCCAGGTAAAGAGAAAAACACCCAAATTATTCCTGCTCTTCAGAACTTAATATTCTCAACTGTGAATAGAACAGAAATAGGGAGAGTAGAGAGGTGAGCAAGGCCACATCATACAGGACAAGGCATTGCCTTTATTAATATAAGGTTTCAACTTGTGAGAGTTGCCACCAAAATCATTATCCTCAATGATGGTGAGGGATATGGGAAAAACTAGGACTTCTAGACAAGTAATGGGAGGTTTCAAATTACAAGAGACATGGGACATTGAACATCAGGACATCTAGCTGGCATTAGACAAGCCATTCAAGAGTAAAGACCAGGAGTAGCTAACAAAGTAGAAACTATCTAACCCTTCAGAGACTGAGAGTGGGGAACAGTTCTGGTATTTGTTTTGGCCACTTCTTTCCAGAGCCAGTTTTGTCATTAGCAGGTTTGAATACCGAGAAGGGTATGAGTGAAGCTGAAGCCAAAGGCAGAAAAAAAAGATCAAGTATATGTATCAACCTATGTAATATGGCTTCAAACATATCTGACCTGCCATTGTGTTTTAGTTTTCTTCTATAGGAAAGGTATAAAAAGACATGGTCATGCATTAATTTCTAGACTCAAGAGAAATAATATAAGAAAGATATCGGTCTGAAGTCATTTATTTAAGACTTGGATTTATTTTCTAAAGAAGAGTGAATTTTATGTCATCTTGGAGGACACACAGTATTTAATGTTAACCTTACTACAGGAGGGATTCCTGGAAAGATAGAATAGAATCCAACAGTTGGTGGATTCAAGCTAGAGGTCACTCTAATTAAGAAAGTAAAGAGTAAATGGAATGCAAACAATCCTATTTCACACTAAACCATTCAACATGGGAATCATTTTAACATAATGACTCAAGGGCAGATTACATTCTCCTATGCATAGGCACAGCCCCCGTTGACTTCCACACAGACAGTGATGCATGTCTAGAAACAGTTTGGGGCCTAGAGGCTGGTGAAATCAATTGTGTGAATCAATTTAAAATGCAGCCAGATGTTTTGACTCAGACAATAAAAACTCACAGAATGGAAAGGAGGAAAAGTCTACCAATAGCCCACATGACAGAAGACTAGCAGAAGTTTTAAAAAGGCAACCCTCATTGGCTAACTTGACCTCTTTTCTTATCTTGGTATCTGTTTAAGGAAAAATGTACATTAATAAATTCTTTCACTTAACAATGTTTTGGAAGTTCTCCTTATTTTTAAAGTACTCCAAGGAAAACAAAGACGGATCAACTTGAATTTGGATCTCAAGAAGTTCAGTGTTTGGTTAATAGAAGAAATGATTTGTGCACCTACAAGATTAAACAAAAAAGACATTCAGGAAATAATCACAAAGGTGTGAAAAAATGTTGCCTATATGGATATGGAAGCATTATTGTAGTAAAAATAGTCGTAAATAAGGAATAGTAAAGAATAATACTTTTTTTTAAGTACTTACTAAAATGATGAAATAGTTTGCAACCATTAAAAAGACTGTAGGAAGAAAGGGGGGAAAAGGAAGAAAGGAAGGAAGGAAGGAAAGAAGGAAGGAAAGCAAGCTAGTAAAAAATCCAACCAGTTGATTGGCCTAGATAAGTAGGATTCTACCAAAATGCCTCATGGTAAGCTGATGGAGATGAGCTTACTAGGGGAGTTTCTGGACTTTTCTAGACCACTCTACCCTATTTCCATGGTCAGCTACATAATTTGTAGGGTGTAGAACAAAATGAAAATGTGAGACCCCTTGTTATAAAAGTGGAAAAAAACTACAAAATATTTGAAGGGATTCCGAATATATTAATGTGGCATAGAAGTTCTTTTGAGTTGAAGATGATTGAAAATCATTAGATACAGGAAGATAATTTGCTTCACCTCACCATTTCTGTCTGAAAACTGCCTTCGCAAAGAACTCTGATGCCAAAAATTCCCTTCAGGGGCTGCGTTCTGGAACGGGGGAAAAGTGACTCCTATTTGCAGAGATGAGAAGTGTGTGCTAGGATGAAATCACATCAACAGACCTTAGTAAAAGAAATCTTGCCTTCCATTAATTTCCCTCATATATTTCTCAGTCATTTTTTTTTTTTACCATTCATTGACCCTCAGAAACATCCCTCCTCTTTGTAAGATGTTATAGAAGCCCTGAATTCAAGCCATTTCTTTGAGTCACATTTTTCTGTGAACTCCTTCGTATTTATGTGAATAAAAATCTTACTTTTCTCTTGCTCATCTGTCTTTTGTTCAGTTTAATTCACAGACCATCCCCCAAATGAACATAAGTTATGTTCATAACAATGAACATGAAGGGGCCCAGTTATGGTAATGTACACTGGTCGATGCTACTACTTGACGATCTGAAGCCTAAAAGAAAAAAGATAGAGAAAAAGTTGGGTTTTTTTTTTATAGATAGTTTTAAAATATAAAACTCTTCTGTGGTTTCTTTTTCAACTTGTCATGGTGTTTTTTATTTGGTTTTCAGTGTTATTCTGGGTAAAGAAAAAAAGTTGAAATTATTGTCATAAATTGTACTACTTATCTTTATATTGTGTGATGGAGTTTTAAATGCAAATATAAGTGCATTTAACTTGAATACAAAAATCACTGAAATTACATAATTTATATTTTGTAGCTCATGCATGCATATGTATTTTGTTCTCACAAGAACAATGGAAATGCTGCACACGACTAACTCAACCGCTTTTATTTTGTTTCTTACTGTGCATATATTCTACCAGTGCTCTTTATCATTGGCTTGCAGATGAGTAAGAAAAGACTGAAAAAAAAAATATATATTTTTTTTTCTTTCCCTTTTTCTTAGTCCATCATTTTTAGTATAAGTAGTTGTCTGATAGGTTTAACAGGAACGGGAAGACTATGATAGGGTTCCTTATTTATTTGTGTTTCTTAACATTTCATTGTCTTTCTGTATTAGAAGCAAGTTTGGGTTAGAATGAAAACTCCTATTTACTCAGTTATAGATGTAATACTCTTACTTTGCAATGACTTTGTGTTTCCCTGAATTATTACAACTCATGGGCCTGTTAGAATTCTGTGTTTAGTACCAGCAGGTGACATGGTGGTTAAGGCACTGGACTTCCACATGGCTAATCATAATTAAGAGTTCTGAACCTGGCCGCTTGCTTTCTCACTTTCCCTCTCTCTCTCCATCTCTCTCTGTGCTCTATAGCAAATTTTAAACTAATAATAATAATAATAATAATAAGTAAAATTAAATGAATACGGTTTTTGAAATTTTTTATTATTATTTATACATTTAATCACTATACATCATTTAGATTGTAAAGAGACTTTACCCAGCATGATATACACCACAGTCCAGCCCAGTTGAGAATATTATACATGTCCTCATCAACAGATAATAAACCATAAGAATTATATACTTATTTAATTTTACTTTCTTTTCTTTTAAAGAGAGAGGATTTTTGCTATAGAGCACATGCACTTGCTGGAGAGACAGAGAGAGATAGAGAGACAGAAGGAAAGAAATCACCCCCCCACCCACCCAGGGGGATGGCCACACTGCAGTCCCTTTTCTTCCACTCTCCTCTTGGGATCTTGCGCATATACACACATGCACCTGGTGTAAGTTTTAAGCCACCACGTCCGGGACTCAAACTATAATCAACTATGTAGGAATCTAGTGGCATAACCATTATGCAATCTTCTGGTCCCTATTATTATTATTTTTCATTTGCTATAGGCCATGTGTGCTCACCAGAGAGATGAGAGATGAGAGAGGCATGGTGGTGCATATCTGAAGTCCTAGGTAACTGGGACCTAGAGCAGGAAGCATTGCAATGTAGAGAGATCCTCTCAAAAATACCTCTTTCTCATTAAAATAAATAAATAAACCAACCAAAACAAACAACACATATAAGTTCAAAAATAAAATTATTAAGTTTGGGATGGTGAAAGCAGAACTTTAAATCAAGTATGAGGCCCCATTGAACTGCATAGTTCACAAACCCATGAACGTTCTCTGTCCACTTTCACCAGAATATTTCCACATAGGATTCAAGTTAAAATTATGTTAAGGGTACCAGATCCCAAAATGGCTCACTGGAGTTCAAATCTCAGCCCCTGGAAGTTTTAAAACCATACCAGGCACATGTGCATTCATCCCCAAAATTCTGACAGGGTGGAGACATGGAAGAAAAGTGATTACAACACGACCACAGCCCATTGAAGAGTGTCCTCTCTGTTTCTATCTCTGTCTTTCTGTCTCTCCTTCTCTCTCAGACAAGTGCACATGCCCTCTGGCAATTGAAAAAAATATTGAAAATGAAATGAGTACTTACATGCCAGTACTAAGAATATTAGTCTGCATTAAGAAATAAACTCAAATACATATGGATCTAGGAAGGCAACGGAAAGGAGCTGAGCAGACTTCAGTCTTTCTGTTTTCTACCATTGAAAGACATCACAGGGAAAGTTAATTCCATTACCTCAACTCTACCATAAGAAAAACAGCAATGCTTATGCCACAGCAAATGGTAGCTGAGCCTCAGCTTTAGTGTCAGGGGACACGGGATTGTTAGAACTGCCGAACAATGATAGACTCTGAAAGAGCAGCCATTGCTCAGGGGCAGCTGTTGATAGTCATAGGAGGAAAGCAAGCCCAGCACTTCCAGGGCTTCCAGTTCTTCAAGCGACATGGGAAATTCATACTCTTATGTGAAATTTCTCAATTTCTTAATGTTGCAAATGAATTAAATTGAGTTTTATATAGAGAACTTTAACATACAGTAGCATGCCACCAAGAAGGACAGCACAAATGAATAGAGAAAAGATGGGTTATTAGTAGATAATGTTGGGGAAACTGGCTCACTGTATGGATGAAAACAAAACTGAATCTGGAGAAGAATAAAACTGCATCCTAATATAACACCACATATAAAGGAGGTGAAGGCTTACACAGTGAAACTAATAGGAGAAAACATAGAAATATATCTTTGTGACCTAGGCATGGAGCAGGATCTCTTTAATAAAACTTCACAAATACTACCAATAGGGCAGAAAAAGTGATGAATGTGATTACAACCAAGATCACTGTGAACAAAGTTAAAACAGATCTATGACAAGTAAAGAGAAGATACTTGGAGTGTGTGAGCCAACAAGGGATTCTTATGTACAACAGTACTGTCCAGCACTACAGTGTAAGGCACACATATAATTTAACTGTTCTAATAAACACACTAGAGGGACCAGCAGATGGCATAATGGCTACGTCACTGGACTCCCATGTAGTCAACCGTGGTTTGAGTCCCAGACCCGGTAGCTTAAACTTACTCCAGGCACATGTGTATGCGTGCCCAACATCCCAAGAGGAGAATGGAGGAGAAGGGATTGCAGTGTGGCCACTCCCTCTAAGGGGTAATTTTTCACTTTCTGTCTCTCTGTCTCTCTGTCTTTGTGGCAAGCACATGCACCCTATAGCAGAAACCTCTCAAAAAAAAAAAAAAACCCAAAAAAACCCCACAACTATAATAGACACACTAGAAAAGTAAATAAACAGATACAATTAATTTGAATAATGTACTTTATTTATATCAATACTTTTCAACATGTAATTCCTATAAAAATTATTGTTGAGATATTTTGCATGTTTGAAATACTAAATCTGCAAAATCTCACGTGTATTTTGTACTTACAGCGAGTCTCAATTCAGACTAGCTGCATTTCAAGTGCTGAAAAGCTGCATACAGCTAACAGTTACCGTGTTGGACCAGCCCAGGTCTAGAATACAAAGGAATTCTTTTGAATCAGTAATAACTTCTAATGTCAATTCCCACAGAATAATGGGCAAAAGATATGAACAGGCAATTTGCCAAAAAGCAAATACTACTAAGATTTGCAAAGATGCTCATAATCATTACTAAGTTAAGAAAAAATGTATCAAGTTAAGTCTACATGCCCAGAAAAATCACAAAGCTGGTTAATGATGAGAGTTGGTGGGGATGCAGGTATAAAGAATCATCATTTACCAAGGGGAGAGTAAATGAGAGTAGACATTATGAAGAATGCTTTTGTCGAGTTAAATGGATGACAGCAATTAATTCTTCTTTGTATTTATCCTAAAGAAATTATTAGACAGTTTAGGCATTTGTTTTTCTGTTAGTCTTCAGTCTTCCTGGACTATAAGCTGCATGAAAGCAAGGATTTTGTTTTGGCCCTTTCTGTGTGTCCAATGTTGGGATCACGGCTGGCACATAGGAGATGCTCCATTAATATTTGTAGAATAAATGCATTATGCCACAGAAATGAAATGAGGCATGTGCTTTTGCTTTTGTTTTGTTTTCTTTAATTTACTAGAGGGCACATGCACTCACTGGAAAGAGACAGAGAGAAAGGGTAAATAAGAGAGCACTCCTCAGGTGGATGGCCATCCACAATCCCTTCTCCTCCATTCTCCTCTCAGGATTTTGGGGATATACACACATACCACTGACATGTTTTTCAACCCACCTGGTCTGGGACTGAAATCACACAGCTGAGGTGGTTTGGGATCCATGTGGGATCCTTAACCACCACGCCACTGATTGACCTGACATGTGTTTATAGATACAAAAAGTGAAACTCAGAGCCATCATTCCTCTAGTCACCATCTGAGATATTAGCACAATGTCCAGCCCCCCCAAACTGGTTCTCAGACATCACCCATTCAATATTTTAACATTACTTACTCGGTTTCTCATAAGGAAAGTCAATCTATAAGTAACTGGACAGAACAACCACATCACATTTTTAAGGGTTAAATTGAATTATGTCTGAGTACAGAAAGGTGCTTCTTGGGAACCAGCAGTTAGTGTAATGGCTATGTCGCTGGACTCCCACGTAGTCGACCGCGGTTTGCGTCCCGGACCCGGTTGCTTAAAACTCACGCCGGGCACATGTGCGTGCATGCCCAAGATCCCGAGAGGAGAATGGAGGAGAAGGGATTGCGGCGTGACTATCCCCCCAGGGGGGATTTCTTGCTTTCTGTCTCTATGTCTCTCTCTGTCTGTCTGGCGAGCACACGCGCCCTATAGAAAAAACCTCTCCAAAAATAAAAGAAAGGTGTTTCTTGATAGCATTCCCTCTAAATTGCTTCGTATGTTCTGGGGTCATGCTTTTCCTGAGAGATATTTTTACAAAAAAAAAAAAAAAAAAAAACAGAAAGAAAGAAAGAAAAGAAAAAAGGAAGAGAAAGCAAAGAGACTATGTAATAGATTTAAAGCTGTTAATTCTAGTACACACATTTAGCCATTCAATAACAAAACAGGCAGTCTCTGAGAGAAACAAATCACAGCTTTAGTTCACAGCTTTAATGTTAAAAAGGGTTAATATTTACCCACCAGCTTGCATGCTTGTTGGTTTTTGCCTTTCCCTTTCTTTCCCTTTTTTTTTCCCTAAGCTTTGATGAGTTATCTTCAGAAGATCATTTGAGTATATACTTCATTTTCTCAGTTCTTTTTGGCCATCCCTTCACTGGCATGTTCACCTTATTTGGGTATATGTACCACTCTACAACTCCTCTCCACCCGCTATTTCATAAATCAAGTGCTAACTAACTTTGTAGCAAAACAAATCCATCTGGAAACTGGCATTTCTATGATGTGTTTTTAAAGCTGCTGTTCATCATTCCCAGTGTATGCGCATGTGTGAAAAATTCTGAATACACTTAAACAGGAAGCATTGGAAAGGCTGGGTGCACATTTAGAAGCCAGAAGCATGTCACAAAGGGAGGGAACACTCTTGAGAGCTTTGAGAGTCGATGATTGCTTGCAGCAGGCATGCTAATATTTGATCATTTTGACTAAATGCTATTAGTCTGTGTGTATTCCACCTTCTCTGTTTACTAGAAGATTATTTCCCAATTGTAAAAAGGATTGTGGTTATACAGAGTCAAAATAACATATCCCCTTTTCTTCATCAGTTAATTTATACCCATCTCTGCTTGTTGCAAAAAGGATTTGGCATAGCTCATACACAATTTGATGGACTGGATTATCTGGAGAAGAAATCCTTTCCTGTGCAGACTCCTACTTCCAACTGGATAATAACAGTAAAGTTAATAACAAAGTAATTATTAAAAATCACTAAAGTCCTTTGAGGGGGCCAGATTCTGTGTCAAGTACTTAACACTTTCTCACAGCAATCCTTTGAACAGATACTATTTTTATCCCCATTTCACAGATAAGGAAAACTAGATTTGAAGTAGTGTGCACAAAAGCATTAACAAAGGATTAAGCAGGGATTGAAATCCAAGACTATTCCAGAAAATCCCCTCTACACCAACTCTTTTCCACTGCTTTTCTTATGAGAGGTGTCATGGCTGAAGAAAAAGTTCCTTGTTGGTTATTTGAGTCCAGAGGATTCTTAAGTTGTAAGCTGGAGAAGATGAATGAATGAGACTGGAAAAGCAAAGACAAAATATATGATTACCAAGAGTTGCTTATATTCAATAAGGAGAGCAAAAGAATGAGTTCACACATGCTGTTGTGCCCCAGGCTCTCACCTGGACTTTAGAACAGTGACCTCAACTGTTCTAATTGTCAGTATATCCCTAGTTCATTTTACATGCTTGACACTCAGCAGATGCTCTAAGCTTATTTGTTAAATGAGCGACTATACCACTGGAGCCACCAAATCAGAAAAGAACCGTCAGGAGGTGAGAATGTCTGAGAGATACTGCCTTCAAGAATTAAAGCACGGGGCAGGATTAAGAGTTAACGTTTACCCACCAGCTTGCATGCTTGTTGACTTTTGCCTTTTCCTTTCTTTCTCTAAGCTTTGATGAGTTATCTTCAGATTGTTTGAGTATATGCTTCATTTTCTTCATTTTTGAGGTATATCCATTCCTCGGTATATTTACCATATTTGGGTATAAATATCGTTCTACATCTGCTTTGATGAATTATCTTCAGATTTAGAAGTGGAGGTTACTATGTTACTTCTAACATTCCTAACCCCCACAATGATCCTACCTCCTCATAATCATGCCCTATATAATACCTTCCACTTGATCGTAGGCCAGACTTACTGACTTGCTTCTAACAAACAGAATATGGCAAAAGTGGTAAGTGCCACATTCAAGATTAGGTCCTAAAAATACTACAACTTCTTCATGGGACCTGTAGTTGGCATAATGGCTATGTCACTGGACTCCCATGTAGTGGACCACAGTTTGAGTCCTGGACCCAGTGGCTTAAACTCATGCCAGGCCCCTGTGCGTGCATGCCCAAGATCCTAAGAGGAGAATGAAGGAGAAGGGATTGCGGTGTGACCATTGCCCCTGTGGGGTGATTTCTCGCTTTCTGTCTCTGTCTCTCTCTCTCTTTCTGATGACCACATGCATCCTATAGCAAAAACCTCTCCAAAAAAGAAAAAAATATTACAAAACTTCTGAAATTCAAGTCTCTTTCTGGTGCTTGTTCACACACACTCTCTCTCTCTCTCTCTCTCTCTCTCTCTCATTATCAATGTCAAGTCATATGGACACTCGGGTAGCCTATGAATAGATCCACATGGAAAAATAAACACAGCCTGTCAGCAACCAAATAAGGAAATTGACAACTCATCTTTACAGCCTTTTAACAGCCATAAGTGAATTTAGAAATGGATCCTCTAGCCCACATACAAGCTCTGAAATGAGGATACCTAACTGTACACAGATCGACTACATTATGAGAAACTCAACCCAGAATCACCAAGCTAATGTGCTTCCATATTAGTGACCCACAGAAACTATGAAATAATATATGTTGGTTGTTTTAAGCTGTTAGGTTTTGGGGTGCTTTGTTAAACAGCAGTAATTAACTAATA
Source organism: Tupaia belangeri chinensis (assembly GCF_000334495.1). Classification (NCBI taxonomy): domain Eukaryota; kingdom Metazoa; phylum Chordata; class Mammalia; order Scandentia; family Tupaiidae; genus Tupaia; species Tupaia belangeri. The sequence goes on along the minus strand of NW_006160083.1, from coordinate 4,067,203 downwards.
CATTTCCCAGTAACTTTCAAGAAAATTAATCAAGAGGTATCAATGAATAATTACAGCTATGAAAATGATATAAGAACACTTACTGACAGTCCTTTTACTTCCTGATTGGTTTCTCCACCCATTGTGATTAGCTATGAGCATCCTTACCACAGAAGGGGAACATATGCTCCCTTATGCTAGGGTAGCAAAGGAGTGGAAAGAGTTGGAAACACCTGTTCTCATTCCACAGCCAGGCCTAGGCAGAAAGAATCCTCAAGAAGTTGAATATGTAGTCATGGTTTTGAAAAGGATTAATGTTAGGCCTATGAAAAATGTATCTTGGTACCCCACTTGGTCTTAACAATAAACTTGGATAATAGATTAATTAATTACAACTAGGTTTAGTAATATAAAACAGGAAATCCCCAAATAATAATTGCTTAAAGGAAAAATTACTTATTTCTCTCTCATAAAGGAGGAAACTATTTGAGGACTTGTCTGGCCTCTCTATGATATCATCTGAGACCAGGCTCTTTGCATTCAACCTCAAGGACATGTCTAGAGAGCAGTCTCACACTACCAGGCCAGCATGGCTACTTGATCCTTATTCCAGCTTGTATCCTTTTGTCTTTATTCCAGAAGCAGGCAAAGAAAAAGACAAAGAGCACACACATTTACTTAAAGCTTATTTATCTATCTATTTATTTAAAGAGAGAGAGAGATATCCTTGACAGATCTTGCCATGCCATGGTCCTTCCCCCAGCCTTCCAGCCAATCAGGATCACAGGCATTCAGACATGCCTGGCATGTTCAGGTTGACCTGAGATCCAAACTCATGCTTCGTTACACCTTTGAAGTAGACTTCTTAGAGTCCCATGAGACTCTTCTGTTTATCTCTCACTTACAAGAACTTATTCACATGACACACCCAACTACAAAGGAAAGTAAGAAAATACCCAGCTAAAAACCAAGATTTTATTACTAAAAGGAAAGGGAGAAAATACACTGGAAAGGTGAGACTGATAGGACACCAGAGGATTTACCATTCTAAGATTATGATCAGACTCAGCTCACATCTTCAAGTTTACCTCCCTTCTTTAATTCTGTTAATCAAGACTAGATACTACTCTCTCCCTTGTGTTTCTCTCTCTCTCTCTCTCTCTTTCTCTCTCTCTCTCCTTCTCTTTCTTTTAATTGTCAGAGTGTATGTATGTTTGCCAGAGAGAAAACCAGAGAGAAAGCACCTCCCCACAATGAGGCATGGTCATGCTCTAATCCTTTTCCCTCCATTTCTCTATACCATCAGGATATTGGGCATACATGCACACCACCTGGCATGTTTCTCAAGATGTTGGGGCCAGGATTTGAACCATAGTAAGCCCTGTGGGATCTGGCTTCCTATGCACAATCCATATCCATTAGACTGTGGGGCAGGCCTGACACACTATTCTTTATTACTTTTTTAAAAAATTTAAGAGTTATTTATTTAATTGTATTTATTAATATTATTTTAATTTGCTATAGGGGACATGTGCTCATCAGAGAGAGAGAGAGAGAGGAAATGTGAGATAGCAAGACACCAGGTCCAGGACTTGAACCACAGTCAGTCATGTGGGAGTCCAACACCTTAAACTCCATGCCACCTGCTGGTCACTCTTTATGACTTTTCATTTTCATACCCTTGTCTCTTCTGGTGCTCCTGCAGGAGTCCTAGCTCTTCCATTTGTTCTTATCCAGCTCCACTGTGATATACTCTGGGATTCTTTGCTTGATTCTCCTCTTTCTCTAAAACCCCACAGTACTGATCTGTACCTTTGTCCAATTTACTACTATATATATATATATATATATATAAAATCATGTATTGAAATAATATATGTTGGTTGTTTTAAGCTGTTAGGTTTTGGGGTGCTTTGTTAAACAGCAGTAATTAACTAATACATTTCCCAGTAACTTTCAAGAAAATTAATCAAGAGGTATCAATGAATAATTACAGCTATGAAAATGATATAAGAACACTTACTGACAGTCCTTTTACTTCCTGATTGGTTTCTCCACCCATTGTGATTAGCTATGAGCATCCTTACCACAGAAGGGGAACATATGCTCCCTTATGCTAGGGTAGCAAAGGAGTGGAAAGAGTTGGAAACACCTGTTCTCATTCCACAGCCAGGCCTAGGCAGAAAGAATCCTCAAGAAGTTGAATATGTAGTCATGGTTTTGAAAAGGATTAATGTTAGGCCTATGAAAAATGTATCTTGGTACCCCACTTGGTCTTAACAATAAACTTGGATAATAGATTAATTAATTACAACTAGGTTTAGTAATATAAAACAGGAAATCCCCAAATAATAATTGCTTAAAGGAAAAATTACTTATTTCTCTCTCATAAAGGAGGAAACTATTTGAGGACTTGTCTGGCCTCTCTATGATATCATCTGAGACCAGGCTCTTTGCATTCAACCTCAAGGACATGTCTAGAGAGCAGTCTCACACTACCAGGCCAGCATGGCTACTTGATCCTTATTCCAGCTTGTATCCTTTTGTCTTTATTCCAGAAGCAGGCAAAGAAAAAGACAAAGAGCACACACATTTACTTAAAGCTTATTTATCTATCTATTTATTTAAAGAGAGAGAGAGATATCCTTGACAGATCTTGCCATGCCATGGTCCTTCCCCCAGCCTTCCAGCCAATCAGGATCACAGGCATTCAGACATGCCTGGCATGTTCAGGTTGACCTGAGATCCAAACTCATGCTTCGTTACACCTTTGAAGTAGACTTCTTAGAGTCCCATGAGACTCTTCTGTTTATCTCTCACTTACAAGAACTTATTCACATGACACACCCAACTACAAAGGAAAGTAAGAAAATACCCAGCTAAAAACCAAGATTTTATTACTAAAAGGAAAGGGAGAAAATACACTGGAAAGGTGAGACTGATAGGACACCAGAGGATTTACCATTCTAAGATTATGATCAGACTCAGCTCACATCTTCAAGTTTACCTCCCTTCTTTAATTCTGTTAATCAAGACTAGATACTACTCTCTCCCTTGTGTTTCTCTCTCTCTCTCTCTCTCTTTCTCTCTCTCTCTCCTTCTCTTTATTTTAATTGTCAGAGTGTATGTATGTTTGCCAGAGAGAAAACCAGAGAGAAAGCACCTCCCCACAATGAGGCATGGTCATGCTCTAATCCTTTTCCCTCCATTTCTCTATACCATCAGGATATTGGGCATACATGCACACCACCTGGCATGTTTCTCAAGATGTTGGGGCCAGGATTTGAACCATAGTAAGCCCTGTGGGATCTGGCTTCCTATGCACAATCCATATCCATTAGACTGTGGGGCAGGCCTGACACACTATTCTTTATTACTTTTTTAAAAAATTTAAGAGTTATTTATTTAATTGTATTTATTAATATTATTTTAATTTGCTATAGGGGACATGTGCTCATCAGAGAGAGAGAGAGAGAGGAAATGTGAGATAGCAAGACACCAGGTCCAGGACTTGAACCACAGTCAGTCATGTGGGAGTCCAACACCTTAAACTCCATGCCACCTGCTGGTCACTCTTTATGACTTTTCATTTTCATACCCTTGTCTCTTCTGGTGCTCCTGCAGGAGTCCTAGCTCTTCCATTTGTTCTTATCCAGCTCCACTGTGATATACTCTGGGATTCTTTGCTTGATTCTCCTCTTTCTCTAAAACCCCACAGTACTGATCTGTACCTTTGTCCAATTTACTACTATATATATATATATATATATAAAATCATGTATTTTTTTAACTGTCAGACACTGCACTAGGAATGCAAATATGAGTAAGATAAGGACCAGGCCCTCAAAAAATGTGTAAGTCAACCGATAAATGTTTGTTGAATAATGGATGTTTAATCACCTTTACAGTATCACGCCAAGTTTTTATGATATATGGTTTCCATAGTCACATGTATAACAAAGGACTGAATATAGCCATGTAATGTAATTCAGTAGGATTTGCTTAAGCCCTTTTAATGTACTTGACATTATGTTTCACACATGATCCTTCTGTCCTTCATTCACACATTTGTTTCATATCTATTATGTGTCTGACATTGTGTAAGGAACTGGGCATAAAAAGAAAGGACTAATTTTTCCCTTGGAGATTTAGAGGAGAGACAGACAAATAAACAGAGCACTACATTGCAGAACAATAAAGAACTAGGTTAGAGATGTATACAAAGTGATCAAAATACTAACCCTAGCCTGGAAAGGTTAGGAGAGCTTCCATGAGAGGTGACACTGGAGCTGGAAAGATAAATCGAAGTTAGCCAGGCCCAGAAATGAAGGAACAGCATTCCAGGTGAAGGGAGCATCATCTACAAAGGCCTGGAGTTCAAGACCAAAAACAGTGCTTTCACAGTCCAGGAAGTAATTCAGTACAACCAGAATTTACAGTATGAATTTGGGAAGGTAAAGGATGATGTTAGAGATAGACAAGGGTAAGAAAATCAGTAAGAAACTACATTTGAATGCAAGTAACAGATTCCCCAAAAGAGTGCCTTAAGCAAATGAAAGTTTTTATGTTTTTTAATAAAACAATATCTCCCAAGATAGGAAATTTAGGACTACTTAAGAGGTGCCATGGTGCCATGAGAACTTGGGGTTCTCCTATTGCACTGCTTGGGCACCTTTCTTCAGCATCTCATCAACATACCAAGCAGGAACTAAAGAAAAACAAAGGTCAAAATTACTGGCTGAAAAAAAAGCTGTCTGAATCTGCCTAGCTTTCCTAGAAGTCTCATCATATTCCTTATTTATTTCTTGTAGGCCAGAATTATGGCACATGTCTCAGAAATAAACAATGATTATTGACAAGGTTGGTAAACAGAGTTTTGGTTGGGCCCATTATTATCCCTAATCACCAGGGCTCTGTTCATAAGGGAGAAGGGGAGAGGAAATGGGGTAAGGAGGATGGAGAATGCCAATGGTATCTCTTGGAGATCACGGAGAGCCTAGTATGGCCCAGGTGTAGTTTACAGACCATACCTCTGGCATTGGAGAGGAAGAAGCTTGGAAGAGTTTAAATAGGAAAGCAAGGAGTTGGCCAGTTTGGCATTTTGGAAAGCCCCAAATATTAAGTAAAAGGGGAATTGGGAAAGACAAAGCTAGAGATAGAAAAATTATCGTCAAAAGGCTGTTGTAGGAAAGACCAAACTTAAGGGACGATAATGGCATGCAAAGGTTTGTAGTGGGGTAAATACTGTCCCCCACCCCAAATTCATGTCCACCCAGAACATGCTACTAGACCCTCTTACTGATTTGGGACAAGCTGTTCTCCCTCAAAGCCCCTTCCTCTCCATCTATGGGGGAGGAAATAACGTTTTGGAAATGTGACTTTTTTGAAAATAAGGATTTTGCATACAGAATTAAGGTAAGGATCCAAAAGAGATTAAACTGGACTAAAGTAGATCCTACATCCAATGAGAGTATGCTTATAAGAAACATAAAAGGATACACACAGAGAAGGTGACGTGAAGAAGGAAGCAGAGCTTAGAGCAATGCACCTACAAACTAAAGAACATTGAGGATGCCAGAAACTGCCAAGTAGATCTAGGAGATATGCATAGAATAGTTCTCCCTTCAAGGTTCCAGAAGAAACCAACCTTCCTAACATCTTGACTGTGGACCTCTGGACTCTTAAATTGTTACAAAATTTACTTCAATTGTGTTAAGTTACCTAGTTTGTGGTAATACATTATAGTAGCTGTAGAATACTAATATAGAGGTTTTTTAAAAATGTAAAGGACTGAATGGGCATGAGGGAAGATTCCCTGGTTCCTGATTTGGCCAGATGGGCTAATGGCGGTGCTTTCACTGAGACTGGAAACACAGGATGAAAGACAGGATAGGGAGAGGAATAAAAAGTTCATTTGTGGACAGGTTGCTTAAGGGATGGTTAAGGGATATGGAGAGAGCAAGTCTGGGATGGAAATCAGATGTAGAAGCAATTGGAATCATCAGAGTAGATTTTGCCATCAGTTGACTAATATTTTTCCAGGAGGATGACATTTTCAGATGAGAGATAATTCAGGAACATTATAAGAAAGTATGTAGTAAACTACTAAAATGTGGAAAATAACTATTTCAGAAGTTTGAATTAGAGGATATTAATGAAAAGTGGAGAAAATGACCAGTATCTATATAGTAATGAACAGAGTTGTTTCATTTTTATTATTAGTTGGCAGAAACCTGCTTTCACCTCTGACCAAAGAGCTATACCAACTCAGAGATTGGTTTCCATCACACAGATGGCTACTTGCACGATGTTAGCAGCAGAAAGGACCTATCTTGCTCAACCTCCTCTCCTTATAGATGGAAAAGCACGGACTTTGAGGGAGAACCTCTTGCCCAAACTTGGTAACAGGATCAAGTATAATCTAGCACAGGCATGGCCTCTACCCTGAAACTCATATAATCAAATGCATCATGAAAAAATCTTGTCTGAAGGAAAAAGACATATGGTTTGATCTGTTAAAGTCAAATGATGAGAAAAAAATGAGCAGATGAATATGGCATATCAACATGGTTGCCTTTGGTTAAAACAAAAACCAAAATGTGAATGATTACAAAATTATTGGTTGGCATAACTGAAAAAGCTCAGTGGCAGGGAAGTCTTTGAGTATGGTTTGACCAGGAGGTTCCCAGTTAAAACCTGGTATGGATGGAATGGGAAAAGATGAACCAATGCTGGTGAAGCACAACCGTTTGGTTGCCAAATGTGTAAGTAACCTTGAGCAAGTTATTTGACCAAAGTCTCAGTTATATGTTAGACATTGTTCTAAGTGTTCTACATATGTGTAAACTCATTTAATTCCCACACCAACCACAGAAGGTAACTACACTAGTTATCTCTCTATATTAGCCAAGATCCGAATCGAAAACATAGCAGACTCGAGTAAAACACTTTGAGGAGCGTTCATTTGCAGAGGCTAGTTACGAAGGTATACGTTGAGTGTCAGAAACTACAAAGGAACCTAGAGTAGCAGGAATACAGACATGTCACTATCCCTAGGCCTGCAGGAACAAGGAATGAATCATATAAAGATGGTCTTGGCAACCTGAGAGAAGTTGTGACATTTGGCCCTTGGCATATTCAACTCAAGGCAATTTCACAGCAAAGGAACCTCAGAAATATTTTAACCTCACTATCTTCCCCCACTCCCAGCTATGGCAGGAACTCCCTAATAGCCAACCCTAACAGGAAGCAGAGGGCACAGCACCCTGCTGGTGGTGTTGGTAACACTAGCCTCTTGGAGCAGAAATCAGAATAGATAGGGTAAAGAGTAGATTTGGAGGGTCAGAAAAGATATACAACACCCTCCACTTTACAGATGAAATTAAGTCTTGGAGAGGCTAAGCCTCTTGTCTGGTTCTAGAGCTCTTAAATCACTGTAGTACATTTTGGTCAACAATGGACAGCATATACAATGGTGGACCAATAAGATTATAAACCATACCATATAACCCAGTTATATAGTAGGCTGTACTATCTGGACTGAAGAAGTACACTCTATAAAGTCTATACAACTCTAAAAACATATCCCCATCATTAAGTGATGCACAACAGTACTATTCAACCTCTCAGAGCAAGTAAAATACCAGGCAGAGTTCCTTATATACAATACATGCTTCACAGATGTTCTTCCACATTATTTTAGCTTCTCCTGGTAAGGAGAAACTACTGATAAAATCAGAGCGTTGGGACCTTTGCCAGGTAGGGTGCTCCCCCAGCAAATGAACTAAGGTTTTCTCCAGAGTCAACCCACATCTCTCAGTCCATACAGTTCCATAGCACCCGGATGGCCATACTATAAATGTAAAAGACATGCTGCTTTTCCTCTCTGCATTTCTAAACTAACTTAGAAATGACTGTCTGGCTGTACCACAAAAATAAATCAAAATGTAAGAGTCTGTGAACAGTTTCCATTCAAGGTACAATTGATTTGTTACACAATGCACACAGTAACCAGAGCCACACAGACTCAGTAAACAGGCTGTCTGACAATATGCATGTATTCTAGCAAGCAGCACCAGCATCTCTCCTCTCCAAGAAAATCAAAGTGTTCGACTGGCTTCTTAATCCAATTCATGCTTTCTTCTCTCTTGTCAGAAAGGTGGGTGGCACATATTATTTGTCACTCCAGTGTCACTGGTAGGCTCAGAAGGGTGACATGATTTACCTATTGTCAAACGAGTTTTCATAACAGCCTAACTCTGTTTGACACATTCCTTTCAGCAAGCCAAATATGCTGTCGGTCCATACCTTGAGTGTGTCAAAATAATTTGCAAGTGACACCCACATCCCTGTCCCATTTGATAGAGTTGGGTTGTCACTTGGGAAAGTGGCTGGGGAGGTTATTCAGAGAGGAAAATGCTGGGAAATTAATGCTTCAGGGGCTTTGCTTCACATGGATGAGGCTGATAATTACAGTACTGTCATGTACAGAGCCTTGATGGTGAGCAGGGCACCACAGCCAAGCCAGATGCATGCAGAATTTTCTGTAGTGTTTATAAGTACCCTATGAGAGGATATTACCCTTTTACCATTTTATAGAGGGAGACTTTGGGTCTGGAGAAATTGATAATTTGACTTGTATATGGTCATGCAATCTTGGGAGGGGTCCCCATACTACGTTTAATGTTGTGTCATTGCCGTCTTGAAATTCTTAATAACTGTGGTGCAGTGGGACTTGCATTTTCACTTTGTGTGGGGCCCTGCACATAATGGAGCCAGTCCTGCCTGGAAGCATCTATTCTACAAATACTTTGTAAATGCTGGGCTGTTTAAGGCAGAGGAGATCAACAGTAACAAAATGAACAGTTCACACTCTCATAGGGCTACTATTTTACCAGAGGAGAAAGAGAACAATTAAGGGAATAGCAAGATAATTGCAGATGATCATGGATGCTCTGAAGAAAGTAGATGGGGAAAGGGGTTGGTACAATGAATGAAATGAGGGTGGAAATGTGCCACTTTAGGTAGGGTGGTCTCTGAAGAGGTGAAACTTAAATGAGGCCTGAGGCCAAGCAGAAGCCAGGCTGGCAGGATCCTGTAGGGAGCTCAAGCCAAAGGAGTGTAAGCCAGGGTTAGAGACCCAAGGATGGCTGGAGCTTGATATCCTGAAAGACCCAAAAGAAACCCCAGCTTCTGCACCTGTCCGATGGGAGCTGAAGCATAGACAGCAAGAAGAGAAATGCCAGGTGAAATTGAGAATTAGGCTGGTACCAGATTGTAAAGGGCCATGTAAGGCCACAGTTAGGAGCTTGTCTTTGATACTCCTGCCCTAGGAAGCAGGAGCGACATGGGCTGTTGCATATTTCAGGATCACTCAGGCTCCCAGCCCAACACCTAGTGAGAATCCATATATGTCTGAGGTGGGCCAGGCCCTGCTCCTTTAACTAAAGAGCCTCTGCTCCAACCTCTCCTTCCAGCCCAACACCTAGCGAGGTAGGGCAGCTTCTGCCTTCTTTCTGTCTCTGTCTCTCTTTCTCAAAAATTTCCTTAAAAATCTGTAAGTACTATCTCTTGTGTTTGACCTCACCTTTATCTTGCTAATTTCAGAATCCATCTACATCTGAGGAAGGCCTGGCCCTGCTCATTTAACTGAAGAACCTCTGCTCTAAACCTGTCCTTCCAGCCCAAATACTTAGCCACATGGTTATTATTTTTTGCCTTTTTTTAAAACAAAATTTTTCCCCTTTTTATTGGTCATTTTGTTTTTTAGTTTTTGTTTATTTGTTTTTGCCTTTTTTCTTTTACCTTTCTCACTTTGCTTCTCCACTTCCACACATCTAGACAGGTATAGATGCACAGTAGCAAAACATCTGAATATTTTCAGGGTCATAGAAAACCTCAGCCCCCACTGGACTGCTACAGAAAGGGAGAAACTCATCTTCACAAATCTGAACTAAAATTTCTCTTTGTGGATACCACATTGCAAGACACAATAGTAGAGGAGAAATTGGCATAGAAATATCTCACAATAAACTGAAGCTTATGAGCTTATCGTTGCAGACATCTCCAACAAATTACATACAATGAACATAGCACCAAATGACTAAAAATTAAAGAGAGACTGCAAAGTGAACAGCAGGGAGAAATAAGGAGCTACAAAGAGAGCACAACTCAAATCCTTTCACACACCACTGAATTATCTGTTGAAACCCTGCAATTCAGCCCAGGTGAACCTGTTCTTTAGAAGCTGGGAGCCCTTTGCAATATCCAGTTCCATCAACAAAAGTGCAGGTTGCTTGGTGAGCATCAGGGAGACAGAACTGCAGAGATATTCTGGGTCATCTCCTCCTGCACACCTCTAACTCAGAATTAACTCCAAGAAAAGAGGAAGAAGCATATAATCCATCAGATGATCACAAGCCACCACAGAGGTACAAGAAATATGAGAAACCAAGAAAATATCTCTCCCCCAAGGGAAAAGAACAGCCCTTCATCATCCAAAGACAGTATAATGGAACTCACGGAAATGTCAGATAAAGAATTTAGAATATTCATAGTGATAAAGCTAATAGAGATGCAAAAGAAGAGAGACAACAAAATCCAGAAGATGCAGGAGAAAAGAAACAATGAGTCCCAGAAAGTGAGGAAGTTCTTGCAGGATCTGAAAGAAATACACACCATGAAGAAAGAATCAAGTGGAACTGTTAGAGATGAAGGCTGTAATACAGAAAATCAAAACCTCCCTTGAAAATATTAAAAGCCCATTAAATCATACCAGAAGATCAAATCTCAGATGTAGAAGAAAGAACTTCTGACCTAGAAAAATTCACCAGAAAGATTGAGAAAATAACCCCCCAAAGTGAGAATAATATATGAGTAACACTAGATACCATTAGATGGCCAATATCCAGATAATCGGTATTCCAGAAGATGAAGAAACTAATAAGGGCATTGATAATCTATTTCATGAAATTCTGGAGGAAAACTTTCCAAACCTAGAGAGGCATTCAAATATCCAGACCAAGAAATACAAAGAATCCCACATAGAATCAGTCCAAGATCTTCTCAAAGGCACATCATAGCCAGATTGACCAAAACCACAGACAGAGACAAGATACTAAAACTGGCAAGAGAGAAATTCAAATTACTTTCAAAGGATATCCCGTCAGACTAACATCAGACCTCTTGTCAGAAACAATGCAAGCAAAGAAAGAATGGGAAAGTAAATTCAAAGTGTTAAGTAAAAAATAATTTCAACCAAGAATACTATATCCAGTAAGATTATCCTTCATATGGGAAGAAAAGCTAGAAAACATTCTCAGATGAACAAAACTTGAAAGAATTTACCAATACCAGACCAGCTCTTCAAGTTCTGAAGGGAGTGCTATACCAGGAAAACTAAAAACAGAAATAAGAAAAAAAAATGACCTACAAAATGGTCAATTTAATGGTAGGGACAAGTCTGAAAATACCAATAATAATGTTGAATGTTAACATTCAGAATTTAAGCAGAAAGATCAGACCACAGTAACACTGCAAATTCAACAAAAAAGAGATTAATTACATGAGACCATACTGGTGAAATAGAATCCTATCTATGACTTTTGATTAAAACATTACTGATTTTCTTTTATTCTTTGTCTTCCAGGTTTAAGGATTTTTGTTTTCTTTTGGGTTGTTGATAGGTTCAGCAAATTGTTAATTTTTTTTTTCTTTTGGAGAGGTTTTCGCTATAGGGTGCATACACTCACCAGAAAGACAGAGAGAGACAGAGAGAGAAAGCTAGAAACCACCCCTTCTCTTCCATTCTCCTCTTGGTATCTTTTGCACGCACACACACACACACATGCGCCTGGCGTGAGTTTAAGTCACCGAGTCTGTGACTTGAATTGCAGTTGACTACATGGGAGTCCAGCGACGTAGCCATTACACCATCTCCTGGTCTCAATTTTTTTTTTAACTGAAACATAAACTTTTCTCCTTTCCTGACCCCTCTACAATTGGAAAATATTTGTGAGCATTCTTATTTTGTGGCAAAATGGTTATTTGCCTAAGTTCAATAATACAATAGTATCTGTTGCCTTGCATCAGAAATTGAATTCTTATGGGGCTTTGTGCAAATAACAGACCAAATTGTGACTAACTTTTTCTCTTTTTTTTGCAAATAAGTTAGTTTATCCCTCCCTTTAGTAAAAGAGAGAATGGAGAGAGAGGAAAACTGTTTGAGAAGAAAATTGCAGTGCACTTGTCACTAGATTTTAGCTTTGTCCATATATTTAGTTTAATGAAGATCTTTTGTGAATCAATAAAAGGTGAAAAAAAGATTTGTATGGGAGGGAGGAAGGGGAAAGGGAAAGAAAAAAAAAGTAAAAGTATGTTTAATTTTTTTTAAAAAAGGAGAAACTATTTGCTGATGATAATGTATATATCTTTGTCTTGACTGATATACATGGTATTCATGCTTGAAAAATAAATATTGTACACTGTAAATAGATATGTGATTAAATGTAAGTAAATTTTAAAAATAGTAATAAAAAAAAAAAAACTTAGGCTGTTACCACGTGGAGTACAGGTTACAGGAAGGCAAGAGACAGAGGAGCAAATCACAACTATAACCTGCCACCTCACATCACAGCTTTCCACAGGACAAGTTGGATAGATTGCAAGTACTCTACAGAGCAGCCAGAGACTCTACACATGTGATTCACATTGCATCTGTTTGTATTTGTAAATACACATACATACATACATACATATATACATACATAAATTTAGAAGACATCCAGAAAACCTATTCTAATTCACATTTTATAAGTGTGTATTTGTATTTATTTCTAAATAAGATGTTAAAAAAAACAATATGCACACACAAATATAGTCTAGATTTACATAAAGTATATTAATTTGGGAACTCAGAGTAACTCATTTTTCAAATAAAGCTAAGATTTAAAATGCCTTTGCTGTCTCTACTTACTTGAAGATTCTCTTATACTACAAAATGAGTTAATTAACAATACCATCACCATTTAAAACCACTTTTTGGTAGGGCTGGCAGGTTGTATAGTGGTTAAGGCACTGAACGACCACATAGTCAACCATGGTTTGAGTCCTGGACCTGGCAGCTTGCTTCTCATATTTCCTCTCTCTTGTTGAATTAAAATAATGATAATAATAATAATAATAATAAAATAGAAAATAAACCACTTTTTTGTTCCTATTAATACTGTGAAACTAAAACAGAGTAAATAAGATATTGGGACCAACAGAAGATTATATCTCTCATTCAATGTCCACAATTTCAATTTGTTGTGTCTCAGCTTGTCACTGACTACCTTCAAAGAAAATTAAATGCTGTATATTTAAAAGCATATACACATACTATATATTTTAAATCATACATATTTAAAAGCATAAGCTGATTTTTTTTAAACAAACCAAAATAATAATAATAATAACTCTGATATATATGGCATGTCTTTGTTGTCAACTTTCACATATATTCACTCCTGAAATCCTGACAGCTCTATCAGAAAGATATACTATTACCTTCCTCTTCACCAGTGGAGTAACTAAACCACAAAGAACTTAATAAATCTCCATGACTTTGTGGCCTGGTGGTTAAAGATGTTGGATCCCACATGGCTAACTGATCAGTTCAAATCCTGGACTTAATGGCTTGAGGAACAGGCCAGGCATATGTGTGTGTGCCCAAATTTCTAACAGGATAGAGAAACAAAGGGGAAGGAATTACAGCATGACCATGCCCCATTGGGGAATGCTTTCTCCCACTTCCTTTCTCTGTCTCTTTGTCTCTTTCTGGCAAGTGCATACTTTGTCTGATAAATTGATAAAAGAAAAAAACTTAGCAAAAAGCTCACAGAACTAGTGAGTGACAGAGCCAGGATCATCATCCTTGTCATCCAACTGTAGAATTCATGCTGTAAACTGAAGTTGGCAGATTGGGTTGTTACATTATGGCTGATGGATCAAATCCATTCCTTTACCTATTTTTGTAAATAAAGTTTTATTGGAACACAGTCATACCTATTCATTTAGATGTTGGCAATGTCTGCTTTTGTTATAACAGTAGAATTGAGTAGTTATGGCAGAGATCATATGGCCTGCAGACCCTGGAATATTTACTGGTCCTTTAATAGAAAAAATCTTTGCTTCCTTTGCTCAAAACCATCATATACTACATCTAGTATGTGTCAGCCATTCTCTTAAGCATTAAGGATATAGTGGTAAATAGAACTAGTGAGGCTCCTCTTCTCATGGTGCTTATAGTTACACAACGGGTTTCACAACATTTTGTTTTTAGGTATATGAAGAAGGGAAAATTTCTGCTGCTAGAAATTTTAACCATTCATATGTAGATAATCTCTTATATTTTAGGAACAGCAAGATGGTGTAATGGTTACTTTGCTGGACTCCCACATGGCTGGCCACAATTCGAGGCCCAGACCTGGTAGCTTGAAACTTGTGCTGAGCATGTGTCCATGTGCATGTCCCAAATCCCAAGAAAAGAAAGGAGGAGAAGAGATTGCGGTGTGGCCATCTCCCCAGGGGTTAGTTCTCTTTTTCTGTCTCTCTTTTTCTGTCTCTCTCTATCTCTGTCTCTCTGGTGAGCGCACATGCCCATCTCTCTCTCTCCGTATCTATCTCTAGAGGGCACATGTGCCCTCTAGCAAAAATCTCTCTTAAAAAAAAGAGATAATTCCTTATATTTTATCACTTTGCTAAAAAAAAAAAATAGTAGTGGCAGATCATTGGGTGTCTTCAAGTTGTTTTGGAAGGAAATTGATACGATTCAAGAAGCTTCTGTCAGAGGAAAGATAAAGAGTGTGACTCTGACCCAAAAGGCTGATGTGTAAGATACACCTGCCTATTAGAATGTATGTACCACTGGCTTGTTTTTGACACGTATTCCAATAAAATGATAATTAGTAGAAACAAAGATTGTTAAAATTGATTAATGTTTATAATAACCAAATCTAAGCTCACAACTGGAAAGGAAACCTGGTGAATACCATAGGAATGAATTTGTTTTTGAATCATAATTTTACCTACAATATTTCTCTTTTCTCCCACACCCTCAGTAGTCTCTATTAAGAGTTTATGATTGTCATCATTACCACAGCAACTGTTTCAGAGGAGCTGCATAAGGATGTGCTTCAGGTTTCTTTATAGCTGATATTCACCAATAATGCTTATTTTTGACTAAATGGGTGAGGTATAAACTCTTGATGAAACCAGTATCCTATACCAAAAGAATTACTTTTTTTTTAAGGTTATCAGATAATTAGGAAATTCATTGCATTCCTAATACAAGATGAATTCTGGTAAAACTTCACATTTGTAATCAAAACATGGTGAAAATCCATCAATACAGAACAGTTTGCTGATCATATTATCATAATTGTTGATTGAGTGATAGATGACATTAATAGTCTAAACACAGATTTCTTCTCTTTTTAAAAATCCACTCTTAATTCTAACTGTGGCCTTATCTCATGAATTTTGAAGTCACTAATTTGAAATCTGTTATTCAGATTCAATCAGAATGTATTGAGTATCTACCAGGTGCCTTCACATGCATCTTTTATTTAATTCTCTTAGTTATACAACCATTCTAGGAAGTAGATACTATCACATCTGTTCTACAGATGAGTAAACAGAATCTCAGAGGGGTTAAGTTACTTTTTCAAGATCAGCCAGCAAGCAAAGGGCAGCTCCAAGAGTACATATCGGTCTGCTTATAATATTGTCAAGCACTTGCGGATGTCTGCCATTGTTTAGCAATATTTCCTCCCTACAGTGTTTACATATAGTATAATATATAAGGTGGGGCATAAATTAAATGAGGCAATTATTTTAAATTATCTCAAGTTCTTTAAAATATAACATCTCTATTCAAATCCCTACAAATTTGATCATTACAAATAGCTCTTTAATTTATTTAAATAGTCTAGAGATTTTTCTAGAAAACATTTGGATTATAGTTGAAATTATTTTATAACCTTAAAACAAATGGTGCTGAATACTCTCCTTTTGTCCCTTGACACCCACCCTCCACCCTTGCCTACCCAATTTATTCTCTGGAAGTCCTTTCTGGACCATGGAGTTTTCCTTGACCTCTGGGTTCAGTCAATGGGCAGCACTGTAGGAGCTTAAAGGACAGAAAGGGCCAGAATTCAAGGTATTTACTTAATACCTGGTTCTCTCCCTACAAATTGGCAGTGACTGTATTTCTTTGACAAATATAAGCCACTTCCAGTCTCTTCTCTTAGAGCTACAGTTCTTCCCAGATTTCAGCAGAAGCTCTTCCTCTTGTGCTTTCAGGCCTAAAGCATGATAGATGGGTGTTTCACCATCTTTTGCTGGTTTCCTTTAACCTTAACTTGATCTTTATCAACAGGCCCTTCACTGGGCTCTCTTCAACTTATGCTCTCAATGTGGGAGCTTAGATTATTGATTTGAGATTTTTCCTTCCTTCCTTCTTTCCTTCCTTCTTTCCTTCCTTCCTTCCTTTTCTTTCTTTTTCTTTCTTCCTTCCTTTCTTCCTTTCTTTCTTTCTTTCTTTCTTTCTTTCTTTCTTTCTTTCTTTCTTTCTTTCTTTCTTTCTTTCTTTCTTTCTTTCTTCCTTGTTTTGTTGTTATTTTTTAATTTGCCAGAAGGTATGTATGCTTGATGGAAAAACAGGGAGATAAAGAATGAGAGAGCAATAAAGTATCAGCCCCATGGAGAGTAGTCACCCCACAATATCTTTTCCTCTTTCTTTCCTACCTTTCAGGATTTAGGGCATACACACACATGTACCTGGCATGTATTTTAAGCTGCAGGGTCCAGGACTCAAACTATACAGTTGGTCATGAGGGATCTAGCTGCTTAATCACCAGGCCACTAGCTAGCCCATCCTCTTTCTAATGTAAGCAGTAGTACTATAAATTTTCATCTCAACCCTGCTTTGCTGTGATCCATAAATTTTAATATGTTATATTTTCATTTGATTCCAGATATTTTTTAATTCCCATGAGATATCTCTTTGACCCACAGATTATTTTCAAGTGTTTTGTTTAGTTTCAAAGCGTTGGAAAATTTTTCTGATATTGGTTTCCAGCCTGATTCTGTTGTGATAAAAAAAAAATAAAAAAAAAATACCACATTCTATATGGTTTCAATTCTTTTACATTTGTAGAGGTTTATTTTACAGCCCATGATATAGTTTATCTTAGTATATGTTGAAAGGGATGTGTATTCTGTTTTTTGTTGAGTAGCATGTTCTAAAAATACCTGTTAGCAGCCATTGGTTGATGGTGTTGTTGAGCTCTTCTATACCCTCACTGATTTTCTGTCAAGTAGTTCTATCAATTGTTGAGAGAGGAGTGTTGAAGTTTTCAACTATCATTGTGGATTGTCTACTATACCTTGTAGCACCTTCATTTTTGTTTCACATATTGTACAGCTCTGTTGTCTGGAACCTCAGTTAATCTGGCAAGGACAGGACCCTGGACTTCCCACTCAGCCTTTGCTGCTGTGGGTGAGACAACAACTTTTTCTGTGTTGTTTGGTGGATATTTTCTAAAAGTTTTCCATCTTGCTAAGTTGCCCTTAACCTGGTTCTTTGGTTAGAGACAGCATTCTTTAGTCAAGGCTTATTTTATCTGTACCCATTGATAGTTTCAGGTTGCCAAGCTGTTCAATAAGCAAGACAAAAGAAAACTCAGGAGTCTCACCTCCTTGTTGTTATCTGAGTCCTGATGTCCCTCACCGGTACACTTTCTTCTCTCTACCTTACACAGTCTTATATTTGTTTCACATATAACATCCAGGATTTTTGTTATACTTAGAAGAAGGAATAGGATGAAGCACGTCTATCCCTTTTTTCTGGAAATAGAAATCTCCGTGTAAGGTAGTTTTACAAAGGAAATGTGATACAAGGAATTACTTACAAATGATTGGATGATCTGAAAAGTCAAATGGTACAACAATGCTACCCAAAGATTAGCAATAGTAGGAAGTGGCTATTGCCCTTGGGCTGGAATTAGACAAAGAATAGATGATGTTAACAGGGTTGCTTGATGGGAGATTGGACTAAAGAGGGAGGCACTGCACCACTGAGAACTTGAATCATGAAGGAGAGGCAGCCAGTGATGGATCGAACCACCCAGTATCCCAGACACATGCCAGGTAGAAAGAAAGAGGAAAAAAAAATAAACCCTGCCGTCTCCCCTCCTCTCCCTTCAGTTCCCTTCTAGTGCCTTCCAGGAGCCAAACCTCAAGTTACATGGCAAGAGAGCCAGGGAAATGTCATTTACAGGAGTGGAGGTGGGGGAGGCAGGTGTAGGAAAAAGACCTAAGAAGAAACAGATGAATGTCACATGAATGATGAATAGACAGTTATTTTAGAGTTCTTAAGAATTTGGAGATGAAAAGCCTAACAGAAGTGTGGGATAATAAGAAGGCACAGAGAGACCACAAATGGCATAATTGTTAGGTCAGTTGACCTCCCGTATGGTTGACCACAGTTCAAGTCCCAGAACTGGCAGCTTAAAACTCATGCTGGGCACGTGTGTGTGCATGCCCAAAGTCATAAGAGGAGAATGGAGAAGGAATTGAGGCATGGCCATCCTCCCTAGGGGGGTTATTTCTTGCTCTCTGTCTCTCTGCCTCTTTCTGTGTCTCCAGTGAGCACACATGACCTATAGCAAACAAAACAAAACAAAACAAAACAAAACAAAACACCTCCCTCTTAAAAAGAAGAAGAAGAAGAAGAAGAAGAAGAAGAAGAAGAAGAAGAAGAAGAAGAAGAAGAAGAAGATCCCTCTTAAAAAGAAGAAGAAGAAGAAGAAGAAGAAGAAGAAGAAGAAGAAGAAGAAGAAGAAGAAGAAGAAGAAGAAGAAGAAGAAGAGGAAAAAGAAGGCAGCATAGGCCACAGGAAAATATCATTATTTCATAGCCAAATGTGTGTTTGAAAGTCCAACCTGTCATACCTTAACACATTCAGGTAAGTTCCTTAAAATCTCCCCACTTAACCCTGGCTGTAACTACCTAGCTTGAAAGATAATAAACTCAAAATATTTTTCTTGTGACTGTACTACCTTTAGTACACTTAAGGTTTTGATAATTGAGGAAATAAAATAATCCCACAGGTATTAAGTGTGTTCAGACTGTATTCTTTGTGATGAGTTTTTTTCTCCATTCACTAGAGAAAGCAATCTACTATGCCTGCATAGTAGATTCCATGTACTCAGGGGATCTGAGTAGAAGTTGGCTGTGTTTATACTTGCATATGGGTAGATGAACATAAAAATAGCATTACAAAAACGTTGTTTGATGGGGCCAGCGGGTGGCATGGTGATTAAACTACTGGACTCCCATAGGGCTGACCATAGTTCTAATCCTGGGCCTAGCAGCTTGCTTTCTCTCTCTCTTAACTACAAATAATAATAATAATAATAAAGTTAAATAAATCATTAAAATAAGAATGAACTATCCCATGTTGAAAACAAGCAAACAAAAATGTTGTTCGAACAGGAAAAAATACATACTGTTGTGTTCCAGGTCTTCAAGTATCATGAACAGATGAATCCACAGAAAAGATTAATAGACTTCAGATGGACACTATCACTTGGTCAATAATGTTTACTTAATGGTGGCCCATCTGAAATTTGTGGTACATTGAAAGGGACCAGGAGAATATTTCAGTCAGTGATATCTGTGAAATTAACAACAAAGAATGATGAATGGAAGAACTTAAGTCAAGTATTTTAAAGAATGCTTTCAAAGAATTCATTTTAATAAGCAATCACTGTACTCATCAAGAGTCTTATCTTTTTACTATAGTTTGGAAACCTATCTCTAACCCTGAGAGGACTGAATCAATATTCCCATAAAAATTTTATTACTCAGAATTGTAAGTAAACTTCTCTCAAAGGTGTAAAGGCTTAGTTCTATATTATACCAAGGTATTTCTATACAAGACAAATTAGCTATTTCTGTTTTCTAAGTGAGTAACTTCCTTGATTGACAGTTTTTTTCCTAATTAGCACAACAAACTGTAGCTGACCATGCTAGTCTTGGCCCAGTACAATAAATTATTCTTCAATTGTCATTCTAAACAAAGTTCAAGAAATAACTAAACTTCAAGTGTGGGGAAAAAGCAAAGTATGCGTGGTTTATTAATAATGTACAAGAATGGCTAGCATGGTGCTTGAATGAGATGGGGTGATAAAAGTCAATTAAAATCTCGAGACAGTTTTTGAGATATGGAATATTAATTAGAGAAAGCAACTGGTATAACCAGGCATACATTTGAAATCTTGTTTGTAGTTCAAGAAGCCATTTTTTAAGAGCACTTGAGAGACTGAAAAGAAGCGTCTAGAAAAGAAAGCAATTAAAATAATTCAGAGCTATAAGACATTAGGTCAACTTAGTGTGTGTGGTACAAAAGAATAAGGTGGTCAGCAGTGCACACCAGGGAAACTACTAGGACAGCTCCTTCAGTGGGACTCTTCAATATTTTTATTTTTCTAATAAAGGCCACTTTAAAAACACAAATGTGAGAAAGGCAGTTACAAGTGTGTCATATTGCAAACTATTATGTGTTGCCTCTTTCAAGCATAAGTGAAAGAGAGGCCATTTCTACTCTGGTTAAGCAAATGATGTTTATCTCCAATAGGATGAGATGGCACAAACAGGGGAGCTTGGCTCTATTTCTGTGACAAGATGTCTATTGTGCAAAAATAAAAATAACTAACATCTTGGAAGACCCTTCATGTGTACCAGGCACTATAATTTGTTTTCTAAATGGTTTATTTCCTTCAGAAAGTAGGCTCCGTGAAGGCATAAAGTCTTGCTTATTTGAGAAATTATCATTTTCCCACACGTTGGCATATTGTAGACACTTGATAAATATTTACCAATGAATAGTTGAATTTTTCTTGTCTATATTACATTTGTAAACTGGAAAAAAATTGCATTGTGGTTTTCTATTTTTTGGTAGTCATGTCTTGTATAAGTCCTTCCCATTGAGAGCAGACTAGATCTAGTGGCTCACTTTGAATGAAAAGAATATGGAAAATGTAATGGAATGTCACTTCTAAGATTAGGTTTCAAAATGACTTGGATTTCTATTTTGCACTGCCCACTATTGCTCTTTCACTTATTCATTCTGATGGAAATCAGCTTATGGACCATATTTTAAGATGCCCTATGAAGGAACCCTTGTGGCAGGGAACTCACTGTTTTAGCCAATAGCCAGTGAGAAACTGAGATGTCCATTCCAGTGGCCCTCAGGAAACTAGACCCTAATAACAGTCATTTGAGTGAACTCAGAAGAGATTCACCAGCCCTAGGAGAAACTTGAGATGAAGCTGTGTAGTCTTGGGAGAGAGAGACCCTGATCCAGAGTTACCCATTCAATCCATGCCTAGATTCCTGACACACAGAAAATATAAGATAATAAATATTTGTTATTTATTTTATTTTATTTTATTTTATTTTATTTTATTTTATTTTATTTTATTTCTGAGCAGCACATGTGCTCACCAGAGAGAGAAAGCACTTTCCAATGCAAATGGTCATGCCACAGCCCTTTTACTCCATTTCTCCATCCCATCAGGATTTTGGACACACATGTACATATGCCCATCATGTTTTTCAAACCACTGGGGATTTGAACTGTAGTCGGCCATTTGGAATTTAGCTTTCTAGGCATAGGCCTTAACTACTGAGTTGCATTGTGTTTCTGGTGCAATGTTATTGGTTTACGTTGCTAAGATCAGAGATATGTATTAAAATTTCTCAAAAATTGACCCCTCTTTGGTGATATGATAATAGCTTCTTTTTTCATGGCCAGTGTGTGGAGTTAATATTACAAGTGAAAACATTTTCCTGTTCCAATATGCTACTATAGCATATTGATGAAAGGATCCTTAAACAGTTCCAAGAATGTTGTCATTAAGTCAAAGTATAAAAAATACTTTTAAATTCATCAGACTTGGTGCTGGCAGGTGGCATGCTAGTTAAGGCACTGGATTCTCACTGGCTGACTATCGTTCAAGACTGTTGTTCAAGTCCCAGACCTGGCTTGCTTTCTCACTTTCCCTCTTTCTCTCTCTGTCTGTCTTGTTCTGATCAAAGTAAATAATAGTAATAATTAATAACAATAATTCTTTAAAAAGTTATCAGATTTATTCAACATAGCATATATCACATATGTTATACATATGTTATAAATATCATAATCATGCCGAGTGCTAAAATTAACTTCTAGACACCTTTCTATTGAAGTTATGAGCTCTTTCTATTGGCTCCATCTATGACATAATGCCATCCCTCTGTGTATTTGTTTTTAAAATAATAGCCAGACAACAGCTATACAAATGAGTCCATGGATTCACACCAATTTGCCATTCATTTTTTTTTTTGAGAGGTTTTTCACTATAGGGCGTGTGTGCTCGCCAGACAGACAGAGAGAGACAGAGAGACAGAAAGCGAGAAATCACCCCCCAGAGGGAATGACCACACCGCAACCCCTTCTCCTCCATTCTCCTCTTGGGATCTTGGGCATGCACACACACGCGCCCGGTGGGGGTTTTAAGCCACCAGGTACGGGACGCGAACCTTGGTCGACTACATGGGAGTCCAGCAACATAGTCATTACGGTAACTGCTGGTTCCCTACCAATTTACCATTCTATTCTGAGCATAACTAATAACCTGTTGTCTGGCCTCCAGATTTCAGTAATACCTATATATCATAACTTGGTTTTGCAGTACCAATGTACAAACTTTTAAATTCTAAAAGATGCATCTAATACTATAATGGAACAAAATAATTTTTTTAGAGTTTTTGTTTGTTGGTTTGGTTTTTGCCATAAGGCATGTGCACTCGCTGGAGAGAGAAAGAGAAAATGAGACCCGCTCCCCCTCCGCCCCGCCCCTGCCACCCAGGGGGGATGGCCTTGCTGCAATCCCTTCTTCTCCATTCTCCTTCTGGGATTTTGGGCATACATATATACATATGTGACTCTAACCACAATCTGCCATGTGAGAATCCAGTGCCTTAACCACCACACCATCTACTGGCCCTAATAATTTGTTTTTTGAATCTAGGGGTCTTATGAGTTATCACCGTGTATCACTATATGTACGGAATGGAAAGATCCATCAATGTGGGCCTCTTTCAGGGAACTTTACCCTTGTACTTGTCTTCCCCTGACTGTTGGTCTTCTGCTTTCTAATGGAAGTGTAGTAGGCTCAAAAATACATACTTGATAAATTAGTACATGAACCCACATCCATTTATTCACTCAAAGATACTTCAGTATGGGGACCAGCAAATGGTGTAATGGTTACATTGCTGGACTCCCACATCATCAAGGTGGTTCAAGTCCCGGACCCAGTTGCTTAAAAAACACTCACACTGGGTGCATGTGTGTGCATGCCCAAGATCCTGAGAGGAGAATATAAGAGAAGGGATTGCAGCATGGCCATTCCCCTCTGGTGACTGATTTCTCACTTTCTGCTTTCTGTACCTCTCTGTCTCTCCAGTCAGCACACATGCCCTATAGCAAATAAATCCCCTCTTAAAAAAAAAAAAGATACTTCAGTATGATCTTAACACAGAAGGATTGTTAGGAAAGGAGAAGAAATACACAAATAACTATTATATAAGGCTGGAATGATAATAATAGAAATAACAACAACTTTGGAAATTATTCAAAATAATATTTGGGATCTACTTAAAAACAGTAGCCTCCAGCTGAATGTTCAAGATAAAATGTTTAAATTGAACCGTTTTAAGAATCATGGCATAGATAAAAACTTGGCAAACCTTTTTAAAAAGATCTAGATAACAAATGTCTTGAGATTTGCTGGCCATGTAATCTCTCTTGCAACTATTCAACTCTGCCATGGGAGTGCAAAAGCTGTCAGAAACAATACATAAATTAATGGATATGACTATGTTCCATTAAAACTTTATATATAAACACTGAAATTTTATTATCAATTCAATTTAATTAATTCCATTTAATTTTAATTATTTTTCATTAATTTCATATATTTTCTTTCATTTAATGTTATTCTTCTTTCAATTTACTTTAACTATTTAAAAACCATTATTGGGGGTCAATAGGTGGCCTGAGGTTAAGGCACTGGACTCCCACATGGCCGACCATGGTTTGAGTCCTGGACCCTGCAACTTGAAAATCACATCTGGCATGTGTGTGTGTGTGTGTGTGTGTGTGTGTGTGCATGCCCAAAATCCTGAGAGAATGAGGAGAAGCAACATGGCCATCCCTCCCATTGAGGGTGATTTCTCACCCTCTCTCTGTCTCTCTCTCTGGAGAATGCATGTACCCTATGGGCAAAAACCTAAAATAAGAAAAAAAAAAAGGCACAAGAAAAACAATTTAAAAAATAATCTTGGCTCTTGGGCTGTACAAAAATAGACAGCTGACCAGACTTGGCCTGTAAGCTATAGTTTGCCAACCTTTGGCATAGATGAAAGAGAACAGATTTGGGAGCCTTTTTGACCTAAGCTTGTTTTCTAGCTCTGCTCTTTATGAGCTGGTCATCTGAGCAAGATATTAGCCCATGTGTGCCCATTTCTCTTTACCTGAGACATGAGAAACTTCAGTAATATCTATTTTTTTCCTTGAAGTGGCAAGAAACTTGAAAACCAAGAAAAAAAGAAAGGCTAAAAAGCCTACAATCTAAAACAGCAACAATGCTACTTGAACTATCATAGTAAACATGTTTTCTCTCTACATGCCAATCAGGGAACTAATTTGGACATGGAATTTAATTAAATGCAGTTGGCCGCATCACTAATATACTGTGCTCTCTTCATCATATTCTATTACACAGTAGTCACTTCGTTTTGGCATTTGTTATTGTAATGTGATGAGACCTCACATAACGTGTCATGGAGTGCACCAGGCAGCATCTTTTATTTTTATATGACTAGGTTTTAATGGGATTTTACAATTTAGCTCTAGGATGTCTAGCCTGCCAAATCATTCAGCAAATGTTAAGGAAATTGTCTTAACTAGCATACTGCAAGTAAATGGTTCAATTTAATACATCATAAAAATAATAAAAAGAGGAAAATAAAATGGATAGGAAAACGGGGAAAAAATCATTTTGGAGAAAAGCCTGGCTTTCTCCCGAATTAAGATTTTAGGAAACAAAGTTTATCTTTATTTCTGACAGATATTATAGTTACTGTGATCATAATTTCCCACCACCACCCAAAAAAGACATATTCTTAGTTTAATCACATTTACTTTATACCATGCCTGACAAGTGATCAGTCATCCAACTTTATTTCAGCAACTTGTCCCTGATAAAAACAAGTCTTAAAGGAATAATGCCTTAACCCAAAAGAATGGATATCTATATAATATAATAAAATAAACTAGGCTAGAGGCAAGTGGATAGTGGAGAGTGCAGTGAAAAGCTGAAGTTTTAGATAGAAAACAAGCCCACCCTTTTTATTTATAGGACTCAGGGTAAGGGCACAAATAGTGACCATATAATGTTAAAATATTTAGAAGTTAAAAATCAGCCCAAATCCCACACAAACTCCTGCAACCAATATCTATAATAGCCCTTGAGCCTGAATATTAAAAGCTTGCTGGACTGCATGGTAGCTTGGATATGCTTCGCAGGGTAGGGTAAAAGCTAGACCTGGGCTCCAGCCCAGGACTCCTGGGTGCTGACTGCATTAAAAACCCATTAAAACTCGTAATCAAATTCAGCAAGGTTTTAAGATACAAGATCAATATACGAAAATCAATTGTATTTTTGGGCACTAGCAATGAACAATCTAAAACCAAACTTTATTTATAATAAACCTTTTTATATAAACTTTATTTATAATAGCATCAAAAACAATAAAATACTTCAGCAAAAATTTACTAAGAGAATTGCAGAATATAAACTCTGAAAACTAAAAATCATGTTTGAAAAAATCAAAGTTATCTAAATGGGAAGACATTCTATGTTCATGAAATAAAAATTTAATATTGTTAAGATAACAATACTCCCCAAATTGATTTGCATATTCAACCCAATCTCTATGGGAATTTCAGTTGGCTTCCCCTCCCCTCCCCAGTAATTGACAAGCTAATTCTAAAATTCATATAGAAATGCAAGGGACCCAGAATAGCCAAAACAACTTTAAAAAAAAGTAAAGCACAATGGAAGGACTCACATTTTCTAATTTCAACACTAACTGCAAAGCTACAGTAAACAAGATAATGTGATTTATGTCTGTAAATACAGATATAGATCAAGGGAACAGAATTAGGAATCCAGAAATAAAACCTCACATTTATAGTCAATTGATTTTCCACAAACACACCAAGACAATTCAATGAGAAAAACAGTAGTCTTTTCAACAGATGGTGCTAGAGTATCCACATACTTTTAAACAGATGGGCGTATGTTATCAAAAAAAAAAAAAAAAAAAAAAAAAAGACGGTTGATTCCTAACATACTGAAAACTCAAAATGGATTATGTACCTAAATTTCAAAGATATAATTATAAATATTTTAGAAGAAAATATAGAAGTAAATCTTCATGACCTTGGGTTAGAAAAAGCCTTCTGTGATAAAAACTCCAAAAGTACAAATTATAAAAGAAAAAAGTAGGTAAATTGAGTTTTAATTTGAGATTTCTGTGCTTTGAGGAAATCAACAGCATGAAAATAAAACACACAGGATAGGAAAAAATATTTACAATTGAAAAAGAGCAGAATTTGCCACCTCAGGACCAGCAGTTGGCATAATGACTATGTCTCTGGACTCCCATGTAGTCAACCGTGGTTTGAGTCTCGGACCCAGTGGCTTTAACTCACCAGTGGCTTAAACTCATGCCAGGGGCATGTGCGTGTGTGCCCAAGGAGAATGGAGGAGAAGGGATCGTGGTGTGGCCATCCTCCCGGGGGGTGATTTCTCACTTTCTGTCTCTCTGTCTTTCTGGTGAGTGCACACGCCATATAACAAAAAATCTCTCAAAAAAAAAATTGCCACCTCAAAATATGTCACTTTGACCTAATAATTATTTTGAGATGAAGATAACTGAGAAGAAGCAAATATAAGAAAGCGTTTTCCTTCTTCTATTACCTAAGAGCAGAATGTAAATTTCTACTGAAGCTAATCACTATCAACCCTAGACCCTTGTCAACCCAGAGATGCCATCAGAGGACTCTACATAAGAAACTTTCCTGACTAACCCGTGTCTTCCACTAGTCTCCTTTATTTATCTTTCCACAATTTGCTACCCTAGAAACTTTTCCTTTGCCATTGAACTTCTCTGAACATTTATTGCTTGTTAAGATAATATATTAGCCCAATTTCTGATTACCTCTTTGAGTTATTCATCCCTGAATTTCTCCTCTGCTTATGTGAGGTATCCATGTTAATAAACTTCTGTTTGTTTTTCTCTTGTTAACCTATATATATATATAAACTCTTATAAGTCAAAGAAAGAAAGACAAATAGCCTAATTTAAAAATAGGCAAAGAAAGCCCAGTGGTGACATCATGGTTAAGGTGACTGGATCCTACATGTGCAACTGCATGGTTTGAGTCTAGAACCTGGAAGCTTGAAAAATACAACAGGTATATGTGCATGTGTGCCCAAAATCCCAAAAGAAAAAAAATGAGGAAAAGGGATGATGACGTGACCATCCCCCATGGGAGGCACTTTCTCATTTTCTCTCTGTCTGGCAAGTGTATCCACCCTAGCAAATTAAAGAAAAAAAATGGATAAAAGATTTTGATAGATATTTCTCCAAAGAAAAAATACACATGTTCAAAAAGCTCACGAAAAGATGTTCAACATGATTACTCTTTAGAAAAATGTAAAACAAAACCACAATGAGATTCCATTTTACACCCTCTTAGGATGGCTAAAATCAGAAAGACAATGACCTGTGTGGGCAAAGATATGGAAGAAATTAGAACTGTCAGATAGGTCTGCTTGAATATGATATGATACAACCACTTTGGAGGACAATTGGCAGTTTTTCAGAAAGTTAAAACAGACCCAGAAATTTCATTAACAGACACCCAATAAAGAGAAAATGCATATCCACATGAAAACTTGGATGTGAATATTCACAGAAAAAAAAAAAAGGTGTGCATTCCAGATGTCCAACAACTGGTGAGGACAATAGAAAAATGATGATAATAAAAATAAATGAAATATTAATTGATACTGTGACATGGATGAACCTTGAAAACATTATGCTAAGTGAAAGAAGCTAATTACAAAAGACTACATATGGTATGATTCCATTTCATATGAAATGTCTAGAATTGGTAAACCTGTAGAGACAAATTAGATGAATGATTTCCTAGGACTAAGGGGGTTGGGAGAAAATGGAATGACTACTAATGGGTTCAAGTTTCTTTCTGATATGATAGCAATGTTCTAAAATTGATTGTAGTGATGATGGCCTAACTGAATATACAAAAATGCATCAGATTATACACTCTAAATGGGTGAATTGCATGGCATGGAAATATATCTCCATAAGCCATTTTTTTTTCTAAAATGATATTACCTAATTATCTGAGGAACCCAGTCTATCTAGATATCTGCTTATGCTAAATCGGGGCAACTAGCCAAGATACAGAAGAAGCCCTGGTTTCCAGTGTAAGGACTGTGATTTTCTCTCCCTAGCCCCTTCCCCTTATCTCTTGCATGCCTTCAGCCCTGTGCTCTCTGGCTGTAGGGACCCAAATAGGTTCAAGACTCTTTGATGTTTGTTCACTCAATTGTTTACTGAATTTTCTTATAAGAGTTTTTTTTAAAAAGACCTTTGTTTATGCTTGGATATCTATAATACACAGGGTCCTTTAAAAGTTACTTCTTCTGGGGCCAGCAGTGGCAAGGTGGTTAAGGTAATGGATTCCACATGGCTGGCTCAGTGGTTCAAGGTCTGGATCTAGCTGTTTGAAAACATACTGGGCATGTATGTGCATGCCCAAAATCCTGAGAGGAAAATGGAGGAGAAAGGATTGAAATGTGACTATCTCTGTGCTGAGGTGATTTTTCACATTCCCTCTCTCTGACCATCCGTCTTTTCACTCTTTCTCTCTGGCAAGCCTATGCACCATACGGCAGAAATCTAAAAATAAAATTAAATTAAAAGTTAGCTCCTTTTGCTTGGGTTGAAGGCAGAACAAATTTTGGGGAATCTTGCTATAACACATGTGTAAGGCAGTTGGGACACTCCTTGACACTCAGTTACTTTCCCTTCACAAAGGTCCTGTCAATGCCTCCTTCTATTTGAAGGCTCTCATCACAGAGTAGTGGTGTAGTGAATAGACTAGTGCACTACTAGTTACCCCCCACTACTCACCCATATACATGGTTGTGAAACAATTTTGTTTTTTATTTTGACTTTTATGTTGAAGATTGTTTTATTGTGGAGTGAGAAAGTATTCTAAATACTTTTTTCTTGGAGTGAGAAAGTATTCTAAATGTAGCTAATGCTGATGCAGCATTAGCAAATAAATATATAATAACAAATATATTATTATATAGTTATTAATATATACTTATATACTTATTAGTAGTATATAATAATATAATTGTTATTATATATTAATAAATATATAAAATAACATTGGATTTTATGATTTAAATGGGTCCAATTCATGGTATGCAAATTATATCTCAATAAAGTTGTTTTAAAAATGTTATGATGAAACAAGACATTGGTCCAATGGTAAAATGTCATCCTTGCCAGGCTGATCCACATGGGAAAGTTCTGAATTTTTTATCTCAGTGTATTTTAACTTAAATACTAACTCAACCTAAAATGGTCTAAGGCAGGAACTTTCAAACATTTTCTTAAAGGGACAGATATTAAGTATTTTGGATTTGTGGGTCCTAAGTAGATTTATATAGTCTATGGTTGCTTTTAAGCTCTAATGAAACTTAAACAAATAAGTATGGCTATGTTCTGATAAAGCTTTATATATAAAGTCAAGCCAGTGGGTGGGGGGTGCACACCAGCAATAGTTTGTTAATTCTTGGTCTGGAGAAACCTTATCTTATCCTAAAACAAAGACTTTCTAATGTGACAGAGTAAACAAGTTAAGCAAAAATGCATGTGTTCAAATTTTGTTCCTATGGTAACGAGATTAAAAGGGTAGAAACTTAATTCAACTATAGTATTCAGAGTTGGGGCTTTGGGGAAGTATTTAGCATCAGGGTGGGGTCTCCATGATTGAATGCACATGGGTTTATAAGGAGACACATGGACACAGTGTGTATGCTCATGCTCTCTCACTATGTGACACCATCCAACATGTTATCCACTGACAAGAAAATTCTTTTTAGATGTGACCCCTTGACCTTAAACGTCTAAAACCGAGAATTAAATAAACCTCTAGTCTTGAAAACCACTCAGTTTAGGTATTTCAACTGTTAGCAACACAACATACTAAAACACTTACATAGTATTTTTCTTCTCTCCTCCCTAGAGAAAACTAAAAGACTTCTATCGTGGTTCTCCAGTACCTGGAGAACTCATCTTCTCTTGTCCCAGAGAAGAGCTGAAAACTCTGCTTTCAAAAACCTAAAATTAAAGAGCATTACTATAATTGTTATAATAATATTGAGTTATCAGAAAATTCATGACATATTTTTCTATGGAAAATGCATCATGACTCTTCTGAGAACCCAATAGCTGCATTTACTGGAGGTTTACTAAGTGCCAGGCGTTGTACAAAGAATGCTTTATGACAAATTGTTACATCTTCACCATAACCCTATGCAGTGAGATTTATTGTCATTCCTATTTGCTAGGAAACTGAGGCTTAGGAAGTTCCAAAGCATAGACAGTTCTGGGAAAAGTAAGCTTTCAACTTGAAAATTATGATTATAGAAACTGGGACCTTAACTCAATTAGAATGCCAGACTTGACAGTATCACAGCAGGAGGTTTTCAAAAACTAAAGGGAAAGAAAGTAATCTGACCCCATAAAAAGTTGGATTTCCCCAAAACCATAGAAATAAAAAACTCAGTGTAGGTGAAGACCCATGTTTCATTCCCACACAGAACATCATGGGTTGAAGAACTTCAGTGGAGTAACTATTTGGGTATTGGGAACTGAGCACCAAGCTTAATGTTGTCAACAGATTTTATAAAGCCCCCAGTAGCCTTATCTACCATGAAAGATGGGCCTTCAGAGCTACCCTTCCCTCAGATTAATCCAGGTTAGGGAGAAAACAGTCACTCATCACTAACTCGTTTTTCTAAACACTCATAAATTCCTAGGACCGTTTTCCATCCTGAAAAAAGAGATGTGATAAAAACTCCAATTACATGCAAATAGACTGGTGAGGTCTGAGTTAGATGTAGTTGAATTTGGCAAAGCAAAAAAGTGTGAGTTTCCATGTAACCATACTATAAAATTGCTGATCAGGGGCGAGATGGTAAAGAGATTCTATATGTGGTAACGGAACGAAAAATAGGAATTTTAAGTTTCTTATTTGAAGGAGAAGAGTTGATCATTGGAGGAACTAGTTTGGAAGGATAAAGGAGAAGGCGATATGAATAATCTAATTCAAACTTTACAGTCATAGCAAGAAGTTACTCAACACTGTCCTGAGAATCTGGACTAAACCTGTTTTCTGTTTCTATGCTAAACAATACTGGAACCAAATATAAATAACCTAGTTGCTTGCTCCAAAGTATACCTGTTCTTGGAAGATAAGACTGTGAACTTACTAAACAGCTTACTTATCAAGACTATAACATCAATATTTGCTTCAGAATTTCAACTTTTGCTCCCAATACAAAATTAGTACGCTATAAACTCAGCCCAATTCCAGTCAGTTTCTGCCTTGCAAGATATGCCTTAATATCACCCCAACTTCTCCCTTCTGAGACACTGCTAAGATTCCGTGAAAGTGGGGCCAGCGGGTGGCGTGGTGGTTAGGGGTGCTGGACTCCCACATGGCCGATCATGGTTCGAGTCCCGGACCTGGTGGCTTGCTTTCTCACTTTCCTTCTCTCTCACTCACTCTTTCTCTCACTCTCGCTCTCACTCTCTCCCTGCCTCTCTGGTCAAATTAAAATGCATACATAAATTTGAATAAAATAAATCTTAAAAAAAAAAGATTCAGTGAAAGTGTTCTCCCTGTTGCAGTAAGACTAACTTAACTTTGCTTGATCAACAGGGTGTTTTTTGATGACCTTTTGATGGAGTCTGCAGCTAGCAATGGAAAGTGGATCAGTGAAAAAATAGTAGGGACAAAAAGAAAAAAGGATAGTAGAGAATGGGGCCAGCAGGTGGCAGGGTGGTTAAGGGTCCAGATTCCTGTATGACTGACCATGGTTCGAGTCCCAGACCCAGAGGCTTGAAAATCACATTGGGTACATGTGCATGCATGCCCAAAACCCCAAGAAGAGAATGGAGAAGGGAATGAGGCCTGGCTATCCCCCCTGGAGGATGATTTATCACTTTCCCTCTCTCAGTCTCTCTCCTGAAAGAGCACATGGCCTATAGGAAAAACGTAAAACAAAAAATGTGTTTTAAATGGAAAAAAATATCATTTAGAGACACTGAAGATATGGAGATACAGAGGTATTCACCTAAAAATGGAAGCGGTCAAAAGGGTCTCCTTTGGGGCCAGCAGGTGGTGTGGAGCTCTCTCTCTCTCTCTCTCTCTCTCTCTCTTTCTCTCTGTCTCTAGAGAGTGTGTGTGCCCTGTAGCAAATTTAAAAATAAAAAAATTATAAATAAAATCAAATAAATAATTCTAAAAAAAAAGAATCTCCTGGTGGGATGCAAGGTGGGGAGAGGGACAGAGCTGGAGACTATTACATTTCATGGTAAGGTTTCTTTATGTATATATAGCTTTTTTCTTTTTTAGAGGTTTTTGCTATAGGCCCACGTGCTTGCCAGAAAGACAGAGAGACAGAAAGTGAGAAATAACCCGCCAGTGGGTATGACCATGCCACAATCCCTTCTCCTCCATTCTCCTCTCGGGATCTTAGGCCCGCACGCACATGCGCCTGGCATGAGTTTAAGACACTGGGTCCAGGACTCAAACCGTGGTCGACTACATGGGAGTCCAGTGACATAGCGATTACGCCAACTGCTGGTCCCTATATAAAGATTTTTTAACCATATGTATTACTCTGATGAAAATATATAAAACTTTAAACAAAATATTCATAACAGTAAAGTAGTAGCTGTTGAGCCATTTCCTCCAACTAGGACACACTTTATCTTTACCACTAAAAGCAATATAATACTGAGCCAACAAAGCAACATTACAAGTTATGTCCATCTCCAGTGCATAAAAATAAAAGTCACAAAATAATGGGGATATTGCAGGCCTGGAGATGAGGCTGAGGGAGAAAAAAATTAATTGATTGATTAATTTAAAACAACAACAACAACAACAAAACCAACATTGCCAGGATCCAAAATACACTTTTCATCTATGGCTGCAGTTCTTCTTAGATTAATGTTATGTCTTTGAATTGACCTAAATGAGTTTGGGATTGGATCCTACTCCCACCTCCACCCTCCACACTACATACTTCCCAGCCAATCCTACTCTTAATTCACCTTCAACAAGAAAATACTACAGGGAAGAAGTAATTTTTCTTAAAAGACAGACCTTTTTGCTGGGTCCCAATTATTTTTTAATCTTAAATCTTAGAGAGGAAATTACCTTTTCAGATTGGAAGCCACAGTTTCTGCCTAGCTCCCGTGTAAGTTTACATATGAAGCATTTTGCTCTGGGGCACTGTGTGCAGAAGAAGGATGGGAGAACTTGGAGTTATGGAAGTCCTGTGAGAGGTCTTAGCAGATTGAATGCAGATAAACTTCTAATTCAATCCATATATGTCTATAAGATCTTCTTTGAAAGTACATTTCTAGATATATTCATGCACATACATGTGTGTGTGCACACATACACACCTACATGCAAATATCATATTTAAAAAGCCTACACACACACATCAATAAAACAAGTTGAATCTATATACTCTCCTACCAGACTTTGGAACAAAAAGAGGCAATTCAGAGCCAGCCAATCACCTCTATATTTCAGAATCCAACCCCAGAACTAGCTAAGATATGCTTCTATGACAGTAATGTGGGCTTTAAAAAGAACAAACAAGGACTGGCAGGTGGTGTGGTGGTTAAGAGCACTGGACTCCCACATGGCTGACAGCAGTTTGAGTCCCAGACCTGGCGGCTTGGTTTCTTACCCACCCCACCCAACCCCCCACTCTGTCCCTCTCTGGTCAAATTAAAATAAATAAATAAATAAATAAAGTTAAATAAAATATTCTTTAAAACAAACAAACAAAAAACAATTTTAACCCTTTGCTGGTGTGGGGCCAGCAGAAATACTAAGTGTTCATTCAATCAATAAATGAAAGAGAGGAGGAAAGTGAGGAAACACGTTGCCTGGTCCAGGATCGAACTGCAGTTGACCTGTGAGAGTCCAGAGTCCTTAACCACCATGCCACCTGTTGACCCCACTAATTTCTTTTTTTTTTTCAAAGAATTACTTTTTTTACCTGTACTTATTTATTTATTTTAATTTGACCAGAGAGGGACAGAGTGAGAGAAAGAGAGAGAGAGAAAGTCAGAAAGGAAGCCACCAGGTCCGTGACTCAAACCACTGTTAGCCATATGGGCGTCCAGAACCCTTAACCACCGTGCCAACTGCTAGCCTCTTAATAACTAATTTCTATACTGCCTTTGATATCATAATTTAATTTTTTGTCTTACATCTTACCCCTGTTGGCATGAGAGTTGGTAATCAACAAAAAGGAAACCAGAAACTCTGGCTCTAGCAAGAATGGAAAAGAAACCTCTATAACTACAAAATCCAGGAAACAATTAAGAACTTGTTTAAAGCAGCATACACCTGGCCTAGCAGAACTTTTAAAATCAGACATGTTGAGAAATGTCATTAAACAGCTCCTCGTATATTTTTTTTATTTCATCAATTCTGAAGTTCATGAAACTATTTTTTTTTTTTAAATACTGCCAGAAGGTACATGTACTTACCACATAGGAAGAGAGTGAAATTATCCTCCAATGCATGTGGTCATACCACAATTATGTTCCTTCATTTATCTTTCTCATCAAGATTTGGGGCAAGAACACATATATGCCTGGAGTATTTTTTAGCCTGCAGAGCCAGGATTGGAACCACAATTTAACCATGCGGAATCTAGCTCCCTAGCCACAGGACTAACTGCTATGCTACAGAGCTGGCCTTTCTGAAATTTTCATAGCGTATTTCATATTTACTTTATTTCCTATGGGTTATTTATTTCTTTTTCATAAGACAAAAAAATATTCAGAGACTGAGACAGAGAGAGAAAATCATCTCCAACAGTCTTTATGCTGTGATCCACCCACAGCTTTAGTCAGTCCAGATTACCCGTTCAGGCCCTAAGACATGAACCCAGGACCTTCTTCAATGGGTCCAATTACATTACTGCTACACCACTGTCTTGTCCATATTTCTTTTCTATCAAAGGAGATTTTCTGGGGCCAGCAAGTGGCGTGGTGGTTAAGGATGCTGGACTCCTACATGGCCGACTGTGGTTCGAGTCCTGGACCTGGCGGCTTGCTTTCTCACTTTCTCTCTTTTCTCTCGCTCTCTCTCCCCTTCTCTGGTCAAATTAAGATAAATAAAGTTAAATAAAATTATTTTTTTAAAAAAAGAAAGGAAATTTTTCTTAAAATGTACATAGTAAGGGCCAGTCACTGGCTTAGTGGCTACGTCCCACATGGTCAACTGCATGGTTCAAGTTCCAGACCCAGCAGCTTGGAAAATACACCTAGGACATGAGCATGAGTGCCCAAAATCCTGAGAAGGAAATGGAGAAGAGACTGTAGCATGGCCATCCCCACACAATGTGCTTTCTCACTTTCCCTCTCTCTCTCTGGCAAGCACATGTGCCCTATAGCAATGTCATTCTGAGTATTGTGATACATATACCATTATTATCAGACTTGGAGAGAAGGAAACTGAAGAGAGAAATGGAAAAAAAAAAAAAAAAGCTTGACCAAATTCATAGTGCTAGGCAGAAGAGGTAGCCTTAAACCCAGGTCTGGCTTCATCAAATACCCCTAATGACTGAACTTCTTAGTATTTACTGTAGTTTTTCTTTCTCTGTACTACCAAAAATTTCTCAAAATATGATATTTGATATTTTTCCCACAAACTGGGAGGGAAAAAAAATACAAGATTTAAGCCTTAGCAACCTCTATTCACCCTTTTACCAATCTTCCCTTCATTTTTTTCCAAAGAAAGTAAGGCTTTAGGGAATAAAACATTCCAACATAATTTTTTTAAGGATAAGGGAATTAGCTGTTACATATTAGCTGATCATTCCCTCTCATCACTTTTTGTCTTTTATATTATACAGAAAAACACATGCCAAACATAGTTGATATTTCCACCAGCCTCCAGGGGTTTGATACAGAAAACTGTGTAGGCAGAATAATATTTCTTCTGATGAATTTATTGCTTCAACTTAGTATTTAGACTGTAGTAGAAAGAATCAATAGGTGTATACTTTTCTTGGGAGTCATAAACATTTATTGAAACAACTCAATGCTTCTTTTATGTATATTCAACACAGCAGCAGCCTGAAATTGGTCAGAAAAGGATCTCTATATCCTTAAAAATCTGAGGTGAAATAATAATGAATGGGAGAGGAATTGTGTGAAATAACAACAGCATGTACACACTCATGTATTCTATTATATGACATTTGGGTAAACTTGGTACTTGGTAGATTATTAGGTCTGGAACGTGATGTCACGATCCTATCCAAAGTCATTAGAATAAAGAGTAGTATGTGTGTGTGTGTGTGTTTAAGAATTATTTTATTTAACTTTATTTACTTATTTATTTTAATTTGACCAGAGAGAGACAGAGCAAGCCAGAGAGAGAAAAAGAGAAAGTGAGAAAGCAAAACACCAGATCTGGGACTTGAACCACAGTCAGCCAGGTGGGAGTTCAGCATCCTTAACCACCATGCCACCTGCCAGCCCCAAAGAACAGTGGTTTATAATCTTTGGGGTCCTTAGGAAAAGTTGAGGCTCACAGGCTTCAACTTCAGAGATTCTGCCTACCTTGGGGTACCTCAGAGCTATACTTGAGAATCTTCCCCAAGATTTGGATCCAAGTGGTACATGACTCATGCTTTGAAAAATACTGCTGTAAGAGTGAATAAAACCATGGGCTCTAGATTTGGCCATATCTAAGTATGAATTATGGTTCTTGCTCTTGAGGAATGGACCATGTCAGGCAACTTCAGGCCCCAATGCTTCAGTTTTTTCATCTATGAAATGGAAGGATAAGAAGAGTATCTTTCAGAATTGTCAAGAAGAAAAATTTTAAAGGGGTATATATTTAATTATATTTAATATTAATATGTATATAATATTTCAAAAGAGGACTCTCCAAAGCTCTAAAGTCCCCCACTGTCATGCTCTTTTTACTTACTTTACTACTCTTCCTCTCAGAGAGATTGATTCACCTTGGTATTTTTTCTTAGTAAAATCTCCCATGAGTTTTAATCTTAGCTTGCTTTGATCATCAAGTCCCCAAGTTTTGTAAAAGCTGTATTAGGCATTCAAACCATTCTTCCTACATTTCAAAATATTAGAACATCAGGAGAGTCTATGCCTAATTTGGCCTTAGTCAGTAAAATAATTGTAACTGATCTCTCTGGATCCATTCACTCAGTGAACAAAATAAATCCCAAAGCACAGAAGAATAATTAATTAGTCATCAAAGTTCTATGCAGATGTTTTCTAATAAGAGCATTCTCTCTCTCTCTCTCTATATATATATATACACACACACACACACACACACAATCTCTGTGTGTGTATAATTTATATATGAGTTTAAATGAAACATACAAGAGTGACATTAAATTCTATTGTCTTTGAATAATATGTTAAATTTTCAGTTTCTAAAACTTACAGAACTTTTACAAAAACATTGTGCTATGGCTTCTATTATAAATAGGGTAAATACTTTTTTTTTTGAGAGGTTTTTGCTATAGGGTGTGTGCGGTCAGCAGAAAGACAGAGAGAGACAGAGAGAGAAAGCAAAAAATCACCTCCTAGGTGGGATAGCAATGCTGCAATCCCTTCCCCTCCATTCTCCTCTGAGAATCTTGGGCACGCACGCACACACACCTGGTGTGAGTTTAAGACACTGGGTCCAGGACTCGACTATGTGGGAGTCCAGTGACGTAGTCATTATGCCATCTGCTGGTCCCTAGGGTGGGTACTTTTTAATGTTGAAATTCATGTTTCTGGGGAATTTTTTTTGACTTTTTATTAATATGTAATAATCATACAGTTATATACACACATCTTAAGAAAACTGATGAATGAATTTTCACAAAACGAGCATACTCCTGATACAGAACCCCACCAGCACCATAAAAGTCTCCTTTTTGCCCCTCCCAGTCGGTTGCTGCCCCACAGATAACCACCATTCTGACTTTCATTGCTATTGATTAATTTCATTTACTTTTTAAAAGAATTATTTATTTAATTTTATTTATGTATTCATTTATTTTAATTTGACCTGAGAGAAATACAGAGAAAGAGAGAAAAAGTGAGAAAGCAAGCCACCAGGTCTGGGACTTGAATCATGGTCAGCCATGTGAGAATATCCAGCGCCTTAACCACCATGCCACCTGCTGGCCCTTAATTTCATCTACTTTTGAGATTCAAATAAATGAACTCATAAAGT
The DNA here is from genome assembly GCF_000334495.1 of Tupaia belangeri chinensis. NCBI lineage: Eukaryota > Metazoa > Chordata > Mammalia > Scandentia > Tupaiidae > Tupaia > Tupaia belangeri. Next base: position 4,028,424 of record NW_006160083.1, on the reverse strand, counting down.
ATGTCCTCGTTTGTCTAGATTTCCTCCTCAACATTGTATCTGTAAGATTCACCCATATTATTATTGATAATAACAGTTCCTGTTTCTCATTAATCTATAGTAGTCTATTCCATGCTCGTGTCGCAACATTTGAGTTGTTTTAGTTTAGTGCTACTATGAAGGAAGTGGCTCTGACCATTCTTGTCCATGTTTTTTAGCACACGTGTGTACTTAGAACAGTAAGTTCTGTGTAGTAAGGTAACTATATGTGTAGTTTTAGTTAAAACCACCCCCCCCAAATTTTAATATAATGATTTTTCTCGATTTTCACTCCTTCCAGGAGTGTTGGCCTGCCAGTGGTTCAACATCCTTGCCAATATTGATATTCTCTCTTCTATTTTAGCCATGATGGAAGATGTGAAGTAATAATGAGTTCAAGTTTTAATTTGCATTTTTCTCATGATTAATGAAGTTATCTCTCTTTTCTTGTCTATATTGGACATTTGGATATTGTCTTTTTTATGTTCCCATCAAGTTTTTTAGCCCATTTTTCTTTTGTATTTGCTAGTAAGCACATGTACTAGCCAGAGAGAAACAGAGAAAGAAAGATGGAAAGAGAGAAAGTCCCCCTCATGAGGGATGGTCACACTGCAATCCTTTCTCCATTTCTCCTTTGGGATTTTGGACACATGTGTGCATAGGTATATATGCATGTGCATGTGCGTGCACACACACACGCGAACACACACACACACTGTGTGATTTTTCAAGCTACTGGGTCCAGAATTCGAACCTCACAGCCATATAGGATATAGCAGCCATAACCACCATACCACCGGCTCACCCTGGCCCTTTTTTTATTGAGTTAACCACCTTTCTTCTTCTCTCTAATAAGTTTGAGGTGGGATATAATTTTAGATTTATAGAAAAATTTTAAATACAGTATTAGCATAAGG
>NW_006160083.1:3993840-4027458 GCF_000334495.1 Tupaia belangeri chinensis | reverse complement strand
CATTCCTGCATACCCCTCACTTTCACTTAATGTTAACATTTTAAATTACCATGGCACATTTATGAAAATTTATTATAGAAACCCACAATGGTACCTTACTACAAGCTAACTTCAGACTTGATTTAGATTTTACCAGTTTTTCTACACTAAGGTCTCTTTTCTCTTCAATAATCCAAACCAGAATTCCACATCACATTTAGTCATTATGTCTCTTTAGTCTAGAAAAGTGATGTCTCTTCTGGTCCAAAATAACTTCCCCATCTTTTCTTGTATTTCCTGACCTTGATAGTTTCAAGAATTATTGGTCAGATATTTTTTAGGATGTCCTTTAGCTTGAATTTGATGTTTTTGTTTATGATTAGATGGAGATTATTGGTTTTAGAAAGAATACCAGGGACCAGCAGATGATATAATGGGTTAGTTGCTGGACTCCCATGTAGTCAACCATGGTTCAAGTCCCAGACCCAGCAGCTTAAAAAACTCATGCTAGGCACATGTGCGTGCATATCCAAAATCCCGAGAGGAGAATGGAGAAGGAATTGTAGCATGGCCATTCCTCCCCAGGCAGTGATTTCTCACTTTCTGTCTCTCTGTCTGTCAGATGAGCACATGTGCCCTATAGCAAGAATCTCTAAAAAAATTAAATTAATTAAAAAATAAAGAAAGCCATATGGAATATTCCCTTTTCATTACATTCTGTCAGAGGTTTATCATATCAATGTGACTTACCATTGATAATGTTAACCTTGAACTCTTGGTTAAGGTAGAGTTTACCAAGCTTCTATTCCTCTGTGTAGTTATTATCTTTCCCTTTCCATACTCTGTTCTTTGAAGTGAGACATTAAATCCAGTCAACACCAAACAACCTTTCTTTTAATTTGTAGAGTTTTTTTAAAAAATGAATTCTGGATATGAATCCTGCATTGGATAATATATATCTGTTATTTATATTTCTGTGTATTCAGAAAATATACTCCATATGATTTCAATCCTTTGACATTCATCAACACTTGCTTTATGAACAAACATTTGGTTTATTATTTATTTTTTAAGTTGCCTTACGGTGCATGTGCTCAATGGAGAGAGAGATAGAGACAGTAAGACAGAAAATGAGAAATCATCCCCCACAGGTGATAACTGTGACACAATCCCTTCTCCTCCTTTATTTTTCTGGGATTTGGGGCAGTCACGCACATAAGCCTGGTATGATTTTATTTTATTTTATTTATTATTATCATAATCTTGTTTACATTACATTGAATCACATATGTTGAATTGATTTTTGTTAATTTTTTTACAGTGTATTACATTTCTTTTCCAGAAGGAATACCATGCATATCAGTCAAGACAAAGACATTACTATCCACATCATCATCAAATAGCTTCTCATCATTTTTTCCAGATTATTATTATTATTCTCATTATTTTTTTAAACATTCAAGCACTCTATATTATTTTGCTTGTAAAAAGAATTTACCCAACACGAAATACTTCTCAGGCCAGTCCAGTTGAGAATACTATACATGTTATCATCAACATGTAATAAACCACTTCTGTGCCCCACTAATGTCATACCTCTCTATATATTCTCTTTCTATCCTTCTCTATACTCTTCCCTTCTTCTGTGCTATTCCACACTGTCTTCAGCATCACTATTTTCACTGCTTTTATGACCTCCAATATTTTGATCTCTACCATAAAGTGTGAATAGTCAGTATATATTAAGTGGATACATACAATATCTTTCTTTCATATTCTGGTTTCCTTCACTCAACAGTAGGTCACAATACATTTTCCATATTTGACCAATTTCCATCAAATGCTAGAGTCTTCTTATTTTTTATGGCTAAATAGTATTCCCTAGAGTATATATGCCACATTTTTTCAATCCATTCATCTGTTCATGGACATTTGGGTTGTTTCCATGTCTTAGCAATTGTGAATAATGCTGCAATAAACATTGATGTGTAAGCTTTTCTGACTGAACATTCTCCTGTCCTTTGGGTAGATACTCAGAAGTAGGATTGCTGGATCAAATGGTAGTTGTTTTGGAGATCTTTGAGGAACATTCATATTGTTTTCCACAGTGGCTAGACCAATTTACATTCCCACCAACAGTGTAGAGTTTCCCTTTCACCACAAGCCCACCAACAGCTATCACTTTTTGTATTTTTCATCTTCATCATTCTGACAGGGCTTAGGTGGTATCTCACTGTGGTTTTAATCTGCACCTCCTTTATGATGAGGAATGTTGAGCATTTCCTCATATGCTTTTTGGCTGTTTGTATGTCTTGCTTATAGAGATTTTTGTTCAGCTCATTTTCCCATCTTTTAATTGCCTTTTTTTTTTTCCCCTTCATAGCCTGGCTTGCTTCACTCAGCAATAATGCTTCCATATTTGTCCACTGTCTATCAAAATCACCCATTTCAAGGGTTGTCAATTCACAGTAATTATGATGTCCTTTGCTGTGCAGCAGCTTCTTAATCTGATGTAATCCCACCTGTCTATTTTGGGGATTATTGCATGTGCTTTGGGGTCTTATTTAAGAAGTCTTTGCCTATCTCAATGTCTCCCACAGTTTCCCCAGTTTTTTCCACCAGCAGTTTTATAGTGTGTGGTCTTAGATTTAGAATTTTGATCCACTTTGAGTTCATTTTTGTTAATGGTGACAGACAGAGATTCAGTTTCATCTTTCTGCAGGTGGATACCCAGTTTTTCTAGCACCATTTGCTAAAAATATTTTCCTTTCTCCAATGGATTAACTGGTTTCCTTCATCAAAAATCAACTGACTGTAAGCTTTAGAGTTTCTTTCTGGGGTCACTATTCTATTCCATTGGTCCACTTGTCTGTTTTTGTGCCAATACCATTCTGTTTTGATTATCATATCTTTATAGTATATTTTGGGGTCAGGGAGTGGTATACCACCCACTCTAGTCTTCTTGTGCAGGGTTTCTTTGTCAATATGAGGTCTTTTATGATTCCAGACAAGTGATATGATTGTCTTTTCTAGATCTGTGAAGAACATCTATGGTATTTTGATTGGAATTGCATTAAATATGTAGATTAATTTGGGTAGAATTGCCATTTCGATTATATTAATTCTTCCAGTTCATGAACATGGGATGTTCTTCCTCTTTTTTATGTCACTTTCATTATCGTTTTAAAGATTTTCATAGTTTTATTTGAAAAGGTATTTGACTTCCTTAACTAGGTTTACGCCTAGGTATCTCATACATTTTATGGCTATGGTAAAAGGGATTCTTTTCTTCCATTCTACTTGGTTCAACTTGCTGTTCATATGTAGAAATGCTATAGATTTTTGAATGTTGATTTTGTGTCCTGCCACTTTATTCATTTATTACTTTGAGAAGTTTTTCATGGAAACCTTTGGGTCTTCTAAGTATACCATCATCTCATCTGCAAATAAAGATATTTTCAACTCCTCTTTGCCTATTTAAATGCCTTTTATATTATTCTCTTTTCTGATTGCATTGGCTAAGACATCCAGCACTATATTAAAAAATCAGTGGAGAAGGTGGGCAGCCTTATCCAGTGCAAGTTTTTAGTGAAAAAGCTTTTAGCATTTCCCCATTCAGTATAATGTTAACTATAGGTTTTGCATATATGGCCTTTATTGTGTTGAGAAATGACCCTTCTATACCAATCTTGCTGAGAGTCTTAATCATGAAGGGATGTTCTTTTATCAAATGTTTTCTCCGCATTAATTGAAATGATCATATGATTTTATCTTTCTTTTTGTTAATAAGGTGTATTATATTTATGGTCTTGCATATGTTGATACACCCTATCATCCCTGGGATAAAGCCTACCTGATAGTGCTGAATAATAAATCTTTTTTATATGTTGTTGGATACAATTTGTAAATATCGTGTCGAGAATTTTTGCATCTGTATTCATCAGAGATATTGGTCTGTAGCTTTCCTTTTCTATCATGTATTTATCTGTATTGGGAATGAAGATGATGGAGGCTTCATAAAATGAATTTGGGAGGTTTCCTTCCTTTTGGATCATTAGAAATAATTTTAGTGGAATAGGGGTTAACTCTGCCTTAAAAGTTTTGTAGAATTTAGAAGTGAAGCCATATAGACTTGGGATTTTCTTTGTTGGGAGGTTATTTATTACTGATTCAATCTCATGGCTTGTTATGGGTCTATTCAGATCTTCTATGTTCTCCTGATTCAATCTCGGTAGATTATAGGCACCCAGGAATTTGTCCATCTCCTTCATGTTCTCTTGTTTGTTGGCATATATTCACTCATAATCCTCTAATGACGTTTTAAATTTCTATTGTGTCTGTTGTAATGTTGCCTGTTTCATTACATATTTGATTTATCTGGTTTTTTTCTTTCCTCTTTTTTATCAGTCTAGCTAATGGTGTGGAGATCTTGTTAATCTTTTCAAAGAACCAGCTTTTGCTTTCATTTATTTTCTGTATAGTTGGCTTATTTTCTATTTCATTTTTTCTGCTCAAATTGATTTCTTTTTGACTGGCATATTTTTTGTTGTTGTTGTTGTTATTGTTTTTCCACTTCCCTCAGATATAATGTTGTCTATTTGCCACCTTTCCATCTTTTCTTATGCGCACTAATTGCTATAAATTTCCCTCTTATGACTGCTTTCGCCATGTCCCATACATTATGGAAACTCATGTACTCTATCATTTGTTTCCACACTTTTTTAAATTTTAGACTTAATTTCTTCAGTAGTTAAGGTCATTCAGAAGTAAGTTGTTTAGTTTCCATGTGTTTGTGTACTTCTGGGGTGTCTCTTGAAATTAGTATCGAGTTTAATTCCATAATGGTCAGAGAAGATGTTAGATATAGTTTCTATGCCTTTGAATTTGTAATGCTTGTTTTGTGCCTCCCTCTTGTTCACCAGCACCTTGCACTGTTGTCTCTGGTCCTGGGTGATCCAAAGTCTTCCCTGTTTCTAAATAACAAGTGTGCCTGAAACTGAGCTGCTGAGCTTCAACTCAATAACAAAGAATAGATCATGTGGTGTATAATGTACTCTGCCTGCTATCCAAAACACCAAAGTCCTGAGAGTTCAAAGGTGAGTGGGTGAGGGGATATGAGCCACTATCAGGCCCTTAAGCCCAGCAGCCACAAGCAACCCTACGTTGGGCAAGGCCCTTCATTTGAAAGGGTGTCAGGATGGGGAAGGGAGGGGTGCACATTCATCTCAAAGTCCCAAGAAACAAATCTGAGTGTCCAAAGGCAACTGGAAGAGGGGATGAGTCACAGGTCCAGGCCATTAAGCCCTGCAGCTGCAGGAAACTGGACTTCAGACAAGGCCCTTTGCTTGACCAGGTATCCAGATGGGGCTGGGAGGGGTGCAACTTGATTATACTTTTATAGATTCTAATTTCCTGATATTATTCTCTATTTTTAAGTTTAGTTTCTTTAGTCTATTAATTACATTTTACTTAAAATTATACTGTTATTAATCTCAATATCTTTATTTTATAGGTCTATTTCTATTGCCAGTTTTTCCTCTTGCCTTTTTCACTTGGTTCTGTTTCCTGCCATACCTGGTAATTTCAGATTGAATGCTGACATTATTCATAGATAATTGTAGAGACTGTATTATATTATATTCCTCCAGAGAAGCTTTTATTTTCTTCTGCCTGAGAGGTAGGAAACTCTGATCTAATCAGAAACCAAAATAATTGAAGGCTATTTTTAAGATGTTGTGAGGGCTGATCTATTATTTCTGATTTATCCCTATCATCAGCCATAACATTTCAGAGATCTTATTTAAAAGCCTGGAAAAACTGGCAGGTTCGAAATTATAAATTTTTATAATTTTTGTTTCCCCCCTGTATTGTGAGACTGCCAAAAGCTCTGATTAGCCATTTAGCTTTGTATCAACTACTGTTTCTATGCTTCTTAGCATCTAACTCCACTCCTGCCCAGTTTAGGTATTAGCTAATAGCTTAAAGGGAAATTGTTTAAGGAATGTTGGGATCACTTCTCTGAGATTCCCATTTCTTTGGGATCTTACCCCTCCTAATTTCTGGGAACTTTAGTAGCTCTGTAGTTTGATTTTGATCTTCTCATCATAGTGTTATTGCTGTAGGCTCTAGACCTCTGCTTTCTCTTCTGTCTCTGTCCCCTCAAAGTAAAAATATTTGTAAATTGAGGACTCACCTTATACTTTTCCTTTCTCTTTGAGATCCTGGCTCCTCAAGTTTTGGCTACCTTAGTTATTGTCTGACAGCATCAAACAGCTGTGTTTTTTAAATTTTACTTTACTGAGGTTTTATAATTGTTCTCAGGGAAGACTAGTCTAATCCCAGGGTATTTGGTTTACTTTACCCTGCTATTCTCTCAAGCACAAAGAAAGTGGGGAAAAAAACTTTAAATTGGATGATACTACATCCCAGTTTGCCTGGGTTGGTTCTGATTTATGCCTCTTTTGTAAAATAATTACTATTGGTATCTATTTTCACTTTCAAAAGTGTCTAATATGTGTAATAAATTACATGGTTACACACATCTAAGAGTAATTTTCTCCTTCTTCCTGCCTCTGTTAAAATAGCAATTGCTTAGTTTTTAAAAATAAACAATGTCATATGACTAAGCCATTAAAAAGAACAGAGATGTCATTTGTATTTCCTGCACATGTCTCAGAAATAGTATTCCGTCTATTTACTTGCATATCTGACACGCCATTCTGAATATGACAAAACCTTTTTTATCTTTAAAGATCAAAGAGATTTCAATTTTCTTCAAGTAAACAGTCTATTCCAGTGTCTAAATACTCATCATATTATGTATGCAAGCATAAATATACGCATGAGTAAAATATACCCAATTTTTCTACATGTATAATTTTCATAGTATCTTAGGACTAGAAGAAACCTTAAAAACAATGGAACTCAGTCATATATACCCATATATATTACATATGTTTTCAGGATAACTTAAGTGATTTATCCAACAGCACAGTTAGATCCTAAACTCTCCTGATTCTAGTTTCAATAGAATTCTCTCTCTACATACTGCCCACTTCAGTTTTTTTCTATTAGCACACTCCTCCTGCTTCTACATCCTACTACACAGGGATAAAAGGATTTGGGAATCCTTTCATTCTAGGATATAAAGAGCAAGATATCTTCTTCCTCTGAATTTTATAAAGTAACCTTTTATATTCTTATTCATTAAACACTTGCTAGAATACCTATTGGGTAGCCCTCAAGGATTTGGAAATGCAGATGGTTCATTAGGATTCTTTGTTTATTTCAACTGGAAGAATTTACAGAGTACATGATTTATTAGAAAGCTTTACCAGACACATCTGGTGCCCTGAGTCACATCCACATAACCTTATGTCCAATTTTAACCAGGCAGAAAAAGATAATATGATGCAATCTTAGATTTTTTTTTTCATCTGATAGTATTTCACTTTTAATTCATACTCAATATATTTACTTTCTGCTTCATGTCTGTCTTGGATACTAGCAAGGATTTTCTTGGCTTATATATATGTTCAGAGAAAGAGCAGGAGACAATCTTGACAGTTGACAGAAGCTAATGAACTAATACTTCTGCCTACATTTTTCAGTACAATTAAACCCTGTTGTCCACAGGACAGTCTTCAAATATCCTTATATTTCTCCTATCATTCTTTCCACTCCTTTATTCCTACCTCCAATATCCACTTTTTGGAGGAACACAAACCACATAAACCTCATAAAATGTCCCTATTTTAAACCCTCTTACCATCTACTTGTAAAGATTACTCTTTAGCTCTCACTTCTATGGCATGTCTTCCTAGACAGTAAAGAATAAAAACAGTAATACATGTGTTCTATTATAGTGCCATCTAGTGGCAAGGATGAATCAAAGCTCATGGCACCTAAGTGACCATGCTGTAAATATTAAACACTGGTAATTTCACATTACATGAGATAGATAGATGTATTCAAGAGCGGGCAATCTTACCACAATTCCATTGAAGGTCAAAAAGATAAATGTTTGTGACAGGATATTAAAAGGTTGGGATAATTTTATGATATGTAGGTAACACAAGCTAAGACAATGATAAAGATAATCAAATCTCACGCATGAAAAGGCAAAAGCTAATCGCAGACAAGGTCAGGTACAGCTTTACCTCTGTGTTTTGATTTAGCTGAGCATAAAGCTACATTAAACATATAAAGTTGGATCTGGCAGTACAGAAATCTGCCTCAATAGCTAGAACTAAAGAGATCTCAGGACATAAGAAATAAGCACACACACATGCACACACACATACACACACACACACACACACACACACACACAGCTACATTTAATAGTACTTACTCTGTTCCAGCTCTGCACTAAGCATCTTATCTATGCTATCTTATTTAATTTTCACAACTCTGTAAGGTGGATACTGATATCCTCATTTTACAGTTAAAAAAAGAAAATTCTTGGATAAATCAATAAATTTCCAAGACCAAACACCAGTAAAGAGCAGAAAGTATTTCAAACATAGGTCTACTAAGTGTGTTCTCTCAGTTCACATTGCATGCTACATCAGAAAACATGATGAATTTGTGCTATGTATACTGTTCATGATCAATGTTACCTATAAGGACCCTCCATTTTATAGACAGAGTGCTAAAATAGTCATAGTTAAACACCTTGCCTCAAGTCTTCTAGAAACCAATGGCCTGTTTGAATTAAGACTTCTTGCTACTGGACTTGAGTCAAAGCATATATTCTTTCTCTTGACTGACTACTGCCAGCAATTAGTTTATATCCCCAAGCAAAAGATCTGATTTCTTATCTTGGATTATGTAACTGAAAATGCTATTATTAGATAAGATATTCTATAGAAGTATAAAAAATAAAAACCCTGTTCCAGAGAATTTTACTGTGTACCATCTTCTGACAGTTTTACAGTTCAACCAAGTTTTGGGTGAATCCAAACTTAATGCTCAGCATTTATGGTCCCAGCAGTTCACCTAACATAATCATAGATGAGATGCCTTTACTATCACAGAGCACATGAGTCTGATAATGATAAAAGATAGACTCTCCACAATTATATACATGTCCATCTTCTTCGAAAAGAATAAGAAAGTTTCTAGATTCTGTTGAATAATCATTAATACAACCTTAATTGGGATATTTAACCTTTCTGAGACTAATTGTTTCATCTTTGAGTAAGAAAAATGAAACCAACTTCATGAAGTGATATGTGGATTCATCTACATAAATAATAAAAAATAATATGTAATACTTCCTTTAATGATTTTTCTCTTTCCTTTCCTTTCTTTTTTTTTCATAAATTGAAGCAATCTTTTTTAAATGGCAACTCTTCAAATGGATCTACAGATTTAACACAAATCGAATTAAAAACTTCAATAATATTTTTGTAAAAATAAATAAATAATTATAAATTTATTTGGAATTTAAAAAGATTTAGAATAACAGCAACAATCTTTATAAATAAAATTTTAAAAAAAAGAAAACTAGGATCTAGCAGGTAGCATGGAGGTTAAGGCACTGGATTCCACATTGCTGACTGTGTGGTTTGAGTCCTGCACTCAGTGGCTCGAAAATGAGGTTGGGTGTGTATGTGTGCATGCCCAAAAATCCTGAGAGGAGACTGAAGGAGAAGGTATTAAGGCTTGGTCATAACCCTAGGGGCCAGAGAGATTTCTTCCTCTTCTCTCTCTCTCTCTCTCTTTGTCTCTGGCAAGCTTACACACTCTATAGCAAAAAAAAAAAAAAAAAAAAAAACCCCTCAAAAAAAAAAAAAAAAAAAAAGCCTAAAAAAAGGAAAAAAAAAAAAAAAAAAAAAAACCAAAAAACCAACTAACAAAAAAAAAAAAAAACAAATAAAAGAAAGAAACAAAACTAAATTGGAGGACCTATAACCTGATTTCAAGACTTACTATAAATCTTCAGTAATTAAGACAAAAGTGACAAAACAATTGAATGAGGAAAGATTAATTTTTTTCAACAAATCATTCTGGATCAAGTGTATATTATATTTAAAATAAAGGAAACTCAGCCCCTACTCATCATACACAAAAATTTACTTGAAATGAATCATAAGACCTAAACATAAAACTAAACAATTATGATACTTCCAGAAGAAAATGTCTAATATCTTCACAACAACCTTGAAGTAAGCAAAAGGATCTTAGACTGGGAGGAGGGGCATTAATCACAATTTTTAAATTAATAAATTAGACTAAAACAAAAATTAAAACATCAGCTTCTCAAAAATCCCTGCAGGGAAACTGAAATGGCAAGCCTCAGACTAGGAGAAAATTAGGATAAAGATCTTGAATTGAAATTATATGAAGTTGTTGTATTCTTCACTGTCATGTAATTGCAGTTTTTTTAAAAGATGCCAATTTCACTTAAGAATATCTTTGCCAAAAGAGTAGAAACAATTGGTTTTAAGTCTTAACCCTTGAGTACATGTCTTCTTAATAGTCTGAGTGACAAAGTGGGAATAACGCACAAAGGACTTATGTTGCATTACAAAGTTTAGTGGTCATGCCTAGGTTGGGTGGTTTGAGAGACTAGTTTAGCTAGATGTTTTACTCATGGAATAAAGTATGGTTTTTAGACTTATGAATCTGGGAGACATTTTATCAAACTTTCTTTAAAATGAGCAAAGTGAACCTGTCTCTTTGAAACAACTGTCAATATCTGTTGCCCACGGTAAGAATTGAGTTTCGAACTGAAGTTCAAATTTTGGGAAACTTATATTCACCATTATTACCTTCACAACTTGCAACACTTAAAAACTCCTGATGAGACTGGTGCTGATATTAATATATGTTGGTTTATTTTTCTGTATTATGCAATAAAAGACACCAATATTGGAACATCTGCAAAAGTCAATGATCCACTGATTCCCAAATGCTCCATGCATGATGTTACAAAATTATCCATTAGTAACAAATCCGTTCAAGGTGCAAAATAGATCAATGGATTGTAATGTAACACATCTAAAAAGTTAATTGATACAAGTTTCAGATTCCACATTGTAACTAACCTTTAGAAAAGTGCTACTTCTCGAGTTTTGATACATTATCAAAAAAGATTATTCACAATTATCTAAAAAGTCTCTTAAAATATGCTTCTTTCTAACTTCACTTTGCTGTGAAGCTGGATTTTCTTTTATTTTCATAAAAACAACATATCAGGGACCAGCAGTTAGCGTAATGACTATGTCGCTGGACTCCCACATAGTTGACTGCGGTTCGAGTCCCAGAACCAGTGGCTTAAACTCACGCCGGGTGCGTGTGCGTGCGTGCCCAAGATCCCAAGAGGAGAATGGAGGAGAAGGGATTGTGTCATGGCCATCCCCCCTGGGGGGTGATTTCTCGCTTTCTGTCTCTCTGTCTCTGTCTGTCTGGCGAGCGCACACGCCCTATAGCAAAAACCTCTCCAAAAAAAAAATGTATATATATATATATCATAATTAGTTGAATACAGATGCAGATAGGAGATTCTAATTCTTTTATTAAGTTAGACCTGAAAGGGATTTGCAAAAATATAAAACAATATATTCTTCTCATTGTCAACTCATTCTATAAAATGTAGTTATTTTTATACAAAAGCATTATTTATGTTAACAGCCACTGGATTTATTACTTAATTTTTAAATATCACAACAAATATAGCTTAATTTTATCCATTTTAACTTAGAATTTAGCAAATAAACAGAAAAATTTCACATAAAAACACTCTTTGGGGTTGTCAATTTTTAAAAATTATGATAAATATAAATAACAAAATTTACTTTTTAACCATTTTAGGTGTGCAGGTCAGTAGCCTTTAGTACATTCACACTGTTTTGCAGCCATCACCACTACCCATTTCCAGAACTTAAAAAATATGTATATTATTTATTTTATTTTATTTATTATTGTTATTATTAAAACTTTCTATAGGACACACACATTCACCAGAGAGAGACAGAGAAAGAGAAAGAAAGGAAAAGTGAGAAAGCAAGCCACCAGATCTGGGACTCAAACCTTGGTTGACCCTGTGGGGGTCCAGCCCCTTAACCACAAAGCCACCTGCTGGCCCTTCCAGAACTTTTTAATGATCCCAAACAGAAATTCTATACCCATTTAACAGTACCTCCACATTTCCTTCCTCCAGCCTCTGGTAAGCTCTATTCTACTTTCTGTTTCTATCAATTCCATTACTCTAGGTTGCTCATATAAATGAAATTATAAAATATTTGTTCTTTTGTGCCTGGTTTATTTCACCTAGCATAATTTCCAGGTTAATTCAGATTGTAGCATTTATCAGAATTTTGTTCCTTGAAGAGACTAAATAATATTCCATTGTATGTGCTGTCATTCACTCCACAATGACATTTCAGTCAATGACAGACTGCATATATGACAGCAGTCTTATAATATAATGGAGTTGAAAATAGTCTAATTTCTAGTGACTTCGCAGCTGTTATAATGTCCCAGTGCAACACATCACTCAGGAGCTGTGGTGCTGTTGGTGTAAACATGCCCACTGTGCTGGCAGTGATATAAAAGTATATATCCTTCAGTAGGTAGTCCAGAAAAACGTATTGTTATCATAGGAGATGGCAGTTCATGCATGTTATTGCCCCCAAAGACCTTCCAGTGGGACTTAATGTGAAGGTGAAAGACAGTGACACTGATGATCCTGACCTGTGTAGGCCTAAGCTAATGAGTGTCTTTGTTTGAATAAAAATGTTTAAGAAGGAAAAAAATATTATAATAGAGAAAAAGCTTATAAAGTAAGAATATAAAGAAAAAATATCTTGTATAACTACACAATATGTTTGTGTTTAAAACAAAGTATTACTATAAAAGAGTAAAAAAAAAAAACATTAAAAAGTTTACAAAGTAAAAAACTTATAGTAGGGGCCAGCAGGTGGCATGGTGTTTAGGCAGTGGACTCCCACATGGCTGAATATGGTTAAGTCTCGGACTGGACAACTTGCTTTCTCACTGTCCCTCTCTCTATGGTTCAATCTTAAAATAAATAAAATTCAATGAAATAATTACTTTTAAAAAGTTATAGTAAGCTGGGAACCAGCAGTTAGCATAATGGCTATGTTGCTGAATTCCCACGTAATCGACCGCGGTTCACATCTCGGACCTGGTGGCTTAAAACTCACCCGGGCGCGTGTGCGTGCGTGCCCAAGATCCTGAGAGGAGAATGGAGGAGAAGGGATTGTGGCGTGACCATCCCCCCTGGGGGGTGATTTCTCGCTTTCTGTCTCTATGTCTCTCTCTGTCTGTCTGGCGAGCGCACGCGCCCTATAGCGAAAACCTCTCCAAAAAAAAAAAAAAAAAGTTATAGTAAGCTAAGCTTACATCATTATTAAAGAAAGAACATTTTAAAATTAATTTAGTGTTTCCTAATTGCCCGGTTTTATAAAGTCTATACTAGTGCATAGTAATGTCTTAAATCTTCATTTTCACTCACCAGTGAGTGAACTCACCCAGAGCAACATTCAGTCCTCCATTCATAAGTGCCTTATACACCCACATATAGGTGTAATTTTTTTCTCTTTTAAACCATATTTTTACTGTACCTTTTCTATGTTTAAATACACACTTACTGTTGTGTTACAATTGCCTACAGTATTCAGTATAGTAATATAATATACAGGTTTGTGGCCCGGTAGCACATAGTCTATACCATAAAGTCTAGGATGCAGTAGGTGATGAGGTCTAGGTTTGTGTAAGTACTCTATATGGTGTTCACACAATAATAAGATAGCCTAATGATGTATTTCTCAGAACTTACCCTATTGTTACATGGTGCACAGTTGGTGCTACATTTTCTTTACCCACTCATTTGTTGATGGACATTTTTGGGAATAATACTTAGTGAATATCAGTGTAGAAGTATCTGTTAGAGTGTGTACTCATCATTCTTTGGACTACACACCGAGAAGTGGAATTGCTGAATCATATAGTAAGTAATTCTACTTTGCACTTCTTGAGAAGTCCTCAACAACTTTCAAGACTTATAAAGGTGTCTGAGAAGGAAAAAAAAAAAAAGCTGATGAGTGTTGTTCTAGAACATCCCAGCTTTTTGTCTGGATAACTTATGCTTATTTTTCAAGACAAAGGCAGTCATCATTTATCAAGGAAAACATTAAGCCAAGTCCCAGGTTGCATTATGAGACCCTCCTATATGTATCCTACACATACCTCCATCTTCACTTTTAGCTAACTATTTTAATCACCTGTTAACTTCTTTTCCCTCTTTAAATTGTACATTCTTTGAGGACAGGATTCAATTCTCTATTTGAGTGTATGCTGATGTCTGGAACATAATGATAAGTGAGACATATTTGTGACTTACTTTTCAGAAAAATTAAAGATGATTATTTGAAATGCTCTATAGGAGGAAAAAAAAAAAAAAAAAAAAAAAACTTACCTGTATTTCTCCTCTATTAGTGGCCATCTGGAGCACTGTGTTGAGATGGGTTCTGAGGCTGTGTAGAGATTTAACAGAAAGGAGTACGGGGACTAATTAGCAAGGTGAGTAGGATGTGGAAAGATCTATTTCTCAGCTAGATGCTAAGTCCTCTTGCAGTTCTATCATTCCATGTAAAAAAAAATGCAGTTATTTTTGTCTTCAAATCTCATGCCAAATACATTAAACTAAAAATCTTATACCTCATTTATTAGTAAGTTTAATGTGACTATGTTACAGAATCCACTGAATGAAAAATACAAATATTTCTTCAGCCTGCATCTCTACCCTGGATCCTGCCAAGATCAAAAGTTCCTTATAGAATTCTTCACAGACTTTTACAAATACGTCAATGCAATTTTAGGATAATGTGAGTCTGTTAGATTTGAAATGATTCACACTGCTTTCATCTGGGGACTCATTTCTTACCCTAGTAGCATTCAGAGACAAATATATACAGCCCCACATTTTCATTTTATTTCTAGTTTCATGTCTTTGGCTTTATTTGTAAAAAGCTACACATTGTTCAAAAATGAAATCATTCAAATATGTATTATTATATTATTTCTACAATCTTCTTTTTATAAATGGATAGCTATCTAATATGTAAGAAATGACTGGCAAAGCTAAAAAAAAATTAGTGATGCCTCAGAAGAAAGACTAACAGGATACATTTAAATGAGGAGTCTGGAATTGTTATAGCTTCCATTTCAGAGAAAAAAGAAGACATCTATGAATTAAGTGCAAGTATGTTATTATCCATGTGGGTGACATAATATGTTGGTATATCACTGTATTAATTTACCAACAGATTGATCCATAGGTGTTGAAAGCGGACTGGAGATGTTACTCCCAGAGAGATCCTTTCATTTGTACTGTTTAGATTTGTTCAAAGATTATAAGGCCTCAGAGAATGAGCTATGTACTTATCTTAAACTCACCCTGGAAGGTGTAGAAACAATAAATGAGGAGCTGAGAATTTTATTAAATCTAAGTGATACTACTTTCATAAAGGAATAGAAAAAAATTCCAATTTCTACAGGATAGGGAGAAAGAATCATGAATGCTTTTTTCCATATGCATATTTGTGGAGAAGAACTGATAAACAATGAATATGATGGAAAACAATTTTGCAACCAAGACAAAAAATACTACCTTGAATTTTATAGTAGTTTTTGCTTTTTGAAAACACACTCACACCCATTATTTCATTTTATCCTCCCAAGAAACCTGTGAAGAAGGTAAGTCAGGTTTCATTATCTTCAAGATTTATCTTAACGCTCTCTCCACTACTATTTTATGATAGGGTTCATGGATCCAGTGAGAAGTATTACTTGTATTATGGGTATATCTGGTGACTCACAGAATTGGAGAAGTGAATTAACCAGAGAGTAGTATGAGCATCAGGGAAACTCTTTCTTATTCCTTCAGAATCAGATTTACCTTACAAATATTTTATCAGAAAAATTAGTGATAAATACATTTGTTATACTGTATTGAAATGGGGATTTCTGGACAAACCACTTTGATTGGCCATGGTGCAGGGTATCTCTAAGATGTGATCTGAATGGCTGTGCAACAAAAGCACTAGTCTATAATTTTCTTTCTGCCTTCTAAGATGTGATCTGAATGGCTGTGCAACAAAAGCACTAGTCTATAATTTCCTTACTGCCTTATCTCTTTCTGTTTTTGTTTTTAATAGAGATTTTTGCTATAGAATGCATGTGCTCGCTGGAGAGATAGAGAGAGAGAGAGAGGAAGTTAGAAATCATCCCCCAGGGGAGATGGCCACACCACAATCCCTTCTGCTCCATCCTCCTCCTGGGATTTTGGACATGCGTGTACATGCATCCAGCATGAGTTTCAAGTCTCTAGCTCTGGGACTCAAACGGTGGTTGGCCATGTGGGAGTCCAGTGTCTTAATCACTATGCCACCTGCTGTCCCCTCCCCTTAACTCTTTCTCACATTTAATCTCTGTCTGGCTTTGAGAAGATCAAGAGTCAAGAAGAGGGTATAGGAACATTTTAGGTGAGACAAAGTGATTTATGGAAAGAGTCCTGTGTAGGGCCAGCTGGTGGCATGGTGGTTAAGGACGCTGGATCATACATAGCAGACTACACCATTCGAATCCCAGACCCAGTAGCTTAATAAAACACACCTGGTGTGTATGCATGCCCAAAATCCCAAAAAGAAGGAGAGATGGATAAAGGATTGCAGCATGACCATGCTCCGTGGTGGGTGCTTTCTCACTTTCCCTATCTCTCTAGAGAGTTCAATCACTTTCTAGCAAATTAAAATAAAATAGAAAAAATAAATACCCCTGTGTTGACAGAGCTCACATTTCTATTTAATTTAAAACTAATATATGCATTTTTTATTCCATGCTCTATTAGAAATATAAATAGGAAACATTTATTGAATACTAATAATATGCAAAAAACAGTAAAGAAATTTGTATGTAAAAGCACTAGCTTGATCTCAGTGTTTGAACACCATGGACTACTCTTCTATTACAGTAATAGAAGTATTCCTCTAGGCATGGGGATGGACTAGGCCCATGGTCAGCTGCGTTTACCAGTGTAGCCTGTCCACTCATTTAGCTATCATTCTTCAGACTGTCTAATGGTTGGTGATTGGTAAACTTTTTACATGTCAGTCCCAACATAGCAGTTGCTGTTTTATTCTTCCTACTTTTCTACATTCTTGAAATTACACATACACACATATATATATAAATATATAGATAGTCATTCACTGCATAATGATGTTTCAGTCAACAACAGACCACATATACGATAGTGGTCCCATAAGATTATACGTTTAGTGGGGCCAGCAGTTGGCATGGTGGTTAAGGTGCTGGATTCCCACATGGTTGACCATGGTTAAAATCCTGGACATGTTGGCTTGCTTTCTCACTTTCTTTGTTTCTCTCTCTCTTTCTCTCTCTCTCTCACACACATGCATGTGTGAACACACAAGCCCTGTAGAAAACTAAATAATAATAATAAGTAAAATTTAAAAAGTAAAATATTGTATATTTAACTTAGGTGCGTAGAAGGCTATACACCTAGGTTTGTGTAAGTATAGTCCATGCTGTTCACACAACAATGAAATTGCCAAAAGACACATTACTCAAGATATATCCATTATGGGACCAGCAGTTAGCATAATGGCTATGTCGCTGGACTCCCACGTAGTCGACCGCGGTTCGAATCCCGGACCCAGTGGCTTAAACTCACGCCAGGCGCGTGTGCGTGCGTGCCTGAGATCCCAAGAGGAGAAAGGAGGAGAAGGGATTGCGGCGTGGTCATCCCCGCTGGGGGGTGTTTCTTGCTTCCTGTCTCTATGTCTCTCTCTGTCTTTCTGGCGAGCGTATGTGCCCTATAGTGAAAAACCTCTCCAAAACAAAAAAGATATATCCATTACTAAGCATGAAGTTGTATGTATGTATATAGAGAGTGTGTATGTATACACATAGATATATATGTATGTGTGTATACATAAAATACACACACATATATACATATACATATATATGTGTATGTGTGTATTTTAAGGAAAAGGCAGGAATCGTTCATTGGCTTATAAAGTGGAAAGGACCACTGCAGCCGCTGACTTGTTCTTGTATCCTTACATAGCTTAAAGAAGACAAGGGAGCTCTCCAAGATCTCTTTTTATTAGGTCCCTAATCCCATTTACGAGGGTACCACCTTCATGACCTAATTTCCTCTCACCCTATCTTCTAATTTAATCACATTGGGAGCTGAGATTTCAACGTATGACTCTCAGTCCATTGTAGTGATATTTGGAGATAGGGCCTTTAGTTCAGTTTAAATGAGGTCATGAAATTGGTCCCTAATCCAATATGACTGGTGTCATTATAAGAAGAGAGAGCTACATAAGGATATTTGCAGATAAAGAAAAGGTCACATGGGAAACAGCAGTTAGCGTAATGGCTATGTCGCTGGACTCCCACGTAATCTACCGCGGTTCGCATCCCGGACCCGGTGGCTTAAAACTCACGCTGGGCGCATGTGCGTGCGTGCCCAAGATCCCGAAAGGAGAATGGAGGAGAAGGGATTGCGGCATGACCATCCCCCCTGGGGGGTGATTTCTCGCTTTCTGTCTCTATGTCTCTCTCTGTCTGTCTGGCAAACGCACGTGCCCTATAGCGGAAAAAAAGTCTGTCTGGCGAATGCACATGCCCTATAGCGGAAAAAAAATAAATAAAAACTTCTCCAAAAAAAGAAAAAAAAAAAAAGAAAAGTTCACATGAGAACACAAGAAGGTCACTATCTATATTGCATACCAAGGATGGAAGCCTCAGGAGAAACCAGCCCTGTGGGCACCTTGATCTTCCAACCTCCAGAGCTGTGAGAAAATAAATTTCTGTTGTGTAAGCCCTCCAATCTGTGCTATTTTGTTATGGCAGCCCTAGCTGACTAATACTGTCTGTTTGCAGTTTCCCTATTCTTGAGAATGTAGCCCCTCCCTCTATTTTAAAGACTCTAAAATCAGCATCTCTGTTCCTGACCTTTCTAAGGCTTCGCATATGATTCCTGATGGACATGTCATTTGACATGTACACAACAAAATTATCACTTGCTATTCCTATTCTATCTCCATCCATCCTGTAAAGTTCTCTCCAGCCAGAGACACCCAAGCCGGAAATCTGAAAGTCCTCCCTGAGGGCTCCTCTTCCCTCTGTCCTTGTATTCAGTCAGTCAGCAACCTGTTGCTTTGGTCTCATTTATCCTTCTCAACCCAAGTCCCCTTCACCATCCTACTGCAATACTCTTTCTCTCCGACCCTGGCCACTGCAATAACATGCTAATTGGCCTTCTCTACATCTAATCTTGACCTCATCAGTCTATTACTTCCAGAGTAGCTTGACTTATTTATATAAAAAGTAAACTGAGTTATGTTGTTTTACTACTTAAAACCTGTGCCTTGCATTCCTTTCCCTCTAGTTTTTCAGTTTGCGCACAAAAGCCTTACCTCTCACCCAGTTCATCTCATCAGCCTTATTGCTTGTCTCTTCTTAACTTGTGTGTGTGTGTATGATGTATAAGACAAGGTAAGACCTTAGACAAGGTCTTACTACTTTGTGATACCCTTGCCTCAACCTCCTGAGTGGATGGGATCACAGGTGCATGCCATTGTGCCTGGCTTTTTAGAATGGGTTCTGAATCTAACCCAGGCCTCAACCTGCTGATCAGTGATGTCTAACTTGCACTACTGTAGCTGGGCCTCTCCTTGTCTTAGTGCTATGTTAATATCGAACTGTTTGCAGAAATTCATTCATATGCCTCCTTCTCTCTTGTGTTAGTCCCTTTGTTCCCCTGCTTAACTATTATCAGTCTTCAAGATGCATTCCAGGGGTATTGTATCCTTCATGAACCCCTTTGAATCCCAGATGAGGCAAAGTGCTATTCATATAAGTGATCAGAGTACCCTGAGCACACTGCTATCTTAATTTTTTCCTCATATTAAATTAAATTGTGTCTGTCTCCTTGGATGATAAATATCGTGTATTTAATGCCTAGCCCATTTTCTTCCTTCCTTCCTTCCTTCCTTCCTTCCTTCCTTCCTTCCTTTCTTTCTTTCTTTTTTGCTACAGGGTGCGTGTGCTCATCAGAGAGACAGAGTCAGAGAGACAGAAAGCCAGAAATTACCCCCTGGGGGGGATGGCCACACCGCAATCCCTTCTCCTCCATTCTCCTCTCGGGATCTTGGGCACGCACGCACACACGCCCAGCGTGAGTTTAAGTCACCGGGTCCGGGACTTGAACCACAGTTGACTACATGGGAGTTCAGTGACATAGTCATTACACCAACTGCTGGTCCCAATGCCTAACCCAGTTTCTGACATAAAATAGTTGCTAAAGAAAGCTGTGTTGAATGAACAAAAGAAGGCATATTTTATTATTCAAGAATTTCCACAAACTGTTCATTAATAAAAGAATAAATTATCATTTCGTTGTAATTTTAAAACATCCCCAAACACTTACTTTATAAGACCAGAGTTTCTCAAGTTTGCCCCTGCTGACAGTTGGGCTGGGTAATTGTTGCAGGAGCTGTCCTCAGCATTATAGGATATCTAGTGGCATCACTGGCCTCTACCCACTAGATGCCAGCAGCCTCCTGCCCCCTATTTGTGATGACAGAAAAAGGTCTTCAAACATTGCCAGTTATCTCCTGGGCAAGGCGTAGGTGAGAGTGCGAGGGGACAAGGAAGGATGGGATTGCCGACTGGTATAGACCAATATTGAATATAATTTTGAATTTCATAATACCTGTGAAGGCAGGGTTTCCCATAACATTTCATTTGGTCCCTCAGGATATCAATTACTCTTTGTAAGAACAAATCTGCCATAGTTTATCATATGTTTTTAAAGGCACTTAAATCAACTGTATGTAAAAACTTTTAAGAGTTTTTCTAATATAATTACCTTGTAAAAAGATGAGATCATGTCATTTATTGTTCTATAAAAATGTAAGTTTTTTTTTTTAAAAAAAATCTATATATGTGCTGACTATACTTGGAAAGGAACAAGGGCCATAATTAAATTTGAAAACTGCTTTCCTCTGGGTAGAAGAAGGGGGTCAGTTAAAGAGGAAGAGAAAAGGGGGGTTGTTTTAATACAGAATCTGGAGGACTTTTTATGTTAACTCTCTTTCTTTTGCTCTATGTGAGATTCTAACCCAATGTTATTGATCGGTGTGGTCAACATTAAACAAAGAACAGTGAACTCTATTACACAGCCTGGTCAGACAAAGGGCAATTCAATATTCTGGTTGACAGAGTTTCCAATATTCAAAGTATTCTACTATTAATAAACATGCCAAACATGAAAACTACACTAAAAAAATTTTTTTTTAATTCTTTGGGGCAAAGAAAGCACCTCCTCTGGGCTAGGAACTATGGATTTTTTTTTTTTTTAATGAGCTACATAGACATGATCCCTATTCTCTGAAAGTTTATAGTCTACTTGGGAGATATAAAAATTAATGAAATATACTGATAGAATATAATTAGAAATTGAATAAATGCTATGCAGAGAAGTAATTAAGAAACATGACCTGGACTTCAGTGACACTCAAAATCTGTAGACGTAATCTAAGGAATTAACTGTTAATAAAAGAGACAGAAGAAGAATAGCTATAGGTTGAGGACGTGGCAAGAGGGAGCACTACTGAGAACTGAACAAAGAGAACAGGAGAGGATGGAGCAGGAGAGGTAGGCCAGGCCTGGGAATGATGTTGAGGGAATATGGAAGGGCTATCCACTGATGTATGGTTTAAGAAGTCATTCTGGGGAGACCAGCAACTAGCATGGTGGTTAAGGCACTGGATACTCCCACATGGCTGACCATGGTTCAAGTCCTGGACCTGTGGCTTGCTTTCTCACTTTCCCTCTCTCTCTCTATGTCTCTCTCTCTCTCTAGTCAAATTAAAATGAATAAATAAAATTAAATAATTCTTTTTTAAAAAAGGAAGTCATTCTGGGTATGTTGTGCAGCATAGATTGGCAAGGAAGGACCAAGTTGACACAGAGAGACTTTAGGATCTTACCTATACCAAGGTCCTCATTGTTCTATTCATGCTCTGGCAAAAATATTTCTTGTTTTCTGACATGTATGAACCTTGAAAACACTATGCCAAGTGAAAGAAGCCAGCTCCAAAAGCCACCTATTGTGTGACTCCACTCATATGAAAAGTCCAATTAAGCCAATCCATAGAGAAAGAAAATAGATCCATGGTTGCCAGAGGATGGAGTGGGGGTAGAGGAGATCAAGAGTGAATGCTAATGTATTGGATTTCTTTTGGGAGAAATGACAATATTCTAGAATTAAACAGTGGTGATGGTTGTACAGTTTTGATAATATACTGAAAACCAATGACTCAAATATTTTATAAGGATAAACTTTATGGCATGTGACTTACATATCAATAAAGTTGTTACCAAACAAACAAACAAAAAAGTGGAGAAAATGAGTCATAAATTTCCTAAGTAAAAACAAGATTAACAACTGACTTTTTGGGACCAGCAGTTGGCATAGTGGCTATGTCACTGAACTCCCATGTAGTCAACTGCAGTTCGAGTCCCAGACCTGGTGGCTTAAACTCACACTGGGCATGGATGTGTGCGTGCCCAAGATCCCGAGAAGAGAATGGAGGAGAAGGGCTTGTGGTGTGGCCATCCTCCCTGGGGTGGTGGAGGGGTGAGGGATTTCTCGCTTTCTGTCCCTGTCTTTTTGCACACACCCTACAGCAAAAACCTCTCCAAAAAAAAGAACTGACTTTTTAAATTCTTAATTTTAAAGTCATGTTCTGTAAAATGCTCTGTGCTTTCTAAAATTCAATTAGCTGAAATTTAAGAATACTTAAATAGAGGCATTTAGAGAAAAACAGCTGATTAATAATTGAGAGAGAGCCCTGTAATTCTCAAACCATAATTTTTATTAAGAAAAATTATAAAAGTATCAACCACTGGGAATTAGATCAATTGGAATTTTACTATTTTGTCAATTCAGTCAAATAGCAGATTTTAAATTTTAGCATGATTTTCATTTTCTACCCAGACAACCACTTAGCAGATATATGTGATATCAATCTTGATTTCCAACCTCAGCTTTCTGTATGAATTTAATGGGAAAGTAATTGTGCAAGAATGTGTTTTAAAACACAAATCTCTACTACCCTATTATTACATTTACAGTTGATTACCACATAAATTGCCTTTATGTTAAGCTAGAATATCACTAACGCTGTTCTTTCAAGGGGTACAGTACAGGATATATAGAAAAAGTCTCTAGTAACTGTGACGTTGTCTAATATTTATTTTTAAACTCGGATTCACATTAAAATGATTACCTAGAGAAAAAGAACCAATATGTACAGTCATTGTCTACTTATGTCAGGATTCTTTTTGGTGTGATAGAAAAATCCAACTCAATACTATGTAACTGAAAATATGATTTAGTGGCCTACTTAAGTGCAAAGTTCAGAGGTCTTGCTACCTTTAGGCATGACTGGGTTCAGGGCCTTCAAATCCGTTTTCTAGTAGGTTGGTTTCATTTTCAAGCTCAAGGGTGTCTCCCTGATGGTAAGATGGAAATAGCAATACCTCTGTCTCTGCCGCCACATGTTCAGTTGTGGACCAACTAAAATAGCCAAGAAATGGTACATTCTGATTGACAGAATTCCACTTGAACATACAGATTGAGAATAGGAGAGACAAATCCCTAAAAGAAAAGCAAGTATTATTGCTAGGAGAAAGGAAATTGGAGGCTGGCAGGGAAATCAACAAATTTCCATTCAAGATTTCTGCTGGAAAACAGGCCAAGACCTCAGGCAGACCGACATGTGAGCTGGGAAAGTACAGTGGATCCTTGCAAGGGTATC
Source organism: Tupaia belangeri chinensis (assembly GCF_000334495.1). Classification (NCBI taxonomy): domain Eukaryota; kingdom Metazoa; phylum Chordata; class Mammalia; order Scandentia; family Tupaiidae; genus Tupaia; species Tupaia belangeri. Next base: position 4,003,582 of record NW_006160083.1, on the reverse strand, counting down.
TTCCTAGCCAATTTCCCTTCTCTGGGAATTTCTCCACTTGCCTCATGGATTGAACCAAATTCCTTCCACCTGCCCCTCTAGAACTGCCCTCTATTCTTCAATCACGCATCTTGTCCCAGGAGGGTGACTTGAATGGATAAGAGCAGTATGTCCTGGACCCTCTGGGTTCTGGTTGGGTTTTGTGAATGGGCAATCCTTATGAGAGAGCTAAGGGAGGGAGGAAGGGTCCCTTCAGCTAGCTACATCACATAATGCTCATCACAGCTCCTTTTATGGTTTCCTTCTCTATTGGAACTTTCCATCATGACTCTGGTAACTGCTCCCACAGCTCGTTCTTTAGGCTTAGAAATGGTGGGACCAGCAGGTGGCATGGTGGTTGAGGTGCTGGACACTTCCACATGGCCAAATATGATTTGAGTCCCAGACCTGTGGCTTGCTTTCTCACTTTCCCTCTCTCTGTTTATAAGTCTCTCTCTGGTCAAATTAAAATAAATGAATTAATAAATAAAATTAAATAAATAATTCTTTAAAAAAAAAAAAGAAATGAAACGGTAAGACCTCCCTCTGTGGCAAGACCTGGGGTATTACATCATTCATTGTGGGTTTCCCTAAGCCCTGTTGATAGCTTTGAAAATAATCCCTTAATTAAACCCTTTTTGCATTGTTGTTATTTGAGTGCACCATCTGTTTCCTGTAGAGTCTCTGACAGATACACATATTGAGAATGGCAGCCATACTTTTACTGCATGACCTCACATTACATATTATTTCCAATTCACACATTCTCCATTGTGATAGGTATTATGACATTGTACTTGATAGATGAAGGAACTGAGACTCAGAGAGGCTAAGTGATTAGACCAAGATCCCACAGCTATTAAGAATCCACTGATACTGAGAGCTAGGTCTGATTTCTCACTTGTCTGCTCAAGCTATTCTATCTGTGACCTGGACCACAGCTTCCACTCCTGTCTTCTAACAGTTTCTCTATAGAGAAGCCAAAACATTGTTTTTTCCCATAAATTAGCAAAGTTATTATAAGCCAACAAAATATGAGGTTGTCAAGAACGTCATGACATATTTTTCTATGTAAAAATGCATCATGACTTTTCTGAGGACCCAATATCCATGTGGCGCATAAAGCCATACTCTTTTTTAGAGATTATTTATTTCATGAAAGAGAGAGAGAGAAAGAAAGAGAAAACAGGAGAGACCCCTAATAGGGGCCACAGTCCTCCTCCCTGCAGCCTCCTAGCCTGCCAAGATTATGGGCACATGTACAGTCATGCCCAGTATGTTAGGTTGACGCAGGCTCTGAACACAGACCTCCCATATGGCTCCAGTATCACAGTACTGCCCTACCACCTGTACCACCACAATGGACTTAAAGCCATACTCTTTAGAATCTAATATATATAGGTGGTAAAATTTCCTTGAGAAGTTCACAAGGGTGTAACATATTAACAGCTTGCTGTGTTATTCAGGATCACAGAATTTGAGAGCTTGGTTGTAATCTTGGCATTCAAAGTCCATCATGCCGCTCTTGAGGGAATCCCCTTAGTATTGTCCCTGACAGCTTTAGCCTTTGCTGGAACATCTCCAGGGACAGTAATGTACCACTGTCCCAAAAATGAATTGCTGTAAGAAGAGCTTGGATTGCTAGAAACGTCTTTCTCCTTCCATCCATCAAGCTGAAGTCTGCCTCTTGTTGATTCTCTAGGCCGATATAGTGACCTTTCAGATACATGAGGACAGTGAGCACCAACCCTCCTGTGGTTTTCTCCTTCTAGCAAAACAACCCCAGTGCCTTTCCAGATGACATGCTGATGTTTCAGAAGGGGCTTCTAATACCCCATGCAGCAGTTTTCAAACTTTTTTCTTCTATCACAGAGCTTTTCATCAAAGATAGCCTCATCTGGAAGTCAGTATGTAAAATAAATAAAGTAGAATTTCTCTGCTGGAAGTGTCAGGTGAAGTGTCTAAGAACTATTTTCCCTCACCTCATTCCTTTCTTAGTGATCCTTGAAATACAGTTTGGAACTTTTTAAAGTTTCTAGAATAAAATTAAATAAGCTCTTCCTTAAACCAAAAGGATGAAAGGATATGGAAACTTCAGATCTCAAAGCAGGTTCTTGGGGGAAGTGTTTGTGGGTACATGCCTTTCACTGCCCCAAATTATATCACATGGACAATTCCCAATATAGTGATTTGTTGTGCCATGCATGGCAATGGTCAAAACAACAACTATAAGACTTAACACTTGACTGTGTATGTGTCAATTTAAGAACCATATGATAAAGATGCTAGGATCATCCATCTTATAGATAAGAAAACAGAGACAGAAGGTTATCCAACATATTCAACAGCAGAAGTGGCACAGCTCAGCTTTTAACCCTGATCTCTGACTCTAAAATCATGCTTTTGACCACTGTGCTTTCCTGCCTCTTGGGAGTAGAAACAGAATGATTAAGGAAGTTCAGCCCTTCTCACCTCACATCCTCACTTGTACACTAGTCACTTTACAATCTGGAAATCATCCCAGAGGGTTTTCGTTAGAAAACTCATTATAAACAGTGATCTATCCCTAATATCTATCCCTATAAATGTAACACATATCCCTTCCCTCAGATACACCTAAGTTTTCATTTAAATATCACCTGGAAACAAACTGCTCTTAGGTCCTGTGGATTAAGCTTTCTTCTTTGGCATTTTTAGAAAAGAAAAATACTAAGTTATAATAATTGTACTTATTTGTGAGGCTACTGTGTGGTTTTTACAGTACAAGAATGTAAAGTGTAATGAATCATTCAGGATAATTAGTATACCCCTCATCTCAACCATTTGTCATTACTTGTGTTAAGAACATTCAAAATCTTCCTTTTTAGCTAGTTTGAGGTAAACAGCAAGTTGTTGCTATCTGTATTTTACCCACTGCATTTTATAACACTAGAAATTGTTCCTCCTATTTGTCTGCAATTTTATTCACATTAATCAAAATCTGTTTTACCCCTATCCCCATCCTTCCCAGCCGCTAGCAATTGTTCATCTCTCTACCTCTATGAGACCATTTTTTTCAGTTCCCACCTATGAGGAAGGCTATGTGATATTTCTCTTTCTCTGCCTTACTTATTTCACTTACTATAACGTCCTCTAGACTCACCCATTTAATGTCAAATAACAGAATTTCATCCTCTTTTATGACTAAGTAGAATTCCAGTGTGTGTGTGTGTGTGTGTGTGTGTGTGTGTGCACGCGCATGCGCATGTGACATTTTCTTTATCCATTTCTCAGTTATAGGCATTTAGATTGATTCTGTATCTTGGCTATTATGAATAGTGCTTTGGCAAATATTGGGGTGCAGATATCTTTGCAATATACTTTTTTACTTCCTTTTGGATATATACATAGTAGTGGGATTGCTGGATCATATAGACGCTCTATTGTTAGTTTTTCAAGAAAACTTCATACTGTTTTTTATAATGTCTATGCTAATTTACATTCCTTCTAGCAGTGTAAATGAGTTTTCCCTTTTTCTGCATCCTCTCCAACATTTATTTTTTGTCTTTTTGACAATAGTAATTCTAAATTAGGGTGAGATGATGTATCATTGTGGTTTTGATCTGTATTTCCCTAATGATTAGTGATATTGAGCATTTTTTATGTTTCTTGGCCATTTGTCTGTCTTCTTTTGAGAGCTGTTTATTCTGGCCAATTGCTCTGGGGTCTGAGGATTAGGCATTTTTAAAACAGCATGCTTGCATGTAGGGAGGGTGGTTGACCCTCAAGCTAATGTTCAGTAGAGCGGTGGTTTGTGATGAACCAGAATTCCACTTGGGACTGTGACTTATATCTGTTCTTTCCCTTCACACATGGCAGGGGGTTGGTGAGCCTCAGTCAGCAGCCTCTGCTACAAGCAATGGCTGGGGTGGGGGTCCTCTATTGTTACTGTTTATCCAGCACTCATCCTCTTTTGGTTGATAATAACACACTTCCTTTCTGTGTCCCATCTCTTCAGTCCCTGTGGTTTGAGTCTGCAGATCCCATTTCTCCAGTTCCCTCCCAGGGCAGACATGTGGCTGAGTCTAGATAATCAGCATATTCCCAGTTCCATGTGATCCAAGCCCAACCAATGAGACTCCACATCAGGGTATTTGTTGAAACCACAGGAAGAGCCGATCTGAGCTCTCTTTTTTCCTAAGGCATCTCAATTGAGCAGTTGTAAATCTCTCAGCCATTATATCACCAGGAGAGAACCAACCAAAGGTTGAAGCCAAGGAAAAGAAAGCAAAGCCAAGAACTGAAAAAAACTGGATGTCAGAAATTTTCACTTCAATCACTACATCCTGCTATGCTAGAGGTGGACCCTTAACACATGAACTAATAAATTCCCTTGTATTTTAAGCTGTTCAAGTTGGAAGCTAGGCCTTCAAGTTCTCCATAGGGCTTCTCCTGTTGTATAAAATAACAACCCTTCACCATACCCCTTCCCTTATTTTTTTTTCCAAAGCACTTACCCTATCTAACACATTATTTACTTTAAATCTGTATCTTATTTGTTTTCTACCTCCCAATTAAAATGTAAACTCCATAAACACAGAGTTTTTTTATTTTGTCTGTTTGTTCATAGCTATACTTTGAATGGCACCTGGAACATTATAGGTGCTCAATAAAAATTTGTTGAATGAATGAGAGAACTTGCAACCAAGAGTTGTGACTAATTCATTTGGCTTGGTTTTTTGTTTGTTTTAATTTATTTACATTTAATCACATGTCTTTACAGTATACATTTCTTTTTCCAACACAAATACCATGCATGTCAGTCAAGACAAAGATACTATATGCTTTATCATCAGCAAATAGCTTCTCATTTTTTGTCAATTAAGCATACTTTAACCAGTTTTTTCCTTCCCCTTTCCCCTCCTCCCTTCCATACTAAACTTTTTCTTTAACATTTTATTGATTCACAAAAGATCTTAAACTAAAAGTATGGACAAAGCTAGAATCTAATTTTCTTCTGAGATATTTTTTTTTCCTCTCTCCATTCCCCTATACTGAAGAGAGGTATAAACTAACTTATTTTTAAAAAATTAGGTTAATCTCAATTTGGTCTATTATTTGCACAAAGCCCCAGAAGAATTCAATTTCTGATGCAAGGCAACAGATACTATTGTATTATTGAACTTATGCAAATAACTATTCTGCCACAAAATAAGAATGCTCACAAATATTTTCCAATTGCAAAGGGTCAAAAAGGGAGAAAAGATTATGTTTCAATTAAAAAAATTCTTTTTTTTTAACCAATTGCTTAACCTATCAACAACTCAAAAGAAAACAAAAATCCTTAAATCTGAAAGACAAAGCATAGAAGAAATTTAGTAATGCTTTAGAAAAAAGTCATAGAATTCTATTTTACCAGTTCAGTCTCATGTAATCTCTCTTTTGTTGAATTTGCAGTATTATTATGGTTTAAACTTTCCATTAACTTTTAACATTATTTTTGATATTTCAGAACTTGTTGCTACCATTAAATTGACCTTTTTCTGGGTCATTGTTTTATTCTCTTATTTGTCTGTCTGTCTTTAGTTTTCCTGGTATAGCACTCCCTTCAGAACTTCTCAAAGAGCTGACCTGGTATTGGTAAATTCTTTTAGGTTTTGTTAATATGAGAATATTTTTATCTTTTCTTCCCATATGAAGGATAATTTTGCCAGATATAGTAGTTTTGGTTAAAATTGCTTTCCACTTAACACTTTGAATAAATTTTCTCATTCTTTCCTTGTTTGCATGGTTTCTGACGAGAGGTCTGATATTAGCTTGTTGGGATATGCTTTAAAAGAAACTTGACATTTTTCTCTTGCCAATTTTAGTACCTTATCTCTGTGGTTTTCGTCAATCTGGCTCTGATGTGCCTTAGAGAAGGTCTTCTTGGCTTGATTCTCTTTGGGGTCCTTTGTATTTCTTTGGTCTGGATATTTGAATGCCTCTCTATATTGGAAAGTTTTCTTCCAGGATTTCATGGAATACACTATCAATGGCCTGATTAGTTTTTTCACCTTCTGGAATACCCATTATCTGGATGTTTGGCCATCTAATAATATCTAATATTGCTCATACATTATTCTCATTTTGGGGGTTATTTTCTAAGCCCTTTTGGTGAATTTTTCTAGGTCAGAGGTTCTGTCTTCTACATTTGAGATTTATCTTCTGCATGATCTAATGTGCTCTTAATACTTTCAAGGGCGATTTTGATTTCTTGTATTACAGCCTTCATCTCTAATAGTTCCATTTGATTCTTTTTTATGGTGTATTTCTTCTTTCAAATCATGGAAGAACTTCCTCACCTCTTGGAACACATCTCTTTTCTCCTGTGTTTTCTGGAGTTTATTGTCTCTCTTCTCTTGCATCTCTGTTAGTTTTGTAATTATGCATATCCGAAATTATCTGATATTTCCATGAGTTCCATTGTACTGTCTGTGGATGATGAAGGACTGTTCTTTTCTTTTGGGGGAGAGATATTTTCTTGATTTACCATATGTCTTGTGCCTTTGTGGTGGTTTCTGGTCATCTGATGGATTATACAGTACTTCCTACCTTCTTGAAGTTAATTCTGAATGTAAGAGGTGTCTAGAAGGAGATTCCTGCAATATATCTGCAGTTTCATTTCCCTGATCCTCACCAAGCAACTTACACTTTTGTCAATGGAACTGGATATTATAAAGGTCTAACAGTTTCAAGGGAATAGGTGCATCTGGGCTGAGCTGCAGGATTTCAGTTAAGAATTCAGAGGTATGTGGGAGGAGATGAGCTGGGCTCACTGCACCTCCTTATTTCTCCCAGCTGCTCACTTTTGCAGTCTCTCTTATCTGATTTTTAGTTATTTGGTGGTATATTCACATTTGGCTAATTTGTAGAGATTTCTGCTACTGTAAGCTCATAACCTTCACTTTACTGTGAGGTACTTCTATGCCTATTTCTCTACTACTGTGTTTTGTAGCATAGTATCCACAGAAAGGAATTTCAATTTAGATTTATAGAGGTGAGTTTCTCCCTTCCTGTACCAATTCAGCGGAGGTTGAGGTTTATTATGGCCCTAAAATAATCAGATGTTTCACTACTGTGCACCTAGACCTGCCTAGACGTCTACTCAGTGTGTGAAAGGTGAGAAGCAAGGTAAGAAAGTCAGAAACAAGGGGGAAAAGACAAAAAATAAGTAACTAAACCAAACAACAACAACAACAATGAAAAAGGAAAAAAAAAAACTTATAAAAAAAAGATGCAAATAATGAGAACCATGAGGCATGCTAGCATGCCACACAAAAAAGGCAGGACTAGGCCCACCTCAGATGCACATGGATTCTGAAATTAGCAAGAGAAAGGAGAGATCAGAGACAAGAGACAGTACCTATAGATTTTTTAAAAAAAACATATATATAAAAGAGAAAAATTTCAAGAGAAAGGGAATGAGACAGAAAGAAGACAGAGACCACCCTACCTGGCTTTTAGCTGGGTATTAGGCCAGAGGGAGAGATTTAGGGCAGAGGTTTTCTGGTTAAAGGGGCAGGACTAAGCCCACTTAAGATGCACATGGATTCTTTCCATTGGATGTTGGCCAGAAGGCTCATTTGGTTTATATGGAAATATTTCTTGCCTCTTGCAGAAAGAGCCTGGGTAGACAAAGTCAAGACCAAATTTTTCATGTTAAATTGCCTTAACATGAGGTAATTTCTTTCCCAACTTCAAATATTTATTTAATAAAGTTTATTGAGCATCTACCTATGACAGTTATCGAGCTAAGCACAAAGATAAATACAACACAGACCCTGCCCTTTAGTAGCTCCCAGTCTGTTATCACCAGTGTTGAATGACAGTGAGTAAATCTGGGTAGGAGGTAACCAGCTTTGACCTATGAACATTCATCCAAAGGACTCTCTCTTTTTCTCACTTCAAGTTTACAGTTTGACCTATAACTTCAGAATGCAGCGTCACAAATATCTCAGTATAGGTACTGCCTAAACAAGCTAGGAAGACAAAGATAGAGCTTAATTAAAGAGAAAAGAGTGAAATAAAAAACTAAGTTCAAGATCCATTTTTGTTTTGTTTTGTTTGTTAGAAGGCACTTGTGCTTGCCAGAGAATAAGAGAGAGAGAATGGGACGTGGTCAGATGTTTTCTCTGTCTGTAGTTTCCCTTTTCATTCTCATACCAGTGTCTTTGAAAGAGCAGAAGTTCTTATTGTTTTTAAATTTTTTAATTGTATTTTTTGAGCAGAAGTTTTTGATTTTATGAATTTCAACTTATTATCTTACTATAAATTTGCTTTTGGTGTTATATCTAAAATTATAAAGATTTTCTCCTGTTTTATTATTTTGTTTTTCATATTTAGATCTATGAAAAAATAATTTTAATAAGGTGTAAGTTGGAACCAGCAGATGGCATGATGGTTATGTCGCTAGACTCTCACGTAGTCTACTACAGTTTAAGTCCTTGACCTGGTGACTTAAAACTCATGTCTGGAGCATGTGTCTGTGTGTCCAAGATCCCAAAAGGAGAATGGAGGAGAAAGGATTTCTGGGTAGTCATCCCCCCTTAAGGGGTGATTTCTTTCTCACTTTCTGTCTTTCTCTCTCTCTCCAGCAAGCACACATGCCCAATAACAAAAAAAAAAAAAAAAAAACCTCTAAAAAGAATTGGAATTCATTTTGTTGCATATAAATATATTACAGTTTGAGCACTACTTATTGGGAAAAGTGTCCTTTGAATTGCCTTTGTCAAAAAATCTATTTATCTGGGCCTGCCAGTGACATGATAATTATGGCCGCTGGATCCCACATACCCAACTGTATGGCTACAGTCCCAGACCCAGCAACTTGAAAAACACACCAGGCATGTGTGTATGCTCAAAATCTGAAGGGGAGAAAGGAGGAGAAGTGACTGTAGCATGGCCATCCCCCCTGGAGAGTGCTTTCTCATCTTTCCTTTCTCTCTGGAGAGTGCACACATCCTATAGCAAAAAAAAAAAAAAATCAAATAGATCATTGATCAAATATATGTAGTAGTTCTGTGTTTGAAATCTCTATTCTGTTCTATTCTCTAATCTCTATTCTGATCTACTTGTCTCTCTTGATTGGAATGCATTGAATGTGTAGATTAATTTGGGAAGAATTAACACCATAATAAAATTGAGTCTTTAAATTTGTGAAAGATTAAATTCTGCCCATCTATTTATATCTTTTTAAATTTCTCTCAGCAGTACTTTGTACTTTTCAGTTTACAGGTCTTGAACTTTTGTTGTCAAATTTACCCCTAAGTATTTAATTTTTCTCATGTTGCAAATAGTCTTGTTTTGTAATTTTAATTTTCAGTTATTTGTTGCTAGTAGAATTTATTTTTGTTTCCTAATAAGGGCAGATTTTATAAAGTCAGACTATCTCTTTTTTAAATTATTTAATTTTATTTATCATTATTATTATTATTAAATTTTTTTACAGAGAGGGAGGGAGAGAAAGAGAGAAAGCAAACTGCTTGGTCTGGGACTTGAACCATGGTAAGCCATGGGGAGTCCAGTGCCTTTAACCACCACACCACCTACTGGCCCCAGACTATTAAAATGCTGGCTTGAGTGGTTATCCTAGATCATGAATCAGCCCTGTCTTTCTACAACTATAACTAAATTCAGAATATAGGTTATAGATCATGCTCCTGACCTACTTCAAGGATCAGCCTAGGGTCTCTGATTCTCAGCA
>NW_006160083.1:3974238-3993809 GCF_000334495.1 Tupaia belangeri chinensis | reverse complement strand
TGGCCCTTGGCTAACCTATTTCATGCATAGGGTAAATAGTCACTAACAAATCAGTAAAAGGATTGAACCAATTATTAATGCTGCACTTTTATATTTTCCAGCAGGAGAGTTCTGTGACTGTGGGGGAGGACCAGCAGAAAAGAATCTTGCACTAAAAGTCAAGTATTTATTTCTGCTGGCATCTCTAAATACAACCATATGGTCCTAGAGGCCAGAGTGTTACAAATTCCACCTACTACAGAAAAGTCTCAATTCCTAGGAGACCATATGTCTAATGATGTATCCCAGCCCTTTAATTTACACTTTGGTTTGTCAACAACTCTGCTTTAACTGGTCTGCTGAGCACAGAAGGCAATACAGTTCAAGGGACGCTCAGAGTAAATAACAGGTATCACTAGTGAGCACCTATCTTTAAGGAGAGTTGGAATTTTACGATTAGGCTACCACCTGCCAAAAAGCACATCTGAAGCCCACAACAATTTTAAAGATGGGCATTTAAAAGTCTAGTTGATTTGGTTAATTGTGGTATTTTTCCACATCATTCCCCATTTCATGATTTTGCTTTTGTTCTCTTTTTCTAATTGATTCAAAAATATGTCTGTAAATACTCTGGGTCTCAGCACTAGGGTGGCTATAGGGGGTGGGAGCACCAAGATTTGTAAGGTAGGATTCTAATTCATAGGTAAGGGAAACCCACATCAGCATAAGTGAATAAAGATGCTAAGTGAAATATTTGGCACTATAATTTATAAAAATACAAGGCACATTCCAAAGTTTGTAATTCTCTAGAAGAGGAGACAACACTGTGGAGAACTGAGGAGAGCCTCAGAGAGGATGGAGAGGCTTTAATTTGATTTTACAGGTGAGAGGACACAGGGAGGAGTTTCTGTTTTACCTATCCAAGTCACCAAAGAGCTTACTATATTATGTTGGAGGGAAAACTGAGAAGACTATCTCCATTAAGAAATGAATCTAGGGACCAGCAGATGGCGTAATGGTTATGTCGCTGGACTCCCATGCAGTCCACCATGGTTCGAGTCCTGGACCTGGTGACTTAAAACTCATACTGGGTGCATGTGCATGCATGCCCAAAATCCCGAGAGGAGAATGGAGGAGAAGGGATTGCAGCATGGCTGTCCCCTCGGGGGGTGATTTCTTGCTTTCTGTCTGTTTCTCTCTCTCCAGTGAGCACACATGCCCTGTAACAAACATATCTCTTAAAAAAAAAAAAAAAAGAAAAGAAAAGAAAATGGAATCTAATTTCCTCCTCCGGAATGTGAGCTGGCTTTTGTGACCATTTCAATCAATAGAGTATTGCTGACATAACCTGCTTGCAGTGTAGATCATAAAGTTCTATTTCTGCCCTTTCCATTGGAGCACTCATGTGGGAGCCCTGAGTTACCATGTAAGCACTGTTGCTGCCCTGCGGGTACCCTGTTAGGAAGAAGCCAAACCTAGTCCATGTAGAGACCACACACAGAAGCCCTAAACCTACATAAAAAGGAAAAATACATGGTTAGCCTCCAATAGCTCCAGCTCCAAATACCTTCTGACTGCAATGCATGAGAGACCCCATTCCAGAACCACTTGGCTGAGCCCTTCCCTGACCCACAGACACCACAACAGATCAAATAATTAGTGCTGTTTATTGCTAGGTATCAGTGTGATTTATTACACAGCAATAAATAACCAAAATGAGGGGCTATGAAGTGACTTGGCTGTTTTTTCTCATTTGATGTCTGATTTGGGTTTGGCAGAGCTAAATAAGATAAAAGCTAAATAGGACCTAAAGATAAGTCTGATTCCACAGTGCAAAATATGCAGGCAGGGAGAAGCTAACAGAAGGAGTAAAATCTAGATAATTAGGCAAGGGGAAAGTAGTGGACTAGGCCCTATAAAGACTGTAGGGAGAGGCAGAACCACCTTGAAGTCGGGTTGTTACACTGAGACCTAAAGCAGGGACTCACACACAGGAAGCAAAGGCAAAGACCCTGCTACTCAAAAGAAGTGACAAGGGCACATGAAAATGAGCAAGAAGTGAAACTCGATGGCCAAGAACAGTGACTCAACATGAGTTGTGAATCTTTGGCTGTATGGTTTCTCTCAACTAGGAAATCCAGAATGTTCTCAGAGTCAAGTGGGGTGGGCTCTGTGATCCCACCCATTTGGATTAGATGGCAGCAGGATTGGGGGATAGTGCTAGACATGTTATTTTGTTCTCTACCAGCCTTGAAAACTGCCTGTCACTCTCCACCTACCCTCTAGCAAAAAAGAAAAAAAAGAGAGAGAAACCACAGCAGATGAATAAAAGAAAAGAAAAGGAGTAAAACAAGGGAAAAGTGGAAATGATTATAAATGTTGTTCTGGAATCATTAACATCCATGAAAAAGTCAAATTAGGGACCCACTCTTAATTTGAACAGATGTCTCAAAATATTCTTGGAAATACATACACATATATTAGAGGTTTTTGCCTTAGGGTGCATGCACTCACTAGAGAGAGAGAAACAGAAACAGTGAAAGGGAAAGTTAGAAATTACCCCCCAGGGGCCTGGCCACACAGCAATCCCTTCTCCTCCATTCTCCTACTGGGAGCTTGGGCATGCATGCACACATGCCCAGCATGATTTTCAAGCCACCACGTCTGGGACTCAAACCACAGTCAGACATGTGGGAGTCCATTGACATAATCGCTACACCATCTGCTGGCCCCTCCTGAAAATATTTATAAAAGACAGAACATGGAAACATGTAAGTAACATATAAGAATGATCCCTCCAGCATTTACAGTAGCTATATACACAGCTAAAAGGAGAACTTCTAACAATCATTGAATAGCAGATGAACTGAATAACAATATTGTGCAGTCTGATTTTTAAAATAATGTTTGATAAAATGAAAAATATTTCTAAGATTTTTGTTGTTGCTTTGTCATAGGGTACATGCACTCACCAGAGAGAGAGGGAAAGTGAATCATCCCCCCCACCCCCAGGAGAGATGGTCATGCCACAATCTGTTCTCCTTCGTTCTCTTCTCAGGATTTGGGGAATGCACACACACGTGCCTAGTGTGTTTTTCAAGCTGCGAAGTCCTAGACGCAAACCATGCAGTTGGCTTTGTGGAATCCAGCTGCCTTAACCTCCATGCCACCTGCTGGCCCTCTAAGATTTATTATTATTAGTATTATTATTTTAGTTTAGAAAAAAAATGTCCTGGGTTGGCTTCATGGCCTTATGGTCAGGACAGTTAGAACCCACATGACCACTTGTGTGGTTCAACTCCCAGACCCAGCAGCTTAAGAAACATACTGGGTGTGTGTTCATGCGTGCTAAACATCCTAAGAGGAGAATGGAGAAGGGATTATGGAGTGGTCATCATCCTTGGGGGGAGGACCGGTTTTCTCAGTTTCCTCTCTCTTTCTGTTTCTGTATCTTTCCAGGGAGCACATGTACCCTACAGCTATTAAAAAAAAATACCCCACAGCTATTAAAAAAAAAAAAAAAAAAAAAAGGCAGATTATAAGTCTCTGTATCTTTAATCATGTCTATAGCAATTCCTTGCACCAACAGATCCTCAAGAAATGTTGACTGCATAGATAAATTCTATAGTTAATTTTCAATGAGGACATACTACGTGCCAGGCATGGTTTTAAGTTCTATGTGTAAATCTATTCTGCCCGAACATAGAACCCTACAAATTAGAGACTATTATCAACATTATTTTAAGTATGTAAAAATAGGCAAAGGTGTTAAGAAATTGGTTCAGTAAGAGGTAGTACATCTTACTATAGGGACAGGTGGTGTGGTTTCATGACACCATACAGCATCTTGTGCTCAATGACTCTTAAAATAAGTGATATGGGAGCCAGCAGGTGGTGCAGTGGTTAAAGGCACTGGATCCCCACATGACCAAGTGCGGTTTGAGTCCTGGACCGGGCAGTTTGTTTTCTCACTTTTTTCCTTCTCTCTCTCTCTCTCTCTCTCTGGTCAAATTTTTAAAAAATAGAATTAAGTAAATAAATAATTATTTTAAAAATATAAGTGATGTGTGAAAAATATCAAAAAAGTAAAATTTAGTTTTATCCTTTACCAAGCCTTACACACACAGCATTGAGACAAAATGCCATTTATTATGTCTTATGATCATTGATAACACATCTTTCAAGAAATAGGGGTGAGGAAATAGTAGCAAAGATTTCAGGTAGGAATCCTAGGGATATTCTTTTATTGATATTATTCATTCTTTTAATAGAAAATAGAGAAAACAAGGAAGATAAAAAGAGCAGAGGAGGCCTAAATCGTGACCTGTTAGTTAAAGGAGTCAGATCCCAAATGACCAAACACAATCAAATCATAGTCCTGGTAGCTGAAAAACACACTGCAAACATGTGCGCATGTCTAAGATACTGAAAGAATGAAGAAATAAAGAAGAGATTATGGTGCAACCATGCCCCATTTGGAGATATTTTCTCCTCCTTCTCCCCCCTCTCAGTCCTTGGCTACTGAGCTCATATGCCCTCTGGGGCGGGGGGAGGGGGAGAGAAAGAAAGGAAAAAAGAAAAACAAGTAAATCACAAAGGGGAAGAAAAGGAAGAGAACAGGAATGAGAGAAAAGAAAGAAGAAAGAAAGAAAGAAAGAAAGAAAGAAAGAAAGAAAGAAAAGAAAAGAAAAGAAAAGAAAAGAAAAGAAAAGAAAAGAAAAGAAAAGAAAAGAAAAGAAAAGAAAAGAAAAGAAAAGAAGAAAGAGAGGGAAAAGAGAAGGAAGGAAAGAAGGAAGGAAGGAAGGAAGGAAGGGGAAACAGAAGGAAAATAAGTTCATTATTAGGTAATCTGAAATCATTACACAAGAAAAAAGATAACAGTAAAAATATTTTAAATGTATTATTTTAGAGTCTTCTACATCTGTTTTCTCTCCCTACGTATCCTTATGTATTTGTTTCAATACCTATAATACAAGCATAATTTGTTATAAATTAATTTAGATCTGTTCAGGAAATTTAAAACATTTTACCATCAAAAATTAAAGAAATGAGAATAGAAAAATAGTCGATCACTCCCTCATCAAAAGAGATGGTGCTTCTAGCCTCACGTTAAGACCCCCAACTCTGAAACAAGATTAATAACACATGCACATTTGCCACTTAAAATGGGTACGATGCCAGCAAGTCCTTATTTCCCTCCTACGCCTCCCCCTTTTCTCTGACAGCACTGGGAATTCAGACTGATTTGAAATGTAGGTGGTGAGAGAGTGGGAGGTGTTAACCAAAATTCCCCTCCCCCAACTTTTGCATCATGCCGCTGCATATAGGATGCCATCCTGCTGTCTCTATGCAGTCCAAAGCGATAGCATATGGAGCTTCTTCATGTGTTTTAATTCATTTCTCCCTTCATTCTCACACTCAGATGGAAACGGGTAAGGTTAGATTAAATTGCTACTTAATAAGGGGTTACTGAGTGTGTAATTGCTCCCAGAGTGTTTTCAGAGTGATAGTCCGCTGGTAGAAGCCAAACTTGCTATAAAAAATTTCCCTAAACTGCCCAAAGAATGTAATACCATTCATTTGTGAGTATTTGAGTAACACACCAAAGATTAAAGAGCATCATTTACTAAAAGCTTTTAGCTTCCTCCCACCTGATCTCAGCAAATTCACAACTTCAAGGTTTCCATCCTTGCATTGTGGAGTAATCGGGTCCTAAAGTTATTGCTGAGGTGACTCTAGAACCTTCTTTCCCACAGCAGAATTTACTAGCAATTAGTTGTGATCTGTTCCAGAGCTGTAAACAGAATCATAGCACTATATAACTTTTTTAGGCATTAGGAATCTTAAGAATCAAGATTGTATTTCACAAACTAGGTCACCCAGCTGGGAGTGATAGTTCTGCTAAGTGTTAACCTACTACCCTTCCTGTTTCCTCCCAGGATAGAGGCATGGCATAACCTGATCTATGTATGAGGTGGCTCAAGAGAAATGGACACAGTCTGACTTGGAAGGTAAGCTTCTGCCTAAATTCTCATTTAGTATTTGTGGTTTTTATATATATATATAATCAGTTATTTAATTAGGTTCTTGGCAAAAAATTTTAGAACACCAATTTGTGAGGATAAACTCCATTTGTAAGGGCAAACATGGATCAGAGGTAGCCCTGGAGCTGAGGAACAGCTTTTGATTTTTGCTAAAATTTGCAAGTCCATAACTCACTGAAATCTTGAGCTGCTCTGAAATCTCGTATTTCTCCTTCTCTGTGTCAAAGATCTCACCTTCCTGGTGTCTGGGCTTCCGCAGTTTCTTTTTCTTCCAGTAAGCATCGGAAAGGTGCTCTGAGATTTTTACTTTGCTAATATCAATTTTCATGGAGGTGGCAATGACAAATTTTTAGTGTGTTGTACACAGTGGAACTCGATTGAGAACCAGCAGTCGAGTTACAGGTAGCAAGTCACTGCTCAGCTGCTTCAGGAAAACCACTCTCTTGCCTCTGTGGCATCCAGTGAGGATGATCAGAATGGTCTCAGGAGTGATGCTGACTCACAGCTTTCTCACATGCTGACTAAAGGGTTTTTGGCTGTGGCTCAACAGCTTTCGAGGCACATCTTCAGTAGGATAATACGTAGGCATTTTGCGAAGTTTAACCACCCAGGTACCACCATTCTTGTCTCCACCAGCTGGTATTGTGACAGTGGCAAGAACCTTCTCTTTTTCTTCTCAATCCTGGATTCAGTGGCCGAGTATTTCCTCTTGTACATGGCCTTCCTGGAATACATGGCAGATTGGGAGTACCTGCTGATTCCCCGGACTAGGACCCAGTTTTGGCTGCAATGGGGCTTCCCCTTCTTGGGCTTTTTAGCCTTGGGTTACCCTTTTTAACCTTTCCACTGGCATCAGCCTTATTGGCTTCAGGTTTCTTCTCCTTAGTATCCTGCTTCGCAGTTTTTTTCACCTGCCATCTTGTGAGAAAAAGACGGAATTTGTGTTTCTCCAGGTAGAAGCTTTGCCAGTATTCCATTGCCTAGAATTGGCATTTTTTTTTCCCCCCTTACATCTTTTATTTTCAAGACATTCTCTTAAGGCTATGGCCTAAGGGTTCCAAATAGACATCATCCAGGCCTCCATATTTCCCCATGGAAGCCTACAGCTTCCACTGGAATTCCTGAGCTATGCAATCCTCTCTGATGTCTTTGAATCACCTGAGCCCACTTCACAGTTTCCACTGAAGGAGTGTTGCCACCCCACAAGTGCTGTACCCAGACTTTTGGTTGTTTCTTCACATCTATCTGTTTGTGGAACTTTCACTTCCTCAGGGAAGCAACAGAATCAGTGATATCAGTAACCTGCTTTCCTAACCCCATTTTAAGTGTGCTTTGGTGAGGAGAGCAGCAAAGGCAAGGAGACCTCTTGATGTTCTGCTGTCTCCAAATTGGGGTGCCCAGGAGAAGTCTTGGTATTTTGTGGACTCCCCTGTTAGCTTCTGGAGAGTCAGACAAAATTAGTGGTTAGTCTCGCTCTCCATCTTTCCACTCATTCTGGAATCTTGGAGGTTTTTGTTTGTTTGTTTTAGCTTTGTCTTTTTCCAGGTCCACCATTTTAGAATTTTATTGCCTACAGTTAAGTTACTTTGTTTGGTTGCTCATTTTGAGCCAGCAGGTGGTGTAGTGGTTAAGGTGCTAGATTCCACATGGCCAACTGTGTGATTTGAATCCTGGACTCAGTAGCTTAAAAATCATACTAGGCCCTTCAAACAAGCAGGCAAACAAATAAAATCATACTGGGCACATGCGTGTGTGGTGTGTGCCCAAAATCCTGAGAGGAAAGTGAACAAGAAGGGGTTTCGATATGCCAATCCCCTGGGAGGATTATTTCTCACTTTCTCTTTCATGTGCCCTACAGAAAAAAAAAAAAAAACTAATAATACTAATAATAATTACTCATTTTTTTAAAACCATAATTTACTCCTCAGATCTTTGTAAAGAGATTGGCGGTGTGTCATTTCTTTGTTGCTGCCTCATCTGAGAGGGAAATACCCTGTGCCTGACAAGATGTGATGATATCATTTCCTTTCTTGTATTTATTTTGTAAACCATCCACACAGTTTTCTTTGAATGATAGCACATGCATGTATATGTGCAAAAGAGAGACAGAAAAGCATCCTTTTATTTATTTATTTATTTTTATTTATTTATTTATTGGAGAGGTTTTTGCTATAGGGCGCGTGCGCTCGCCAGACAGACAGAGAGATAGAGAGATAGAAAGTGAGAAATCACCCCCCCCCCGAGGGGGGATGGCCACGCCGCAATCCCTTCTCCTCTATTCTCCTCTCGGGATCTTGGGCACGCACGCACACGCACCTGGCGTGAGTTTAAGCCACTGGGTCCAGGACTCGAACCGCGGTCGACTATGTGGGAGTCCAGTGACATAGCCGTTATGCTAATTGCTGGTACCCAGAAAAGCATCCTTGACAAGGTCTCATTTTGTGAGCCTTCCCACCCTGCCCCTCACAGAACCAGCTTCTCAAAGTTTTAGACACCTGGCCCAGTGTGTTTTCAGGCTGACCCAGGGATCTGAAACTGTGGTCTACCATGTGGCTTCCAGAACTGCAGTCTGCTATCTTATCTAATGCACTTCCTATGCTGGGCTGGTTTTAATCCTTTTGTTACTCAGTGTGACTCTAAGCTACCACCATAGTAATGAAAGCTCACTGTGGGGACACTGGGGACCTCCTCTTATTACCACTTCTTTCTAGTGGTATATACAGTATCTGGAATGGTAGGTAATCAGCAAGTTTGTTGAATGAATAACTGAAATATTCAGGATATACCGCCTTTTTTTTTTAAATCACGTGAACTATAAAGTGAGCTATGAAATTTGAGGGAAGGAGAAGGTGGTCTGTTGATTTGGCTTTCACATTTCACTGCTTCCCTTTACAATATGAGTAATTAAACACTATGTGTGGGTTCACAATCAGAAAAAAGTGCTAAATAATAATCAGTTGGAGAGGCCTGTTTACAAGGACCCAATAGTGAGAATGCTCACAAAATGATTGAGTTAGCATTAGAACTGTGCTCCTCTAAGCTTTTGTAGTTATGAACAGTAGAAACCAACTCAAAGTAGCTTAAGTGAGAAAATAAAAAGGGAGGTGGAGGTTGTGGAGGTTGTTAATGGGAATGCCACAGCAAGCTCATAAAAATCCAAGAAGAGGTTATAAAATGTAGCTGGACATTATATAAACCAAAGCATTGAGAGTAGAACCACTGAGATTTTTCCATGTGGATTTTCTTATTTCTGCATCTCAGAGTCAGCTTCTTCCTCTCCCTCTCACCTGTCTTCCTCTGTCTACTTCTTACACACAGTTCAGCAGTGATATCCTCAGATCCATGACTCGCCTACTCTACTATTCATCTTCAATGATAACCTCTCTAAGCAAGTCTCTAAGCAGTCAAAGTCATCTGACTTTGTGCAGCACCTTCAAAGTCATAGGCCGGAAATCAGCCAAGGTAGTGAGTCAGGCATCCATCTCCAGTCCAATATGCAGTGGCTGTGAGTAGGGAAGAAGATGAGTACATTATCTAGAAAGCTTCGAAGATGAGGCAGACAATGAAACTTACCTATTCTTCTAGTAACCTGTGACCTCCTTGGTATCAGGAATATTGTCTTAGTCTTCTTAGCTCTACTTAACTCTAGTAGAGGGAATAGCATATAATAGATATTCAGCAATTATTTGATGAACTATTAAATGATGCATAAATGAGACTGAATGTCTGCTTTGCGCTATGTGATACTACATCACATATGTCAGAATATTTATAATCAAAAAGAGATACAAATATCAAGTGTTGACAAGTATGTATTTCACAAGGTCACCCAGCTGGGAGTAGTAGTTCTGCTGAGTACTAACCTACTAGAGAAACTAGTATAGAAACTGGAACCCTCATACATTGCTGGCACTCATGTTGGGTACCTGCGGTGTGTGCCCAAAATCTCGAGAAGAGAATGGAGGAGAAGGGATTGTGGTGTGATCATCCCCCCAAGAGGATGATTTCTTGCTTTCTGTGTCTTTATTTTTCTCTGTGTCTCCAGTGAGCACACATGCCTTACAGCAAAAATATCTTTCAATCGAATAGTGCAGCCTCTTTAGAAGGCTGTGTAGAGAAACTAGAATCTTCATGCATTGCTAGCAAGAAGATAAATTTACCATACCACAAGGCAAAATCATTCTTAAATGTTTAACCAAGAGAACATGGAGACATGTCCATATAATGGCTTGTACTCAGTTATTCATTACAGGATTAGTCATGATAGCCAAAATTGGAAACAACACAAAGGCCTATGAACATGTGAATGGATGAACAAATATGATATATTCATATTGTAAAATTAAATTAAGTATTGATTAATGCAACAACTCAGATGGATATAAAAATTATACTGAGTGAAAAAAACTCAAGTCTGAAAATCCACATATAGTATGATTCCATCTATATGAAATGTTCATAGATGATAAACTGGAGTAGTACACACTGCTATGATGCTATAGTCCACAGGCTAGGACCCCATGGAAGGCCAGGGTTTGATTCTTTATCTATCCCAAAAGCTAAGCACCTTGGAATGGCCTGCACTCGCAATTCTATTTGGGAGGTGAGACAGGAAGATTACGACACAATGAAAAAATTGTCTTTAAAAAAATTGACAGAAACAGAAAGTAGATTAATGGCTGCCTGAAGAAAAAAGGTGCAGTGACTTCAGATAGGCATTTCTTTTAAGGGTGATGAAAATATTTAAAATTAGATTGTTGTCATGGAAATACAAGTGTAAATTTACTAAAGTTAAATTGCACACACTTAAAATGAATGAATTTTACTGTTGGTAAATTATACCTCAGTAACTGTTTTTAAAACTATGGGTTTAAAAATAGCCATATAGGTTATTTTTTGACAACCATAACCCTTTGACTGAATCTTCATTTTACTTCCCTTTGTTTCCCAAACAGATTCATACCCAACCCATTGTTTCACATTTTCTGTGCAATTTAGCTTATACAAAAATGATCCTAACACTATCAGAGTAGCCAACCCGTTCATTTGAGGCAATAAAAGGAAAAGTGAATTATGTCTAGATAATATCACCAAATAGAGCTAAACTAGTAGGGATTGTGGTAGCCTCTTGTTCATCTTCATGGCTTGGATGACCAGTAAAACCATTCCTCACAATATAGACCACTGATTTATCTGGAGAAGTATTACACATTGTTATTATATGGGCCATTTGCTTCCCTGAGAAAAATAGAGCAAGCTGGTCATTTTAGGCATCTATAAAAACAATAATATAATTGCCCAACCTAGAATGTAACATCACCAGGTAGAGATGCTTAATCTTAGGTTCTTTTCTTTTCTTTTCTTTTCTTTTTTTTTTTTTTTTTTTTTTGAGTGGTTTTTTTTTTTTTTTGGAGAGGTTTTTGCTATAGAGCGCATGCGCTCGCCAGAAAGACAGAGAGACAGAGAGATAGAAAGCGAGAAATCACCCCCTAGGGGGGAAGGCCGCACCACAATCCCTTCTCCTCCATTCTCCTCTTGGGATCTTGGGCACACACACACGCGCGCCTGGCGTGAGATTAAGCCACCGGGTCTGGAACATGAACCGCAGTCGACTACATGGGAGTCCAGCAACATAGCCATTATGCTAACTGCTGGTCCCAATCTTACGTTCTTTACCATACATATTGTGATGCTTCTGTCATCTCTTTAACGTACATGATCTTTCCATGTGGGAGTTAAGACTAGTGATAACATAAAAATATAGGAATAATGAAAATATTTATCAGCCCTTGCCGTCCTCCTTTTTCCCTGAGTAATAAAGGGAGAATAATGTTGAAAAATTATCATTTTTAAAATTCAAGTCCAGCAGGTGGCATAGTGGTTAAGGTGCTGGACTTCCACATGGTAGATCCCAAGTTTGAGTCCTGGACCCTGTGGCTTATAACTCATGTGGGGCGCTTATAGGGCATGCCCAAAATCCTGAGAAGAGAATGGAGGAAAAGGGATTGCAGTATGGTCATCCTCCCTGGGTGGATGATTTCTATTTCCATCTCTCTGTCTCTCTCTGTGTCTCTGGAAAGCACATGTGCCCTATAGCAAAAATTTCTCTCTCTCTCTCTCAGTCAATCAAATTTATGGCTAAGGGCCTGCCCTGTCGCATAGTGGTTAAGGGAGCCAGATGACACATAGCCAACTACAGTTTGAATACCAGCGCCAGCAGCTTGAAAAATATGTGGGACACATGTGCATATATGCCTAAAATCCCAGCAGGATGTAGAAATGGGGGAGAAGAGATTGTGGCTACATAAATACACCAGGGGGTGCTTTCTCCCTCTCTGTCTCTGTCTCTCTGTCTGTCTCTGGCAAATGCATGCACCCTCTAGCAATTAAAAAATTTTTAAATAAAATTCATGGCTAGGTCTTTATGTTTTATAAGTCACTTTCTAATCCAATTTAAAAATCTACTTCTGATCATTCAAGTGATCATAACGCCATCCTTGGCATTCACCTGGTGCTTGAATGTGTGACTTGAAGTAAGGAATCACTGAACTGTTCTACTCTTCCTACTGTTATCCAAAGACACTTTTGCTCAAAACAAAAATTTTTAAGCTCTTACCAAATCTCTTGAATAAATCATAAATTATACCAGATGTGATTCAAGGAAAATGACTTTATTATTTAATACCCTATGGATTTCTTAAACAAGCTAAGTGATTTGTTTTAAAAAGTTAACAAATATTTAAAAATATATGTATTTGTATTGAGATTCTTAAAATTTTCTTTACATAACCGGTGTAGATGCTAAAGATGGCATGATATTGCCAAGATTTTTTTCCTCTGATGATCAAACTGAGACAATAAATGTTTGGTTAGTCCCTCTGGAGAGTCCCTAGCACTATAAAGGAAAGATATGGGCAAGAAGGATAGTGATAGAAGCTGTTAATTAAGGAGATAATTCTAAGGCAGTACAACAGGGCTCACATCAGGTCGAAAAGAAAATAATAAGCACCAAAAGACAGTGAAACTCTATCTCTCCCAGAATACTGACCTTAGTCTATGGAAATACACAGTAAAAAAATGAGTAAAGGGTTCTTAAATGGAAAATCAAGTGATAAAATGTTCTCTAATTAACTGGAATACCTTGTAGATATTGATTATAAGTTGGGAAAATAATAAACTCTTGCATCATAAATCAAGTAGAGCATATTCTTTAAGGCATGATGGATGGAAAACAATGGACTGGAGTTATTAAAAGTTCATTACAAAAATAAAAGAATGTTGATGGTAAACTATTTGTACTTCCTGTTTATCATAGGATCTTCTTAAATGAAACAAATCTTGAAACATTTTTCAGAAGCTGCAATAATGATCTTGCTACACTAATAAATAAATAAATAAATAATAGAAAATTAATAAAAGAAAAAACATCAATCAGCTCAAAACATTACATGACTCAATGTCTTAGGGACATAATGTGATTATAAGTAATAAGAATTTAATACCAATTTGGGAATATATATAGAATAAAGACTGACATTGAGGTGTCTGCCTTTAAAAGTTTATATGTAAGGTATTTTATTTTTACCATGGTTCATGTAAAAGATACCCGAGCGTAAAGTGGAAGAGCTGGAAATAATCACACTTTTAGAAAACTAAAACAAGAGAACAGTTTTGAATAATATAATAACAAAGGAAAAAATATCCAAGAGTATATATGCTATAAAATCACAATAATTTGGATTATTGAGGATAAGGCATGTCTAAATAAGAAAACTTGAATAGGAAAGTACTTGAAAAGAAAACAAGTATAATTTTTCTAGTACATGCCCCTGAAATAAATATAAATTTTAAAAGGGAACAAGGTACTTATCCTGATGTTAGAGTTGATTTCAGTGAGCAAATGAGACTTGTTCGCAATTGTGCATTAGTTGCATTTTTGCATCTAGGTTAATCAACTAGTATTTACTGAGTTCCTTACTGAGTTGCATCAATGTGCAAAATGCTGGGAAAACACCAAAGAAACACAAAAGAAACTCATAAATCTGGTTTTCTTGTGGAATCAATGCATATTGAGTAGCCTACCAAACTAAAAGGTCAAGTATTTCTAGGATAGAGATTCCTCCATCATTACAAAAGAACATATGTTATAAAAAGTAGTTATTTGGGGCATTTGTTGTCACCCTGTACTGTCATTCAGTGATACTTTCAGGAACTGTTAAGGAGCAAATAGTGCTTAAGTATTTCCAATCTCTTCTTTTATTTTATTTTATTTTATTTTATTTTATTTTATTTTTTTAGTTTGCTCACCGGAGAGAGAGAGAGAAAGTGAGAAATCACCCCTCCCACCCCCAGGGAGGATGGCCATGCTGCAATCCCTTCTCCTCCATTCTCCAATTTGGATTTGGACATGCATGAATACATGCCCAGCGTGATTTTCAAGCCATTGGGTCCAGGACTTGAACCTCACAGTCGGCCATGTGGGATCCAGCTGCCTTAACCTTTACACTGTCTGCTGTTTTCTAGTCACTCATACTCCACATCTTTTCTGACTCCTGATGGCTATGCTATTGGTAACAATCCTAATCCATTCTAATGTATCCTTTGTCCTCTCCATGGTAACGATAAACCTTAGCATTCCTTTCATTTTTATCCATTTCAAGGTAATAATTGTTATAATAACTAACAATCTCATATGCCAGCCTCTGCTCTCATGGAAACCTAATTTTTTCCATGCTGCCATCCATTTCCCCCTTTTTTAGAAATAACATTCAGATTTTACTTTGAGGAATTTTCCAAACCCTCCCCACCACTACCCTTTCCCCCAACACACATCCTTTTTAGTCCACATGGTTTAAGCCAGAGGGCATGTGACTCATGGTAGACTTCTCAAAATAATCTCTCTGATGTTGTTCTTGGTGAGAGATAAGGGATAGCACAGATTGATCCAATGAGGATAAATTCCAGTTTTGCCGGAACTGTTGCTAAGGGGACAATCTCTTTCTGTTAATTGGATATTAATGTGAGCCTGGACGAGCCTCTTGAGAATGAAACTAGTATAGAAGAAAGCAAATCCTGGAGATAGAAAAAGAGGCAGGACCTTGATCACATTAAGTCCACTGGATTCAACAATGCCTGAAATCCACTCTCAGACCTTTCAGTTACGTGAGCCATTATAGCTTCTTTTTTTTTTTTTTTTTTTTTTTTTTTTATGGGGTGTTGGGCTCTCCTCACTATAGGGTGTGTGCGCTTGCCAGAAAGACAGAGAGAGACAGAGAGACGGGAAGCGAGAAATCACCCCCGAGGGGGAATGGCCACGCCGCAATCCCTTCTCCTCCATTCTCCTCACAGGATCTTGGGCACGCATGAACACATGCCCGGTGTGAGTTTAAGCCACCAGGTCCGGGATGTGAACTGTGGTTGACTACGTGGGAGTCCAGCGACATAGCCATTACACTAACTGCTGGTCCCCTCTCTCTCTTTCTTTCTTCTTGACCAGAGAGGGACAGAGAGAGAAAGAGAGCGAAAGTGAGAAAGCAAGCTGCCAGGTCCAGGATTTGAACTGTGGTCAACCATGTGGGAGTCCAGTGCCCCTAGCCACCATGCCACCTGCTTGCCCCTTCATTTGATTTCTATAGCCATCTCCTGGGGGAAGATAATGGAATTCTCTACATTTTATGTATCGGAAATCTGGATTCACCAAAACTGAGAATTTTTTCCATTTATACAGTCACTAAGTTATAGAGCCAGGTCTTACATCCATGTAAGAAAAAAGCATTTAAAAATAATAAACTGGGGAGTAGTCAAATTTGTCTCATTCCTCATTCACAGGAATGAGACAAATTTGACTAAAATACAGGATTTGGGAGAATTCCTGGAAACTGGCCCAGTTAAATTATTTTAAAAACAATTCTCAAAAGTGAGAATATACATTTACTTAAGCTATCTTATTTATCTGATTCATTTACTCAATAACCCATTCTTTGTAGGTAATACAAAGGTATACTTCATAATGGTTAAATTTACTCAAATTCCTAATGAGTAAAGGGCAGATCAACACATTCTTTTTCACAATTTTGACAAGCTTTTCCACTTTGCTACTATATCATGACATTGAATTTTTTTTAATTCACACTAGTCAGTGATCCCCAAAGTTTTTGATCATATTCCAAGAGCCATGATACTTAACTGAGAACAAACCACTTGGAGAGTTCAAAAGGAACTCTACTCTCAGATATGTGCTGTGGAATTGTGTAGCAAGACAAGAAACAACTCTTAAATGGAAATGCAGGCACATCTGTCCTAATTAAATAAAACCCTGCATAGCCTCTGGCTTAATCATATCACAAAGTGTACCTCAATTATCATTAGCCCCAATGTTTACACAGACACATGAGGACCAGGACTGCAGCAAAAACATGCAGTATAAAAATGGCTGCTAACTGTATCTGTGTCATGGATCTTTGCCAAGGATGGCTGAGAAGCCTCACCTGCCTGGTTTACTCATCCTTTGCAAGTCTGAGTCCATTAGGCAGATGATGGGGGAGTGAGGCTAAACCAAACTGAAGATATTAAGGCTTCGTACATCCATGAAAATGGATGATTGCACAGAGACTCCATCCCAGGTAATAGCCCGGGAGGCAAGGAA
This sequence comes from Tupaia belangeri chinensis, assembly GCF_000334495.1. Taxonomy (NCBI): domain Eukaryota; kingdom Metazoa; phylum Chordata; class Mammalia; order Scandentia; family Tupaiidae; genus Tupaia; species Tupaia belangeri. Next base: position 3,977,141 of record NW_006160083.1, on the reverse strand, counting down.
CTCATTGAGAAACTCTATAAATCGTCCTTATTATTTAGCATATGTAAGGTAAGTGAAATCATAATAATAGCTTCAACTCACTGAAGGCTGGCTGTAGTATATAACACTTTGGTTAAGATTTCTGCAATCTTTATTTCATCCTCTTAAAATCCCCTGAGTTGTTGCTATTTTTATCATGTCAATACCAGTGGTAGAGAGAGTGAGGCTCAGTGAGGTAAGTAACCTATCCAGGGTTACAAGTTACACAACTTGTGACAAGACCAGGGTTGACTTTATGAGAGGCTGTCTCTGGGATGAGGATACTTAAACTCACTGTGTTATACCACCACTACTGGTGACTACACAGAACATTAAGGATGTCTTCTGGAATGCAGGTTGGTGCAATTACATTTATTTTCATTGTTTTTATTGTGGTAAAATACACATAACATAGAACTGAACATTATAACCATTTTTAAATGTGTGCTTCTGTGATATTAAGAACATTCTTGGGGCCAGTGGTGCCATGCTGGTCAGGTCACTGTATTCCCACATGACCAAACCATGGTTTAAGTCTTGGATCTGGCAGCTTAAAAATTATGCTGGGAAGGAAAAACTAGCAGATGGTGTAATGGTTATATTGCTGGACTCTTACATAGTCAAAAACAGTTCAAGTCCCAGGCCCGGCAGCTTAAAACTCACACCAGGTACATGTGCATGCATGCCCAAGATCCTGAGAGAATGGAGGAAAAGGAATTATAGTATTGGCCATCCCCCCCAGCAGGGAGTTGATTTTTCTTTCTGTCTCTCTCTCTCTCCTGTGAGCACATGCACTCTATAGAAAAACTCTCTCTAAAAAAAAAAAAAAATTATGCCAGGGAACCTGCAGATAACATAATGGTTATGTTACTAGACTCCCAGATGGCCAACCATTGTTCGAGTCTTGAATTCAGTAGCTTGAAACTCATGCTGAGTGCATGTGCATGTGTGCCCAAGATCTCAGGAGGAGAAGGGATTGCAGCATGGCCATCCCCTCTGGGGGGTGATTTCTCTCTTCTATCTCTCTATCTTTCTCTCTCTCTTTCTGGTAAGAGCACATACCCTATAGCAAAAATCTCTCTCTCAAAAAGAAAAAAATCACGCCAGATTCATGTTTGTGGCCAAAATCCCGAGAGAAGAATGGAAGAGAAAGTATTGAACCCCCCTGGGAAGGGTGATTTTTTACTTTCCCTCTCTTTCTCTCTCTCTCTCTTCCTGGTGAGTGCACGTGGCCTATGAAAAAATAAAAATTCTTTCTACTGTGCAACCCTTACCACCATTCATCTTCAAGTTTTTCATCACCCCAAAAGTGAAACTCTGTGGACTTTTTAAGTGTGAACTCTCCATTCCTTCTTCCCCTCAGCATCTGGTAACCACTATTTTATTTTCTGTCTCTAGGAATTCAGTCAACTCTAGGTACTTATTATAAGTGGAAAGGTGCAATATTTGTTCTTATTTTACTTAGTATAATGTCTTCGAGGTTTATCCATGTTGTAGCATGTATCAAAATTTTATTCCTGGGTCCAGCCTGTGGTGTGATGGTTCAGGTAGTTGGATCCTACATGGCCGACTTTACAGTTTGAGTCCTGGACTTGAATCCTGGACTTTTGGATCTGAAACAAGTTGTTTTCTGTTCTGAATGTCAGTCTTCTCATCTCTACAGTGGGGACAACAGAACCTGTCCTTTCTACATTCATGTTTTCTGTAAGAATTAGATGAGATCATATAGTCATAAACCATTCTTGTAGAAATATGAAAGTCAAGAAAAGAGACATCAAACTGAAGGACACTTTGAGCTGTTGAAAATTTGGCACAGTATAGAAAGTTAAGACAGAGGTGTGGCAACCTCAGTGTCCTTAGTGTTTAAGCAAACCTATTTATTGGCAGGGGAAGAATTGAGGCCAGATTACCATAAACTGAAGAATGAGTGGTAGAGGAAGGAGTCAAGTTTGCAAAAATGGAAACATTGTCAAGCTATTTGGCAGTGGTAATTTGAGAAGGAAAGGGGTTCATGAGAAAGTTGTTTTTCACCCCTAGTGGATAGGTCATTTGCAAACTCAACTCCATAATTAGTGTTACCTCCATAAGGATATATATTTTTTAAATTTTAATTGAGATATGATTTACATATCATAAAAATCAACCTTTTAACATATACTGCTATAAGGATCTTAACCACTGTTTTACCCATATTCCTTGTAGAAGCTTCTATTTTTCTCTATACTATGCCCTTTGCTTCATGTCCTTGAAGAATGATCCCCTGTGTCATGTCATTCTGATGAGGATGGAGAGTGTCCAGAATCTGTACTTCATCATTGTCATAGGGATGGGTGACCACAAGACTTTGGACTAGCCAGTCAAATACCCTGACCATTTATCCACAGTGGTTGACCCATGTTAAGCCAAATCAATGCAGTCAGAGAGAATTTTATTACAGACACTGGAGGACAGAAGAGGTACCCTTTACTCTGAGATAACCAAACTGGAATTGTAAGACTGGACCTTTGGGCCATCTAACTCTCCATCCCACCTCCACTCTCATGTGGAAGAAGTCTATCAGTAGGACAAGATTGAGATCAACCACAAAAAAAAAGAATATAAGAAATACATAAAGAGACACCAATACCTAAAAGTGCCTTTTGTTGCTAGAAGAGAAGGCTCATCAAACTAACATCCTCAGGTCAGATTCAGTCCTCTGTCTGTTTTTGTAAGGTCTGAGAGTTTAGTACGGCTTTTACACTTTTATATGGCTGGAAAAGAGCAAAGGAAGAATAATATTTTGTGACACGGGAAAATTATCTAAAACTCACATACAGCATCTACAAGTAAAGTTTTTGACTGAAAGATAACCATGCTTATTCATTTACATCTTGTTTGTGGCTACT
>NW_006160083.1:3971111-3974228 GCF_000334495.1 Tupaia belangeri chinensis | reverse complement strand
GCAGGAATGAGTAATTGTATGAGACATTGTGGCCCACAAAGCTGACAATGTTTGTTACTTGGCTATTTACAGAAAAAAAATCACTGCTCAGGCCAGCATGGAGGTTAGATGGCTGGTTCCCACATGGCCAACAGCACTTTTCGAGTCCTGGACCCAGTGGCTTGAAAATCACACCAGGCATGTATGCATGCTTGCCCAAAATCCACAGAGGAGAATGAATGAGAAGGGATTACAACATAGCCATTCCTCTTAGGGAGTGGGAGCGTTCCTTTCTTACTTTCCCTCTCACTATTTATCTCTGTCTCTCTCTTGTGAGCACACATGCTTTATAATAAATTAAAAAATAATAATAAGTTTATTGATGTGTGCTCTACAGCAAAGCCAATACCAGCTTTGAACTGTTGGATGAGCCCATTGCTTAACACTAGTGGAAGATGGATCTCTGTTACTTACAAGAAAACATCTTCTAAAAAACGTCTTTGACTTTATGGATGAGGAGCATCAGTTTTAGAGGGGAATGCTTAACTGTTTTTGCCTCATGGTTGATGACAGAGCAGGACAAGCACTATGTGTCCCCACACAGGAAGGTTTCACGTCTGTGCAACGTGAGTAGCCACATAGAACCTTGTGTTCAGATGGACTCTGCACTTGGTTTACTGCTCCGTCATCATAATCTTGAGATTTTCAGTTGTCAAACAAGGGTCCCTATATTTCCATTCTGCACTAGACCCTGAGCATTATATAGCTTGTCCTGGTACCACCCAGTCAGCCTCCTCTTTAAACCTTACCTTTTCTAATCACTTTCTACTTCAACACTATACGGTTTATTTGGTGTTTTAGTATGACATTTGGATAGTTGCTTGTTTCTATGTAGTGCTTTTTTTTTTTTACACTACTGATACATGTATTATACAAACTAAGGTCCTTTAGAATAGTTATGTACATGGCATGCAGAATTGGATTTACACATTGGATCCCAGGGCGGGGCAGAAAAGTTGGACTAGGCATGTTGAGTGAAGGAACCAGAGTTATACAGCACAGAGTAAACACATCTGGTTTGAAGGCAAATGCAGCATGTACAACACTGGCAGTGGTGTCTCACAGGTGGAGGAACTACCCAGCTTAGGACCACATGCTTAGTACCAGCCAGCACCAAGACACAGGTGTGTAGGTTTTTACCACCCGTCTCTAACTAAAGGGAATTGATGTTTTCCCAGGCCATCTTGATAATACCACTTTAATCACAGATCAGATAAAAAAGACAATGTGCACAACTAAAATTCTCATGTAGTCTAGACAGTGAAGTGGTACATCACAAGAGTTTAGAACTGCAGCTCCTTCTGGATCCCCCAAAGTGTGTCTGCACTCTTCTTCAAACGGGCCACTTCGTCAGGTGTCAGAGTCACCTTCACCACATCTGAAGTTCCATTCTGTCCCAAGATGCAAGGAACACTAAGGAAGACATCGTCCTTTATTCCATAAACACCCTTAATCATGGTAGAAACTGGATGTAACTGCCGAAGATTCTTCATTATACTCTTTGCCAAGTCTGCTACAGATAGGCCAATGGCCCAGGATGTGTAGCCTTTCAGCTTGATCACTTTGTAAGCACTGTCCACCACCTGTTTATGAACCTGCTTCCACTGCTCCTTGTATGCATCAGTACCAAGATTCGGGTGCAGATTCTTCAGGGAGACCCCAGCAACATTCACGCCACTCCACACAGGCACACTGGAGTCTCCATGCTCCCCCAGGACCCACCCATGACAACTTAATGGGTGAACTCTCAGCCTTTCCCCCATCAGGTAATGGAACCGGGCTGAATCCAGATTACAAACACTTTCAATAACATGGTTTTTGGGAAAGCCACTTATCTTCCAAGCCACATAGGTCAAGATATCCACTGGATTGGAAACAATAAGCAACTTGCAGTTTGGGCTGTATTTTACAACATTAGGAATGATGAATTTGAATATATTGACATTGTACTGGACCAGGTTAAGACAGCTTTCTCCCTCTTGCTGACGAGCTCCAGCTGTGATAATGACCAGCTTAGAGTTCATGGTTACATTATAGTCTTTGCCAGAGACGATTTTTGGTGTCCTGCGGAAAAGGCTGCCGTGTTGGAGATCCATCATCTCTCCCTTCAATTTGTCTTCCATGACATCAACAAGAGCAAGTTCATCTGCCAAGTCCTTCATTAAGATGCTGATGTCACAGGCCATGCCAACAGCACCAAACCCAACAACTGTACTCTTATTTTGGGGAACCTGGTCTTCCTTAAGAAGATTCACAATCATCTGATCCTTGAGAGATGTCATGTCAGACTTGGAACCAATAGGAAGCGGGAGTGCACATCGAGCATGCGTCAGGGGTGCGCAGCAATGGAATCTGGACGCAGCGACCGCGGCTCCAGCCAACCCTATAATTTTCAATTGCCCTAGCACATTAATATGAGAGAAATAGATATTACAACTGTTTCCATATTTTAACTAGAACATAACTTACACTCAAAAATCACACATTTTGCTGCCTTTATAACAACATAAGTTTCTCAAAGTTTCAAGTAAAATAGCTATAATCTTATTTTTCATGTGATTTAATCATTATCATAACTATCATTGTTTTGTATTTATTTTGTATTTCACTTGTACTTTGGCAATGGTGTGGCACAAGGAATGGATTCAGTAATTCTACAATTCTACAAGTTCATAAATTGTGAACAGGATTTCAAAAACTGCATTATTGAACCATCTGGCTGTGGTGATAATTGAAATAAAAACATTTATGAAGTGCTTAGGTATCCCCATAGCAGAGCAGTGTTTAGCTCATGTAATTTATAGTGTAGCGTAAACCACAGGCTTAATTGCCTGGTCAAACCTTAATCTCTGTCTGAAACAATTGGATCTGCAAAAAAATGAACCTAAGAAATGCAAGAGAAAAGAAAAGTTATTAATAAATCACAAGGGACGATCTTCTCCACATATTTAAACTTTAACCTACTAGTTATGTCTGATTTATTTGTCCTGGTTCCTCATTTGTCTTAAAAGCTTTTAACTGGCTTACTCACCTTCCCTCCCTCCTTTTTTCTTCCCTCCCTCTTTCTCTCCATTACTC
>NW_006160083.1:3940956-3971095 GCF_000334495.1 Tupaia belangeri chinensis | reverse complement strand
TCCCTTCCTCCTTCCTCCCTCTTTCTTCCTTCTCTTTTTTATAACTTTTACCATTGTTTTAAATGACCAAAGTAGTACATGTTTATTGTAGGGTATTTTTAAAGTAAATGAGGAAAAATAAGAATATAAAACCACCCATTGTTTTACCACCCAGAGATAACTGTAGTTAACAGTCATTTTTGTTATTGCTAATATTTAGAATATATTTTTTCTAGTAACTTTTCTATGGAGACATAAAACTTTTTTAAAAAGGAATCTCATTGTACACACTGTTAGACATTTGCTTGTGGGCATTTCCCCATGTCTTCATTAGTCTTCTGCCTTGTCATTTTAATGACTGTACTTTATATCATTTATTTAACAAATTCCCTATTGTTGGACATTTGGATTGTTTCTGATTTTCAATCATTGAAAGCAATGCAATGAACAGCCTTATTGATATGTACATCTGTGGGTCCATCTTTATATCATTTTATACTAAAGACCAAGAGAGACTACTGTATATAGATCTAGATAGATAGATAGATAGATAGATAGATAGATAGATAGATAGATAGATAGATATTTTGTTGTTGTTGTTGTTGGAGAGGGTTTTGCTATAGGGTGCATGCACTCAACAGAAAGAGAGAGAGACAGAAAGTGAGAAATCACCCCCCCGCCAGGGGGGATGGCCATGCCACAATCCCTTCTCCTCCATTCTCCTCTCGGTATCCTGGGTACACATTCACAAGTGCCCAGTGTGAGTTTAAGCCACCAGGTCAGGGACTTGAACCACTGTCAACTACATGGGAATCCAGCAACATAGCCATTACGCCAACTGCTGGTCCCATCTTTTTTCTTTTTTTTATTTTAAGAGAGGTTTTTGCTGTAGGGTATGTACACTCACCGGAGAGACAGAGAAAGAAAGAAAGCAAGAAATCACCCCCTGGGGGAATGGCCACGCTACAGTCACTTCGACTCCATTCTCCTCTTAGGGTTTTAGACACACACACACATGCAGCATGAATTTTAAGCCACCAGGTCTGGGACTCAAACCACAGTTGACTATGTGAGAGTCCAGCAACTTAACCACTACTCTATCTACTGATCCCAAGACCAACTTTAATCTATGATTACACAGTTTCTCATTTCCATAACACTATTGACAAGTGGGAGCTTGGGTAAAAGTATACATACTGTCATCTATCACTTAATGACATTCTGAGAAATGCCTCATTAGGTATTTTGTTGTTGACATCATAGAACATAACTATACAAACCTAAGTGGTTTGTGTAAACCTACTACACACCTAGGTTATATGATATAGCCTATTGCTCCACAGTAGTATATGAAGTCTGTCACTGAATAAACTTCATTACACAGTGCATGGTTTTATATAATTTCAAGTAGTTGCATAACATAGTGTGAATACATAGTATTTGTTCAACAAATGATGGCTATTAACAACTGCAAGAAAGCATAACTTCTCTGACATTTAATTCAAAGGGCCATTTTCCTTTAGCTGTCATTTATAAAATTCAACATTGCCTTTTAAAGAGATTTAAATATTTGTGTTGTATCATCTCATAGGGTATGGGCTCTATTATTTTAATGCCCGTGTGAAAAAAAGTAGAAGATCCTTTTATACCACTTATATTCTACTGTCTCTGTCATCCTAATATTTCAGGATGAGATAACTCCATCTTTAAATAATGCAAACCAGACATAAAATTTCCAAATAGGACATATTTATGTACAAAACAAAGTTCACTATTTTTTTATTGTAATACTTTTAGAAGGCAAGATTCAATCCTAATTTAATAAAAATTAATAAATGGGGCTAAGGATTTTCCATTTTATGTTAAGTGTAGCTAAAATATTTTATTATAAAAGGCAAGTAATTTTAACTTCTAAAAATTGGCTAAGCCCTGGCTCTATAGTCTGTTGGTTAAGGCAGTTGGGTCCTACCTGATCAACACATGATTCAAATCCGATCTCCAGCAGCTGGAAAAGCACACCAGATGCATGTGCATGCATGCCCCAAATCCCTACAAGATGAAGATGGAGAAGGGATAGTGATATGACCATACCCCATTGGAGAGTGCTTTCTCTCTTTTCTTTCTTTCTGTTTTTCTCTGGCAAGTATACATGTCCTCTGACAATAATTTTTAAAAGAATTTAAAAGTACATTGCATTTTAATGATAAGAGAACTAAATTATTTTCCCCACTTATTTCAGTTTCTTATCTTGTATTTTAGACTTTCTAGTAACCAAGCATCCAACATGGCAAATTTTATCTAGGGATCAGCAGAGGTGTCCTCTACATTTGAAGTTTTCTATAAATATTTAAGGTAATCATCAAACAAATTAACTTGGAAAGTGTTACAGTTTAGTACTCAACTTAGAGCCTGGTATAAAGATTACAGTAAATTTTTTATTAATAAATAAATAAAGGAATCAATACCACCAGGGAATACCTTCACTGTTAGCAGTCAGGACAACTGTTACTTCTCTTTATTTATATTCACCATTGTTTCATCATTTCTCTTGGTTCCCTCATCTGTAAAATGGGGATATTAATAGTGCCTCATAGACTCATAATGATTCAGCAATGTAGTATATGTAAAGCACCTAACACCAAGGAGGGCACCTGATAAACTCTCAATAAATATTAATTATTCCTGTGAACAATGGCATCATCATCACCCATCACATCATCCTTATCCTTGAATACAGGTGCCATCTGCACTGCTCTTTTTATAAGCAGGCATGAACTTCATTTTCTCCTTATAAAAAGGTTATTTTTCTATAGTTGAGTTTCCAAAACATTCCCCACCCAGGAGTACCATGTGGAAGGGTGTCAAGGAATGAGAGTTGAGGGAGGAAGAGAATCCATTAATTTGGGAAAAGTGAGATGTTCCAGAAAACCTTGGCTGGATATATCAGAAAAATGGACTTAGCAATTACAGTTGTTATGAAACTTGTGTTTTATGAAGCCTGAGGCTGGAACTGTACTATAAAACAACTCCAAAATATCAAAAGATCACTTTGGGTGGCCTGCCAGTGGATTATAGACATGACTTTTATATTGAGAGGGACTGTCTGGCATTGAATCAGAGGAACTATATGATTTGAGCAGCAGGGTATCAGTAGCTAGTTTGAGCTTAAATAAAAAATCAAAAGTGGCAAATCAGTACAGCATAAGCAAAACCTAAGAGATTTGTTTTATACAGTGTAAAAGAGTGGGTTCTATAAGAATCAAACTCTGGAGAAAAATGCTGAGAGGGTTTCTTTATACCATTTCTCTTAGGGTTTTGAAACTTTTCATGGACTTAATTGATTTTTAGGAAGATATTTAACATTGCAATCTGGGTAAGAACATTCTCTAAGATAATTTAAGAGCATATTCACCAGAAATGATCATTTTCCCCCCAATTATTGAGGGGAGAGTAAAAAAGATTGCAAGTTAAAGAGAGATGTGACAGAGCTAAGAAAGAAAGAGGGAAGGAAGGAGGGAGGGAGGGAGAAAGGAAAGAAGGAAAGGAAGAAGGAAGGAAAGAAGGAAAGAAGGAAGGAAGGAAGGAAGGAAGGAAGGAAGGAAGGAAGGAAGGAAGGAAGGAAGGAAGGAGATCTCCAAATTCCTAACAGGAAAGGAGAAATGGAATGGAGAATTTTTGCTTTGTTGAAAAGCACATCTACAAAAGCTAATGAGAGCATGGTATCCCTGGGTCTGTCAACCTGATGGTTGATAAGTAGCTAGTCTTCTAAACATTGCCAGTTCAAAATGGAAATAAAAGCATACACAAATTTTAGTCCATAATTGGTCAGAAAACCTGATGCTGCTTCCAGAGCTTGGTGCTCTCTCTCTTCAAGACATATTACTGATACACCTGCAGTTCAAGTTCTAAATTCATTTTAGCAGCAGCCATAACCATTTCTCATCTGCTAGAATGCAACATATACAAAATGTACAAAGCAGCAAAATGGAATTATGTTGTAGGATGCTTAGGAACCAAGTCTTCTTTTAAAACATGTAAATTATGAAATAGAAGAAGATACCAGTGTTAAAAATGGACATAAACAATCTATCATTTTTCCCTGGAAACTATCAGGATGATTTGCCAATAAGTTACTTCAAGCTAACAAAGAGGAGACTTTTGGGCATTGTAACTGATATTGCTCTATCTGCAGAAAGCCATTTTCACAAAATAGATTGTGGGTCCAACAGATGGCATGATGGCTAAGACATTGAACTACCAAGTGATTGACCATGGTTCACATCCTGGACCTGGCAGCTTGAAAATCACACTGGGCCCATGTCCACGCATTTCCAAAATCCCAAGAGCAGACTAGAGGATAAGGGATTTCACTGTGTCTACCCACAAAGGGGTGACTTCTCACTTTCACTCCCTGTCTGTTTCTCTCTGGCAAGTGCACACGCCTATGGCAAAATAACTAAAAATAAATAAATAAACAAGTAAATAAGAAAGGCTTCTTTTATATTACAATCTTTTATGGGATTATGTTCTACCAACTGATTGTGTTTATTTGTCTAGAGATCCTACCATTGGTCTTCTGGTCATTCTAGAGAGAAGGTCTGAATAATGTCTTGATTTCAACTAATTATCTAAGTTCCAATAATTGTATCTACACATATCCAGCCCAGACTCTTCCATCAATTCTGGAATTCCATCACTAAACCAAACGATCGTCACCTCCTGTGGTCAGTCCTCCACAGTGCATCAGGGATGCCTTTCTAAGACACAAATCTGATATTGTCAGTACCCTGTTTTAAAAATGATTAGTTTTGGAGGGACCAGCAGTTAGCATAATGGCTATGTCGCTGGACTCCCATGTAGTCGACCGCCGTTCGTGTCCCAGACCCGGTGGCTTAAAACTCACACCAGGTGCATGTGCGTGCATGCCCAAGATCCCGAGAGGAGAATGGAGGAGAAGGGATTGCTGCGTGACCATCCCCCCTGGGGGGTGATTTCTCGCTTTCTGTCTCTCTGTCTCTCTCTGTCTGTCTGGCGAGCGCATGCGCTCTATAGCAAAAAAAAAAAAAAAAAGAATGGAGGAGAAGGGATTGCGGCATGGCCATCCCCCCCTGGGGAGTGATTTCTTGCTTTCTATCTCTCTGTCTCTCTCTATCTGTCTGGTGAGCGCACATGCCCTATAGCAAAAACCTCTCAAAAAAAAATTAATTTTGGAGCTGGCAAGTGGCGTAGTGGTTAATGTGTGGACTCCACAGGGTTGACTTCAGTTTGAGTCCTGGATCTTGCAGCTTTCTCTCTCTCTCTCTCTCTCTCTGTCATCTAATTAATTAATTAATTAGTTAATTAATTCTTTTTAAAAAAATCATCAGTTTCAGGGCTAGCAGGTGGTGGTTAAGGTGCTGGATTCCTACATGGTCAACTATGGTTCAAGCCCCAGACCCAGGGGTTTGAAAATCATGCGAAGAACTTGTGTGTGCCCAAAATTTCAAGAGGAAAAGACATTGCAGCATGTAAAACCCTGCGGGGTGTGATTTCTCATTTTTCTTCTCTCTGTCTCGGTCTCTCTCCAGTGAGCATACACACCCTATGGCAAATAAAAAAAAAAAAAAGAAACTTGAAAAAAAACTAGTAGCAAGCATTGTTCCTATTGGATCAAGTCCCAAATCCTTATAATAATCATTTTTTTAATGTTATAAAAATTTCCATTTAATAGTGTAACGATTATAATATTTTTAAATTATTAAACAATTTTTTAATTGTCCCTTAAGTCATGTGCTCTGTAGCTTTTTATTTATTGAGTAAAGCATTTCAATTCCTCCTGTGTAGAGCAGATGCACACAGAGCGATGTTTTTCAGCCAAAGACAGCATTTCCTCCAGGAGACATTTTTGATCATCACACTAGGGGGGGACCACTGGCATTTAGTGGGTGGAGTCCAAGGATATGCTGTTAAATATCCTATGGTGACACAAGACATCTCACAACAAAGAATTTTCTGACTTCAAAATGAGAATAGTGCCAACATTGAGAAACCCTGCAATAAAACAAAATATTGCTCAGCTATAAGTATAACAGTAGGGTTTAGGGTCTCACACTGCAGGAGTGGACCTCAGAGGCTGATGGATGGGTGCTTCTGGGAATTGACCTTCACTTCATTTAGAATTCAAAACTAAGAAAGGAAATGGGACTGTATTCTGCCAGAATGCACATACGGCTCATCTGGTGGGCTAGTATCTTCAGATGAGTCAGGCAACGAAAAGGATCAGGAGGAGTTTTAAAAATTAGAAGAGTACAGGATCTTCTCTTGCTTCCCAGAATCTTCACTCACTACAGGTAATATTCATTGCTGTAAGTCCCCTATAAAGGGCTTGGAGGACCTGAGAAACAATCCTCAAAGCATGTAGTGACAAATTTTGTTCCAGTTGTCAATCTGTTTTCTATATCCATTGCCATTTAAGATTTTTACATCATCCATCTTCATCTGTTGGTGTTTCTGTTAATCACCATCCATTTGGGACAAAGAGATACCAGCAAAACAATGATCTTTGGAGCCAAGCAGAGATGAGCAAGAAAAAAGCTTTCTAAAAAATCTCTCTTTAGCATATCAAAAGTAAAACTCAAGATCTAAATTCACTTTTTTTAGCTATCAGCCAGAGGATCCTAGAAATCAGAAATGACATAAGGACTTTTCCCAACTGTTATGACAGAAAGTGGAGGGTGTTTACATGATCAGGAGTGTGGGGAGGGTGGGAGGAATGTAGAGGAAGAAGGTCAGGCACAGGTCAAGAACGTGGTGGGGCACAGACAAAGCAGTAAAAGAGGCAGAGAGAGTAAGGAAAAGCTGAAAGCCTCAGGGATGTGGGACCAGCTCTCCATCTGTAATTCTGGAAGGAGTTCACTTTCCAGACTGGCCCTGACAAGTGTGTAACAGACTACACCTTAGGAGGAAGAGAGGAGCAGAAACAAGAAAGATCTGTCCAGACTTGTGAGCAAGGTTAAGGGAAACTAAAGAAGTTTCAATAAGTTATAGGAAATTAAAAAAAAAAAAAAAAAAAGACTGTAAATCTTACTTGATGTTAGTTGATTTAGATTCAGTGTAAGTTGCCATGTGTGACTGATGCCCACTGTGCTGGACAAACACAGGGCTGAAACAGTCTATTTAAACCAATGTAACATCCAGAATATTTCCAAGCATGCATGATGATTTTTGCATATCCATTAATCAAATTCATCTTATATGCTTCATACTTAACCATAAATCCTTTCCTTTCTCTAATATGGCATATTTTCCTTTTGTTCAATAATAGCTGTCAGTATTATAACCAAGTCAAAACCACTCCTTCAGTAAAGCTTTCACCTCTATAGAAGGAGTTGTTACTTCTTTTCTAAGGTTCATTATTTACATTTTGACCTCCCTTCCCTTTAGAATGTGTTCTGAAGAAGAGAAGAGACTCTTTTTTTATCTTCAAAAAAATTTTTAAGCTTATTTTTTTTCATGAGAGAGAAAAAGATGAGGGACAGGTAACCATGACAGGGTTTCACTACACTGTGATCCATCCACCCCGCCAACTCAACCTTCCCAACCAACCAAGATAGCAGCATGCCTGATATGTTCAGGTCGATCTGGTATTTGAACCTGAACCTCCTGTGTGGCTCCAGTGTCATGAATTTGTGCCCTACCACCTGCACTACCATACCTGGACCTTTTATTTCTCTTTGATGCATCAACACACACAATAAGAGTGGACAAAGTAGTTACATAACTGTTGGATCTATAAATGAACAACAGAATATTGGTAGAATGATTATGACTTTTTTTGTTGTTAAAGGAGCATGAGAGAGAGAAAATCTAGCTAGGGCAAAGATAATAAATATATCATCTTTTTATGTCTTTTTCTTTCACATTTCTTTTTATAGAAGTCACTGTGATCTATTTGAGAGATGACATAGAATTCTAGTTGCTAATGAGGGCTCCTTGGAGGCCAGCATTAAACACAGTACTTGAGTTGTCAGTTATCAAATGTTGGTAATAGATGGGAGACAACATGCCTGGCGAAACAGTTCTCTCCACAGTTGTCATTTGCTACAAACACCAACCCAGGACGTGCTTCTGTAGACTTCTGAGTCATAATTACTGCACCAAGTATTACTGTCACTCCAGTCTCTTTTCCAAACTTATGCTGTGTTATGTTTTTAATGGCAAAAGATATTTATTGCATCATGTCTATGTTAAAATCTATTCTGACTGGGGCCAGCAGGTGGTGTAGTGGTTAAGGCACTGGACTTCCACATTGGCAACCACTGTTTGAGTCCTAGACCCAGCAGCTTGAAACTCATACCAAGCACATGTTCATGCATGCCCCAAATCCTGAGAGGAAAATGGAGAAGGTATTGTAGCATGACCATTCCACTTGGGGGATGATGTCTTTCTCTCTCTCTCTCTCTCTCTCTCTCTTTCTCTCTCTCTCTCTCCAGAGAGCACATGAGCCCTGTAACAAAAATCTCTCTTAAAACAAAAATAAAATAATCATGCCAGGTGCTTGTGCACGCATGCCCAAAATCCCAGGAGGAGAATGGAGGAGAGGAAATTGTGGTATGACTATCACTCCTGCAGGGCGATTTCTCACTTTCCCTCTCACTATCTTTCTCTGTCTCTCTTCTCTCTGTCAAATGCACGAGTCAATGGCAAAAACATTAAAGGCAAAGAAATTTGGGACCAGCAGTTGGCATAATGGCTATGTTGCTGGACTCCCATGTAGTTGACTGTGGTTCCAGTCCTGGACCTGGAGGCTTCAACTCACACAGGTGTAGTTGGTGTGTGCATGCCCAAGATCCCGAGAGGAGACTGGAGGAGAAGGGACTGTGGTGTGGCCATCCCCCCCCGGGGGGGGGGGTGATTTCTCGCTTTCTATCTCTCTGTCTCTCTCTTTCTGATGAGAGTATACAACCTATAGCAAAAACCTCTCCAAAAGAAAAAAAAAGAAAAAAAAAAGAAAAGAAAAGGAAAAGAAATCTGTTCTAACCAAACTCTTTAACATGGACTGCAGGACCTTGTGTAAGCTGATATCCCCAGTGGACGGAGTTTTCTCTTTCTGTCTCTCCCTCTGTGTCTCTGTCTCTCACACAAGCACACACACGCTTCTGACAAAAGAAAAAAAAAAGTAATAGAAGTTAGTGCCTTGGGCATTTTGGGTTGGAGACTATCCAAGATCTACATTTTTTTTTTTTACTTTGCCAGAGATCACATGTGCTTTCTGAAAAGAAACAGAGAGAGGGAAAATAAAAAAGTATCCCACATGGGGATGATCACTCTACAATCCCTTCTCCTCCATCTCTCCCTCCCCTAAGAATTTTGAGCATGCACACACATGCTCCAGCACGTTTTTCAAGCCTCCAGGTCCCGGATTTGATCTGCTAAGTCAGTCATGTGGGACACAGCTACCTTAACCACCGGGCCGTGGGCTGGCCTCTGAACCTGATTCTTAACAGTCACTTTCTCCCCTGATAATTATTATTCCCACATGACATTTCAAGACCAGCATGACTGTTAGACAAAGACTGCATCCTCCCCAGCCAAGTGCCTAGATATAACCAGTGAGGCCAAGCAAGTGCTGCTTTTCTGGAGTCTGGATATTGGACAGGAGGACAATGAGACTGAAAGCAGTTGATATTCTATTCCCTCTCTGGGGCTGCATTCAGACTAGACTCCTTTGATCAGGAGAACATCTGGCACTTCCTTCTTCCTGACATTGTTCACTACCATCAGATCTATTGACCCCAGTAGGGTCATTGGAAAAGTCATGATGTGTTTTTTGCATAGAGAAACAAAAAATACATCGTGACTTTTCTGACAACCCATTTTAAATCTCTTATTTCCTTCCAATAAACTGTTTTTGGTTAAATTAGAGTTAGTTTCTGTTGCTTAAAACTTGAGAAAATTGTCATTGAAAAGATGACAAAGTAGGATGAGAAACAAGATCATACATCTAGAAAATGGTCAAGACAAAATTAGAATGCATGCAGTCTGATTCTAGAGCTCTCTTTACTACTACAGAAGAAGGTGGTGTGTCTACCAGTGCATAGCTCATAGAGTAAGTTCCACTAGGTTCTGTGCAATTCTTTTCTGAGCAAGGCTTTCTTAATGTGTCACTATGAGCCCCCAAATTGTCCCTGTTTCTTGTTCTTTATTTGAAAGGTCTGCAGAGTCTTCTAGAGTACAATCATGGGGATTGCCTAAAAGCAGTGTTTGGCAGAAGTTTGTGAGTAGGACAAGCCAGTCTTCTACAGTATCAACACTATCAGTTCAAGCTAGACACAGGCAGATGGGCTAACCACTGGCAGTTAACGATTTTCTCTGGTCATTTCCCAAAAATGACCTTGGAATTGAGTCAGTTTCCAGTTTAAATAGTGGTCCCATTCATTCTGCCCTTTTCCCTAGCTGGAGGCATACCATACCTAGTTCTGGGAAGCAGAAGCACTCATTCTACAAGCATCTAAAATCTTTGGGCTAAAGCCTCTTTCACTGATTCTCAAAGTCTTTGTTACTGCTTCCAAAGTGAGTGACTCAATCCCACAAAAAGAGAAAGTCCCCTAGAGAACAAATGAGAAAGCAAAAGGAGAAGGATAATACCCAACACCCTACTGGAGTTATAATTGTGTACCATGACCTTGCCCCAAAAAGGGCACAGTGGTAAACCCATGAGAGAATGCAATGAATATATAAACGCACTGTTGGAGTTCAGTGAAAAATCCAAGAGCGTTTCTTGGACTGTGTTGGTTGTAGATTTCTCACACATACAATAACAAGTTTCTAGCTTCCCTGGCACATATGTTTGAGCAATGTGTTGCTGTATCTCTGACAGTTGGTGACATTTCCTTTGCAGTCAGCGAGATTCCGTACAGCGGCTGTGTGTCCAATGAAGAAATTAACATCCTGTGTCCCTATATTCGCTATTAGTCATCATTTGTGCTGTTATCCAAAGAATATTCACTGGACACCTACTGTGTGTTCAGCCTCAGCTGACACAAAGCATTCTAAAGCAGTCACTGCTCCCTCAAGGACACCATATACAAACTTAAATATTACCCACTCATACTCTTAATGAGAACAATTATAGTTAACACTTGTTTGAGGACTTACACTGAGCTGGAGACTATTCTAAATATTTTGCATGGAATATCTCCTCTATCTATCCTTCCAGGAGCTCTTTTAGAAACCCATCTTAAAGATAAGGAGCATGAAAGAGTGATATATTTCCAAGGTCATAGTAGTACAGTGAGAATGCAGGCAAGTGTTTCAGGATTTCAGGAGAGGTGTTAGTCCCGCAGAGGGATGCTGGAAGAGTTTGTAGTGGAGACAGTGTGGGGGTTTGTCCAGTTCTTACCCAGTCTATTCAGCTGGTGTTAGGAAATGTGAGCAAATTTTTTGTGTGAGTATTACCCTCCAGAATCATCGCTGACCTACATCTCTTATCTGAGAGCTGCTTATGAATCTGCCGGTACTGATAACAGAATAACATGAAGACCTCAGGCTTATATTGATCTTTTTTCAAAGCCTGAAAAAGTTCATTCTATTGGTCTATTGTGTTTGAGATCTGAGAATTCAGTAAATCGATTAAATCCAAGGAAAAAGTTGCCACAGAGCTAGAAGATCAATTGAAGAAACTGATACCTTGATAAATTTACCTATTGGCTGAAAGGTCACTACACAATCAGAATATTTTTGACTGTATGAGACCTTAGACATAAACTGATCTATCACCTTCAATTTAAAAATGAAAGAAAGAAGGCGAATAGAGGTAAAATGATTTGCCTAAGGGCATATACTGATATTGTATAGGAGCCAGGACTGACACCCTTGTCTTCCAATTTTTCATCCAAGCTCTTAAAAAAAAAAAGGCAACTTATTGGGGTTTATAATTGAAATTTACTAACTCACATATGTTTAAAGTATATCATTTTATTCATTTTGACATATATATTCACCTGAAACAATAAGCAAAATAAGGATAAATATTTCCATTACCCCCAGAAATTTCCTTATGCCTTTTCTCCCTTTCTACTTCCATTCCTAGACAACCACCAATCTGCTTTCTATTATGAATCTGCCGGTACTGATAACAGAATAACATGAAGACCTCAGGCTTATATTGATCTTTTTTCAAAGCCTGAAAAAGTTCATTCTATTGGTCTATTGTGTTTGAGATCTGAGAATTCAGTAAATCGATTAAATCCAAGGAAAAAGTTGCCACAGAGCTAGAAGATCAATTGAAGAAACTGATACCTTGATAAATTTACCTATTGGCTGAAAGGTCACTACACAATCAGAATATTTTTGACTGTATGAGACCTTAGACATAAACTGATCTATCACCTTCAATTTAAAAATGAAAGAAAGAAGGCGAATAGAGGTAAAATGATTTGCCTAAGGGCATATACTGATATTGTATAGGAGCCAGGACTGACACCCTTGTCTTCCAATTTTTCATCCAAGCTCTTAAAAAAAAAAAGGCAACTTATTGGGGTTTATAATTGAAATTTACTAACTCACATATGTTTAAAGTATATCATTTTATTCATTTTGACATATATATTCACCTGAAACAATAAGCAAAATAAGGATAAATATTTCCATTACCCCCAGAAATTTCCTTATGCCTTTTCTCCCTTTCTACTTCCATTCCTAGACAACCACCAATCTGCTTTCTATTACTCTAACTTTGCATTGTAGACAGTTTTATACAATAGTCCCCATTATCCATGGGTTCATTTCATATGGTTTCAGTTACTTATACAGTCAACCATGGTCCAAAAATGGGTGAGTACAGTACAAGAGGATATTTCGGGAGACCATGTGCAAATAACTTTTTATTATAGTATATTGTTATAACTGTTCCATTTTATATTAACAATTGTTCATCCCTTCCTGTGCCTCATTTGTAAGCTATACTTTATTACAGGTCTGTATACATAGAAAAAACATAGTATACAGTAGTATGCATAGTTTCGGTACTATGCACCATTTCAGGCATCCACTGCATGTCTTGGAAGGTATCACTTGTAGAAAAGGGGAGATTACCATATAAATGGGATCAGATAGTTTGTACTCTTTTTACCAGGCTTTTTCTACTCATATAATGATTTTGAGATTCATTCGTGTGGGGTTTATTCATAGTTCATTCCCTTTTTTTGCTGAACGTAGTCCACTGCATGTAAATAACACAATCTTTTTTTTTTTAATTGTTGTTTTAAATCTGCTAGAGGATCTGTGCACTCACTGGAGAGAGATGGCGAGCTGAGAAAACACCACCAATGAGGGATGGCCACACTGCAATCCCTTCACCTCCATTTCTCCTTTAAAGGATTTTAGGTACACGAAGTGCCCACTGTGTTTCACAAGCTGCTGGGCCTGTACTCAAACTGCTCAGTTTACCATTTGACATCCAGCTACCTTAACCACCACACCACCAGCTAACCCAACACAATTCGTTTAGTCATTCATCTGTTAATGGACACTTGGATTGTTTTTCTGTTTTGACCTGTTATGAATAAACCCATAATAGAGCCAGCCCCATACCCTAGTCGTTAAGTAAGCTAGATCCCACATGGCCAACCACAGTGTGAATTCTGGGCCCAGCAGTTTCAAAAACACAGTGGATGTATATCCATGCATGCCCAAAATCCTGAAAGGATGGAGAAAGGGAAGAGAAAGGATTGTGACATGACCATGTCCCACTTAGAAGGTTCTTTCTTCCTCTTCCTTTCTCTCTGTCTCTCTGGTGAGCACATGCACCCTCTGGCAATTGAAAAAAGTTAAAATTAAAATAAAACTATAATAAACATTCCTGTACAGTGTTTCTATGAATATATGCTTTCATTTCTCCTGGGTAAATAACTAGTATACTGTCTGGATCATGTGGTAGGTGTATGTTTATATTTAGGAAAAACTGCAAAACTGTTTTCCAACAGTAGTGTATGCAAGTTCAGTTTGCTCCACACCCTCTCCAACATTTAGTACTGATTTTCATCTCACCATTATTTTTATTGGCTCATAATAATTCCCATCACAACTGACTAGTAAATTCTTTAATGCTGCACTGGCAGGGGAATGTCTTTTAAATGTCTGGGACTTCACATTATTTTCTTACCCCTTTCCAATTTTCTTTGCTCCACTAGTCATCTCCACTAGTCAGCTTACTAGTCTTCCATAAAACAGAGCAAAGGGTAGATGTCAATGTGAATAACATAAAGGTCTGACTTTCTTAAAGGTGTTCCCTTTGGTAAATATGAAGGAACAGAAAAGTTCCTCCTTCAGAGACAAACATACCATTACCACAAGTCTGGCATTAGAAGCAGCACTAAGCTCAAGGACCTGATGCTATAAGGCTGGAGAGTCCAATGAAGGGAAAGAAAGAGAAAGAAGTCCAATTTAAAGGTTCTCCAGTCTCCCATTCTGGGAACTACTCAAAGACCACAAGGTGGCTTTCCCTTTTCTTCCCTAGAGTCTCAGAATAGATACCTTCTCTTGGTCATCCTAATCAACAATCTATAAATACCTGGTATTATATATATAATCATAATAGCTGCTAGTACAGGTAATTAGTACAGACCAGGAATTGTGCTAAGAATTTCACATTCATTATCTTATTTTAATTCTCAGAACCACCTTGAGAGGTCAGTATCCCTAGTCTCATTTTACACATGAGGAAAGTGGTCATAGAAATATTAAGAAACTTGTTCACGATCATCAAACTAATCAGCAGAGCCCAAGTTGTACCCAGTTGTGTCTGATTTAAAACCCAAGCTCCAAACCACTGAGCTCTATCTTTCAAATGGTTGAATGTGAATGTTGCAAATATAAGTGAATAGTAAATGAGTATTAAATCCCCTCAATGAGTCTATTCTGAAATATCATGGGTTAACTTCAGGCATTGAATGCTACTTGTTCAAGGAATTCCTGTAATCTTTAAATGTTTGCCCAAAATAGGTTCTTCATGGTCCATAGTAAATTCTGGAGGGATAAGGGAATCCATTTTTAGAACATTGGCTATTAACTGCACCTGTCTTGTCTGGTTTTCTTTTTTTTTTTTTTTCTTCACTTTTCTGTTTGTTCCTTTTCTTTTCTTCTAACCCATTCAAGGAGATGATTTAGCAATTAGCAAAATTAGTCAGATGCTTGCACATGCCCACTTTCCACCCACAATATCAAGAGGTTGCCCACCTATGCTCTGTGCACAAGTCTTACCTGGAGATGATAATAAAAACAAAAATGCCAAGGTCCCGCAGTCTGAGATTCTGATTCAATAACATCGGTTTTGAATCTACCCATATGTATTTTCAATAAGAATTATAAGTAGAGCAGATAATAGTCACTTTGCCCATCATTTATTCCCTAGCCTAAAATTAACCCAATTTTCTTTCTTTCTTTTTTTTTGGAGAGGTTTTTGCTATAGGCTCCATGCTCTCACCAGAAAGACAGGGAGAGACAGAGAGACAGAAAGCGAGAAATTATTCCCCGAGGGAATGCCCACGCCGCAATCTCTTCTCCTCCATTCTCTCTCGGGATCTTGGACATGCACACACACATGCCCGGCATGAGTTTAAACCACCAGGTCTGGGACTCAAAACACGGTCAACTACATGGGAGTCCAGCGACATAACCATTAAGCCAACTGCTGGTCCCAACCCAATTTTCTTTGGAAGAATTACCTGTCCCTGGATGGAATTGGTCTTGGTGTGAGGACAATTCTAGACACTCAACTCCATAGAAACGAACTCCCCCATCCATTGGTTTAACCAAGGTATTAGGATGTTACCTAACCTTATACAAATCATTTGCTTCCTCTTAAGACTTTAAAATTGGAATGCAGGACAAATGGAAATGATACATCTTAATAATGATGCCTTGTTCCAACCACAAAACTATTGCATGTGTATTGTTTCTTCACCACAGGTTTTCTTAGGTACATAACTAATCTCTCAGGTTCCCCTGAATTCTGCACCCCCCACTCTACTTGCCCAAATATCTCATCAACAGATAACTTTTTGCTCAAGTTAGTCAGTCACTTTTTAATGATAGAAACCAAAGCAGTAATCCCAGATAACTCAGGCAATTTTCATGCAAGTAATCCAAAGGCAAGTCTTTGAGATAAACACTGCCTTTGATTTTCAGTACTTTCCTACTTGATCATTTTAGGCAAGGGCATGTTACCTATACTAGCTATCCCAACCATCATTTCTATGTAAGCAAATTTGTCAAGTATTTTCAAAAGCATGATGACATGCCATTTTTATGATATTTTCTTCTTCTTCATTTGCATATCATACCTGTAGTCTCCACATATAATATAAACCTTTTTTTTCCCTGTTAAATTAGAGCTCCAAAATGCTGGGATTTTTTTGGGGGGGGGAACCAAGAATTACCCCCACTACCTTTTCCTTATCCATGCACTTCTGGAGCCTCTATTAGTCTAAAAGTAGGAGACTTGGTAGAACTCAGTGGATATCTGATAAGCCACTAATTAACTGTCTAGTAATGTGATGATGTGGGCCATGACCTCAGGGAACTGATTACAATGTGAATATCCATAGAAATGCATGGAAAACCAAAAGAGCATCATTATTAGCAACTCCTGATGAAACTATGACATTCCTGTGATAACAGTAGATGCAAATTGTCCCCTCAAAGAAAGTTTCTATGGTAATAGGCCCTTGGTCACAGATTTCTGGATGAAGAGTTAGTCATTACAGAAAAAAAATTATAGAAGAATAGAATAAGGGCTATGACCCTCGTTTCTCAGTTAAGGCAATGTTCTGTACTTTGATGTTATATGGTGTTAACAAACTAGTTCTAGATGCTCTTGTCATGTTGGACTTCTGGTGAGAACTGACCTGAGGCTTTTTTATTTTTATTTATTTTTATTATTGCTCATACGTTAAATTGCTATACATCATTTAGATTGTGATGAGACTTTACCCAGCATGATATACACCTCAGTCCAGCCCAGTTGAGACCACCATACACATCCTCATCAACAGATAATAAAACTTACCTGTGTCCCACAAGTGTTTTACCTCTCTGTTTTCCTATGCTCTTCCCCTCCACACTCTCTTTCCACTTTGTCTCTAGTATCCATTGCAATTCTTAATATTTTTATGTTCTCCAGTCTTTCAGTCTCTACCACAGAGTGCAGTCGGTATATGCTAAGTAGAGACATACAATGTCTCTCTTTCATAGCCTGACTTGCTTCACTCAGCAACAAATCTTCCATATTTGTCCACTTTCTATCAAATTCCAGGGCCTTGTTGTTTTTCATGGCTGAATAGTATTCTATGGAATATATGTGCCACAATTTATCAATCTATTCATCTGTTTGTGGACATTTGGTTTGGTTCTATGCCTTAGCAATCATGAATAAGGCTGCGATGAACATAGATGTGCAAGCACTTTTCTGACTGAGTGCTCTCCTGTCCTTTGGGTAGATACCCAGGAGTAGAATTGCTAGATCCTATGGTAGTTCTATTTGAAGGTCTTTGAGGAACCTCCATATCATTCTCCAAAATGGTTGGACCAATTTACATTCCCACCAATAGTCTAGAAGTGTTCCCCTTTCACCACATCCCCTCCAGCACTTATCATTATTTGTTTTTTAATCTTTACCATTCTGTCTGGGGTTAGGTGGTATCTCATTGTGGTTTTGATCTGCATCTCCTTTACAATGAGGGATGTTGGGCATTTTTTCATATGCTTTTTGGCTGTGTGTATGTTTTCCTTAGAGAGTTGTTCATTCAGCTCATTTTCCCATGTTTTAATTGGGTTAATAATTTTCTTCTGGATAAGTTGCTTGAGTTCCCTGTGTATTCTGGTTATCAGTCCCTTATCTGAGGCACAGTTAACAAAAATTCTCTCCCATTCCAAGGGTTGTCGATTCACACTAATTACAGTGCCCTTTGCTGTGTAGAAATTCCTTACTCTAATGTAATCCCACCTGTCTATTTGGGGGATTATTGCCTGTGCTTTGGGGATCTTGCTTAAGAAGTCTTTGCCTACCCCAATGTCTCCCAGAGTTTCTCCAGTGTTTTCCACCAGTAGTTTTTAGTTTGATGTCTTAGGTTTAGATTTTTGGTCCAATGTGAATTGATTTTTGTTAATGGTGACAGATAAGGGTTCAGATTCATCTTTCTGCAGGTTCTGAAGCTTTTGAATGGCCAGTATTTATTGTTATTTTCATCACTGAAGATGTTATCCAGGGGACCAGCAGGTGGCGTGGTGGTTAAGGCGCTAGATGCTCCCACATGACTGACCACGGTTCAAGTCCTAGACCTGGTGGCGGGGGGTTTGTTTCTCACCTTCTCTCTCTCTCCCTGTCTGTGTGTGTCTCTCTGGTCAAATTAAAAAAAAAAAAAAAGAATAAATAATTTTTGAAAAACTCTTGTTTAAAAAAAAAATGTTATCCAGTATGCCTCTGGGAGACCTCCAATCTCCTTCATAGTATATGTCATTTGAGGGTTGGGCAATGAACCTTGGCCTAATAGGTCAGGGCATTTCTCTGACCACGCTGGTGAAGCCAAGATGGGCATATGACACAACCAGTGTCCTATCCATGATCAGTGCAACTCAGAGCTGGGTTCTTGCTGGAGCCATGTACATGATGTGCTTTCCGATGCCTTTGTTGAGCTGGTTAGATCTAGGTCATTTTGCCACCATTAAGGTTCAGTTCACAAAAAAATTAAACCAACTCAGAGGGAAGTAAAGTCCAGATATGGAGGAAGACAGGTTCCCAGTGTCACTACCCAAGCCTTTGACTCCAGCTGTAATTGAAGTAGCACTGTCTGCTAAGCTTTTCTAGTACACCAGCCAATAAAGTCTTTTTTGGTTTTGCTAAATTGTTTTTGAATTGAATTTCTGTCACTTACAACCACAATAATCCTGAGTGCTGCACATGGGAAGAGATAGATTAACCTCCACAAAGGTTGTTTAATAAGGTAGTTAATACATTCATCTGAAACTTTCTGAACTACTCTTTCTGGTCTAGTATACAAAGTAATACAGGCATAAGAAAGGGACAGGAAGCTCTTATAATTGAATCCTCCTGCTACAAACACTTTCCCACACATTTCCTAAGCTATGCAGCAAAATCTTGTTTTCTTGCCTCCCTTCTGTACAATGTTTTCAAATTCAGAACATATGCTAAAATGCTCAAAGTGAACTTGATTTCTGCTGTTTCTCTTCCTCCTGGAAACCATTTCATTTTTTTGTGGACTGGCTGGCCTCCCCTCTCGCCTTTAATCCTTTCTTCCAGTTGTGATTTCTGTTAGAAATCCAACCAGGTCCAGGTCATTCACTCTAGATCACTAGCCACTACCCAATACCTTGAGCAAGTTCTCCATCAGAATGAATCAGAGAGAAGACAGGTTGGGGTTGCCTCCTCAAACTTACCTTGGTATACACATTCTTCTCCTTAATGAATTTGCACCACAGTGATGGACTCTAGTCTATTAATATTTAATGGCCTTTCCAATGTGATGGGTTAGAACTATTTAGTATCTCAACATGCCTCACTAGTGTGAAGTTATAAAGTCAATTTGCAGCTTATCACCTCCCTTGACTTCTTACAAGCGATTTATTGCCAAACTCTGATCTCTGTCCTCAAGGAACTTAAAAGTGAAATTCAGGTCAGTTAAAACACACACACACACACACACACACACACCACACGAGTGATCAACATCATTGGATCAGGGTGTGGATAACCCCACGATTATCTGCTTTGGATATATGACAAAAATAATATCTAAAGCCTTGTGAAAAATGGCTAGAGACAAAGGAGAAGATTGAGAAAATAAAGGAAAAAATAGTAAAACCACTGCAAGTTTAAATACAAAGGAAAGAACAAGTAGGAAAGTATGTGGTAGTTTTTGCTTGGGAAGCTAGACATAAAATAGAACATAGCCAGGAAAAAAAACTGATAAGTTAAAAAGTATTACTTTTTTTTTTACAAAAATCATACTGATTCATTATAGAAATCACCTGAAATTATACTGCCCAAATGAAAATACAATTAAAATCTGAAGTGTTTAAAAGGTTTAATGTTTTTTTATGCCTAGATAGACATTCTGATTTAGAAAGTTGGTATGATTTTGTTTATCGTATTTATTATAACTTGTCTTAATATAATAGATTATGATTATTTCATATCACTTAAAACTCTAAACATAATTTTTAAAATTTCTTTTGTCAGTTAATTATTCAAGATATCAGACATATCAAGAGGTATAAAGAATAATGTAATGAACACCTAGCCAGAGAAATCATTACAAGCGGAGTTAAAATATATGTAAATCTCTCTAGAAGGGTGTTCTTCTCTTTTCCAGTGGTATACCCTGTCTGTTATGGATGAGTTTTTCCTTGTTACATGATGTTTTCTCATGTAAATGTACTATAATTGCCAAAGGGCACATGTGCTTACTTGAGAAATACACACACACACACACACACATACATACACACACGGAGAGAGAGAGAGGAAGAAAGCACTTCCCAGTGGGTTGTGGTCACACCACAATCTTATTTCCTCCATTTCTCCATCCTGTCAGGATCCTGGCCATTCATGCACACATGCATCCTGCCAGGGCCAAGATTCAAACCACAGTCAGCCATGTGGGATATGACTTCCTTAACCACTAGGCTGCAAGGCCAGTACTTATACTGTAATTCTATTTTTCCACAAATTCTTTGAAGCACACTCTTACATTTTTTTGTACATATATCTGTGATTAGCTCCTGAAGAAAAATTCTTAGAAGTAAAATTGCTGTTCTCCAATGGCTAGAACATTTTGCTGCATATTAAAAAGTTTCCCTCCAGGAAAGCTATAACTAAGTACAGTCTATCCCATCCCTGGACATTGTGTGAAAGAGTTTATCAAATAACTGCATGTGCAATACTGGAGAAGTATCATAAAGTGTTTCTCTAATCCAGCAGAAGTGCAGTGTGCCTGCTCCTGAACACCAGCTCTGTGCTAGGTACTAAGGACACAGAGGCAAGGAAGGCTTTGTCAATCAGCAGAGAAGAACGGGGCTAGAGTAGGAAGTGCAGGACAGGCATACTGGAGAGGCAGCCTGGCAAAGTACTTCAGAGTGCTTCATCTAGAGTCAGACTTCACTCTGAGCAAGTAATTTAATTTCTTTGTGCCTCAGTTTCCTTAGCTATAAAATAAGGGCCATCAAATGTACTCAGCATAATCCATAAATCTGAGATTCCAAAGACATGATGCACAGTGCCACTCACTTGGAATGCAGTGTTATTAACCTCTATGTACAGCATCTTTGGAAAAAGACAGCGGTTGATTTGCAGAGTAGCAAATCAAACACTAGAAAAAAGAAGGGAAGACAGGAGTGGCGTGGTGATTAAGGTGCTGGACTCCCACGTAGCTGACTGTGGTTCAAGTCCCAGCTTGAAAGTCACACTGTGACTTATGTGAGTGTGTGCCTAGATCCCGGGAGGAGAGTGGAGGAGAAGGGATTGTGGTGTGGCCATCCCCCTTGGTGGGTGATTACTCGCTTTCCCTCTCTCTGTCTCTCCAACAAGTGCATGTGCCCTATGACAAAAAACTTAAAGAAGAAGAAGAAGAAGAAGAGGAGGAGGAGGAGGAACAAGAAGAAGAAAAGGGAGGATGGTCAGGAAGGAGAGCAACAAAGTTTGTAGTCATGACACAAAAATACAATTACCCTCCTAAGTAAGAAGGCCCAGAAAATGCTCCATGCCAGTTTTCCTATGTCTCTGTTGGTGTGTCATACCAAAATGGGTAACAAAATGCTTCCTGACCGTGATCCACTCTGCCTGCCTAAGGCTACATCCAAGCCATACAAAAAGCAACTTGTTAAAGTACCTTGGTCACCAAAAAGAGGGGTGTGTTTTCATTGGCAAGGAAAAAAGAAACACTCTCTCATTATACATCCAATATAACCCATGTGTATTGATGTATCTCATGTATCACCACATAAAAATGGAAACTTCCAGAATGGCATGTTGCAAAAGATACCATTTATATGTACTTATACATTTATATATAAACTATAATTCGTGTATTCATGCAATAATTTATTTAAAAGTATTTATTGAGGCCTTAATATGTGCCAGAGCCTATGATAAGTGCTGGGGGGTGGGGAGAGAAAAATATCATGAGACTATGACCCCTGTCCTCAGCAAGTTTCTGTTTTAGCCCAGAGATTGAAATAAGATATTTTCATACTGTATATTCCTTATTTAAAATAATAACAATAATAACAATAACTAGTCTAATGAAATACTAACTTTTCATAGAGTAATGATCTGTAAGACAAGACAGACAAGTGAAAACTCTAAACACACCAAGTGAAAAATAAACCAGGTCAAAGAAAGCTGAGGAAAAAAAAAAAAAAAAGGCACAGACATTTTAGCAGGAATAAGAGATGAAATAGATCTGCTCTTCTTAAGAATCTCATTTAGGGGGCCAGCAGATGGTGTAATGGTTAAGGTGCTGGACTCCCACATGGCCAACCATGGTTCAAGTCCTGGACCTGATGGCCTGAAACTCACACCGAGTGTGTGTGCACGCATGCGTCCCCAAATTTCAGGAGAATGGAGGAGAAGGGATTGCAGCATGGCCATCTCTCCTGGAGGGTGATTTCTTATTTTCCCTCTCATTGTCTCTCTCTGTCTCTCTCCAGCTAGTGCACGCACCTTATGGCAAAAATCTTAAAAAAAAAAAATCTCATTTAGAACCAACCCCATAGCCTAGTCAGACCTGACATGGCTGACTCCAGTTTAAATCCTGACCCTGGTTGCTTAGAAAACATACTGGGCTGGGCCTGCACTCAACATGGAGGTTAAGACACTGGACTCCCACATAGCCAACCATGGTTCAAGTCCCAGGACTGCTGGCTTGCTTTCTCTCTTTCTCTCTGGTCAAATTTTTAAAAAATTATAATAATAAATAAAATTAAATAAATAATAATTTTAAAAAGGAAAAAAGTGCTAGGTTCTGGTACGTGCGTGTCGAAAATCCTGACCGGATGGAGAAATGGAGAAGGGATTGCAGCATGACCATGCCAATTAGAGGGTGCTTTTTCTCTCTCCCTTCATCTCTCTCTGGCAAGCTTATGTGCCCTCTGGTGATTTTTTTAAAAAAAATCTCATTTAATGATCTATTCTAGAACAGGAGCCAGCAAACTTTTCTGTAAAGGGCCATTAATAAATATTTTAGGGACTGGCAAGTGGCGTGGAGGTTATGGTTCTGGACTCCCTCATGACTGACTGCAGTTCAAGTCCTGGGCCTCTGGCTTGCTTTCTCACTTTCCCTCTCTCTTTCTCTCTCTCTCTCTCTCTGGTCACATTTAAAAAAAATAATAACAAAATTTTAAAAAAAGATTTTAAGTAGATATTTTAGGTTTCGAAGGCTACTGGGTGTCCGCTGAAACTACTCAGCTCCTCTGTTGAAGCCTGAAAGCAGCCAGAGACAATGCACTGATGAAAAGGCAGGCTGTGTTACAAAAAGGCTTTTATTTATAGACTTGGTAATTTGAATTTCATGTAATTTTCACATGTCATGAAATGTTATTCTTCCTTTAATTTTTAAACCATTTAGAACTATAAAAATCAGGGCTAGATTCTGGCACAAAAGTAAAGTGTGATTCTCTGTGAGGCAAGACCCACCTGGGAAGATTCCTAGTTCATGTCCAGAGACCTCCTTGAATTCTCCAAGCACATGCATGCTCTGGATCCAGGTTGGCTAAGGCTGGAAGTGGATCATGGCATCAAGATCCTGTTGGGAGGTGCTGCCCTCTGTCTCTCTCACTCTCTGTCACTCTAACTCATAGAAGAAAGAAAGAAGGATACCTTAGAGAAAATTATGAAAATTATTATTAACTTTGGGGATGTTGGGAGATAAAGATTGCTGATGCCTGATGTAAATGGCTATAAGGTAGTCCCTTTCGTGGATAGTCCAAAATACTTTCTTTTAGAGGGATTTTTGCTATCGGGCACGTGCCATCACCAGAGAGACAGAGAGACAGAAAGTTAGAAATCACCCTCCGGAGGGGAATGGCCACACCACTATCCCTTCTCCTCCATTCTCTCAAGATTTGGGACACACACACACACACACACACACACACACACACACACACCTGGTGTGAGTTTTAAGCTGCTGAGTCCGGGACGCAAACCATGGTCAACTACGTGGAAGTCCAGCGATGTAACCATTACTCCATCTGCTGATCCCTCGAAATATTTTTACCAGGTGACATTTAGATCACTTCAAGTTTTTCCCTATTATACACTGTGCTATGCTGAAGATCCTTGTATGTGCATCTTTGCATCCTTGAGTGTATAAATGAGTGTCTTCTACATGCATCTAAACCCACGCCCATGTCCCTGGCACCAGCCCATCTGAAAAAATTATATGGGAAGAGTTCCTGAGACAGTCCCACTGAACTCCAAATGCAAAAGCTCATAATGGCTCTTTCACTCACCAACCTAATAATTCTATTTTTAAAGGGCTGTCAAATTGCCTGACATGAGTTATTCCTTACGAACCCTGCTGCTTGTTTTCAATGATTCATCGTCCTCAATGTTTACCAAAAGGTTCTCAGGATGGCCTTCACGGCTTTCACGAGGAGGTTGTTAGAAACACTCGACAGCCATTTGCCAGGCCACCCTGCCTGGCTGACAGTCCCTCCTCCCTACATCTCTCACCAGGCTCCCAGCCCTACCTTTGTTTTAGATATCCAGTCAGTTTGATATAAGGTTTCCTTCCTACCACTGTTGTAACTCAAATGCTTGGATGGGTGTTTGGTACATTTGTAGACTTTTTCTCAAGGATCCTCACTCTATTTATAAGCAGCTATCTCCATCCTGTCTACACAATTTTTATTTTTCATTTTGTTTATATCAATACAATGTTTTAAAGAAAAGGTTTATTTTAAAATTATCTTTATAAAAAGAATGTACGCTTGTTATAAGAAAAGCAAACTCCTTAAACGCCACAGACTGTGAAAGTCCTTCCTTCTGTGTCCTGTCAGTAACTCTACCCCAAAACCAGATATAGCCATTATTTTCAGTCTGAGATTCTAGCTGCAGAACTATTTATCTGTGTGACCTTGGACAACTCACTTAACTTCTCTGAGCTTTAAGTTCTTCACCTGTAAAATGAGAATGATAATTCTTACTACTTCAGATGGAAATCAAACTTAAGAGCATTTAATACTTAATATAGTGCCTGACTATACTAAATGCTCAATAAGCAATAACTATGTTAGTAATTTATTGAGAGCTTTGTATTATCCTTTGTACAAAGACAGTCATAATTTTTGACATAAATGATAGTGTTCTATGTACAAGCTTTGGTCATCTTTTTAGACACTTAATTTATGTGTAACATCTATCTTATTCTATTAATGACTTTATCAAATTATGGTGCATTGGATCCTATTACTTGTTTAATCATTCCATTGTTGATAGTTATTTAGGTTTTCAACTCAGGTTATCAATGCTAATTTGGGTATTCCTGGCATATTTTCTTAGGATGAATTCCCCAACATGGAATTGTTATGTCAATGGACTTTTTAAAAATTTTAATAGTTACCAGAGGCATCAGCTGATCAGCTTCCAGAATGTTTCCAGCTTTCTGCCTTCTAGAGCTATACAAGACTGTATCTCCCACTCTCCCTAGCAGTAGAAAGACCATGTGACATAGCCAATAAGTTGAGTGTGCAATTTTATTGCCAATTTGAGATATTCTAGAACCGTCTTTACCTTCTGCCACGGTGATGAGCAATATTCCCCAGCAGCCCCAGTTCCCTAGTGAGTTCAGTGTGGAACAGAGTTTC
The DNA here is from genome assembly GCF_000334495.1 of Tupaia belangeri chinensis. Lineage (NCBI taxonomy): Eukaryota > Metazoa > Chordata > Mammalia > Scandentia > Tupaiidae > Tupaia > Tupaia belangeri. Next base: position 3,945,253 of record NW_006160083.1, on the reverse strand, counting down.
AGCTGACATGCCTCAAATGCAAATAATGAATGAGAAAGAAATCTTTGCTGTTTTAAGCCACTGTCATTGGGGGTGTTGGTTATTGTGGCAACACCTAATTGATACATTGCCAAATTACTCTCCAACAAACTTTATCAACTCATACTCCCACCATAAGTAAGTGAAAGAGCCTGCTTTCCTACATCTCTTTTGCAATTTTTCTTAATTTCAGATTTCTCCTTTCCATTAGTCTTATTAGAGATGATCTGAGAAAAAGGTATGTAATGCCTCAGCCACTTACCAAGGCTTCATTAATTTCACACTCCTTATTTATTAGCAAATCCCATATTCTCAAAAATATCATACCATGCTAATATGCAACTAAAAGCTCTTCTCAGGATATTTAATTGTTTCTTTCCCCCGACATTACCTAGTTCTCTTTTTGCTGGCCTCTTCTTATGTTCGATAGCTTTAACTATAATAGCTTGAACAAGTGTACTACAGTATAATTGCATCCATGTCTATCCTTACCACCTTGATTTTGACAAGAGATTTCCCTCCTCACAAAGAAATGAGCATCCACAGGATTTTATATGAACAGACCCTTGAAAAAACCCACGTTAACACCCCTGTATCTCTTTTAACAGCAAAGGGAAACTAGTACAGAAGTACATCCAAGTTTTAACCACTCTTTAGGTACCAAATGTCACCTGCTTCATGAAGCCATTCCTCATCGTCCTCAGCTCAATAAAATATATACAGGACCAGCCTGAGGCATAGTGGTTAAGGCAGCTGGATTCTACATGATCAACTGTGTGATTTGAGTCCCGAACCCAGCAGCTTGGAAAACATGCTGGATGTATGTGCATGAGTTCCCAGAGTCCCAAAAGGAGGAGAGAAGGGTGGAGAAGGGATTGTGGCATGAGCATCTCCCATTGAGGGGTGTTTCCTCACACCGCCCCCCACCACCCTCATCTCTCTCCTATGAGTGCACATGCCTCTCCTTTAAATTTTCCTATGTTTTTCTCTTTTTCACAACACTCATTTTTTGAATTGTAATTAAGGAGATCTGCTTTGTGAATGTACCCTTACTGTGTCCCTTTTGCAATCACATCATCCCTTAATATGGAACATGTTTTGCTATCACTGTAGCAGAAAGTTAAATCACTGAGTAGTAGCTCTCACTGAAAACTGGGGAACACATGATCAGAGCAACAGTGTGAAAGCAAGGCTTTCCCAAGAGGTAGTTAAAAAAATCCTAGAGCCCATAAAAAATGAATGCTCAAACTCTGAAATCCCAAGTGCATTCTCAAATGTTTTTCCTACAGGTTAAATGATTCTTCTATTGATAAATCCAGAAAGAAGGAGAAAATAGCATGCATTTTACGATAACCATTGGTGTCTGAACAAACTCCCTGCTAAGTTGTTTCTGTCTCTGTTTTAGAAGGATATGGCAGGACATTGGGAACCAGGCATAAAAGCAGTCACATACCCTCCAAGTTCCATGAGGATCCAACTCTCTGTCTTTCGATGTGCTCCAACCATTCTTTGTATGAAACATTTTCATGAGAAAGGCACAAAAACATTCTTGAGACAGAATCAGTTAACCTCATAGCCAGCATGAGGCAACCAGAATCATCCAAGTAATTAGATGAGGGTAGAATTAAAAATTCTACCATGTTAGAATTAAGCCTTGGGCACCATTCTAAAGCTGGAGGATAAAAACTTCCTCGAGTTTTGGTTTGTGTTTGTGTGTGAGATTGAGAAAGATCTCTAGATTATTTTAGCCAATCTACATGGGGGTTTTTTTGTTTGTTTATTTTGGTTTTTTTTTTTTTGAGAGGTTTTTGCTATAGGGCACGTGCGCTCGCCAGACAGACAGAGAGAGACATAGAGACAGAAAGTGAGAAATCACCCCCCAGGGAGGATGGTCACGCCGCAATCCCTTCTCCTCCATTCTCCTCTCTGGATCTTGGGACGCATGCACATGCGCCCGGCGTGAGTTTTAAGCCACCGGGTTTCGGGACGCAAACCACGGTTGACTACGTAGGAGTCCAGCGACATAGCCATTACGCTAACTGCTGGTTCCCGCCAATCTACATGTTTTGAACACCAGTCATTTTACCAATGAAAACTCATTTCTAATACTTATTATGCCAATCAACAAGAGCTTTGGTACCAGTCAAGGATAAGTGTATTTGAAGCACTGATGGTTAAATTCTTCTGGCGTATGGCTTATGAATAAATGCAAACTGGACCTCTCTGGAGCATATTCCTAATCAGAGAGACTATCCACCCCTGGGGTGTAGATTAAAAGTAGTCAAGCACATATTTAGATCATGTTCTGTCTGCTGATATAACTTAAAATCAATTACAGATATCAAAACCCAAGGAGTCATTCATGTAAGATTTTAAAGCACAAAAATTAGGATATTTAACTCTACTCTAGAAATCTAAAGTAGTGGTGGACAACAGGCTCAGCAGGCACTTTTCTGGGTATTCTTAGACACTATATATATATTTTAGTTTTTGCCATAGGGTGCATGCTTGAGGCAGAGAGAGACTGAGGGAGAGTAAGAAACCATCCACCCCACCTCCCACTCCGCTCCAGGGAATAACCGTGCTGCAATCCCTTCTCCATTCTCATTTCTGAGCATGTACAAACATGCATCTGGCATGATTTTCAAGCTACCTGGTCCAGGACTTGAACCTTGGTCAGCCATGTGGGAGTCCATCTCCTTAACCACCATACTACCTGATTGCCCTAGTCACATTAACTTTTGAGACAGTAATAAAAAGGAGAATTTGGTTCACCAAGAAGACATGTTGTATGCTGTATTTCCTGTGCACAGTCAGAGCAGCTACCAAATGAGCCTCAGCTCTCCAAATAAACTTTCCCATATGTCTTATCCTCCACCCCACCCAAGAAGCATTGGAAGACTTCTGAGACCAACTCTAAGATTGGAGATTTGGGAAAAAAATAATAAAACAGTAGATAATTTATTTCTTCTTTAAGACTATTTTTTAGAACAATCTTAGGCTCACAGCAAAATTGAGCAGAAGGTAGAGAGATTTCCCATATGCCAGCTACCCCCACACATGCACAACCTCTCCCATTATGAACATCCCCCACCAGAGTGGTACATTTGTTGCAAATGATGGTACAACGTTGACACATCATTATCACCCAAAGTTCTTAGTTTACATTAGGATACCCTTCATTCTCAATGTTGTAATCTATGACTAGACAACTTTATAATGACATGTATCCTACATTATAGTATCATACAGAGTACTTTTGTGACCCTAAAAATTCTCTGTCCTTTGCCTATTCATCCCTCCCTCCCCCAAACTCCTAGCAACCATTGATCTTGTTCATGTCTCCATATTCCTACCTTTTCAAGAATGTCATGTAATTGGAATCATACAGAGCGTAGACTTTCCAGATTAGCTTATTCTTTTTTGTCTTTAAGAAGGATATAAAAGAGGCTGGTGAGTCGTGTGGTGGTTAAGGCAACTGTATCCCACATGACTTACTGTGCAGTTCTAATCCTGGACCCAGTGACTGAAAAACATGCTAGACACCTAGGTGTGCATACCCAAAATCCCAAAAGGAGAATGGAGGAGAAGAAATTGCAGCATAGTCATCCCCACTGGAGGATGCATTCTCACCTTCTCTCTCTTTTCCTCTCTGTTTCTCTCCAGTGAGCTCACACACCCTTCAGCAAAGTTAAAAAATAAAGTTTTTTTAAAAACTTTAAAAGCTATAAATGAGAGAAGACTTCCTCATGAATCCTCATTAAATTGCTCCTGTTCCTCCCCAATCTGCATCTCACCTTCTCAATACATACATGGAGATGATACAGAGGCAGAGTTGGAAGAGGTAGCTCTGGACAATCCTTACTCTCCTCCCACCTCTTATTCATCATCACTCCTTTCACTGAAGAACATACTTTTTGTGGCCATGCTATTTTGTGTGACATCTTACTATATCCTCATAATTCTTCCTCCAAGCCAAGTGTCAACATTTGAAGGTGCAAATGATGACACATGGTCTTTTATTATGTCTTCAATATTTACATAATGTCTTTTAAGTGTTTTTAAAATGTATTTTGGGTCAATGTTAATGGATGAAAAGTGTTGAATGGTGTGGCTCTGTGTATATAACTAGATATTTTATAATAATTCTTATGAAAATGATTTCCCATTATAAGTCTTTGCTCTGTATCTTGTATTTTTCCTGGGATATATAGGCTTGACATGTAATACAGACCCCCTACATTCATGCTCTTGCTCTCTCTCTCTCTCTCTCTCTCTA
>NW_006160083.1:3854849-3940925 GCF_000334495.1 Tupaia belangeri chinensis | reverse complement strand
AAATATTTTTTTTTTTTTCAGGAGATTTTTGCTTTGAGGTATGCCAGAGAGAAAGAGACAGGAAGTGAGAAATTACTCGCCAAGGGGATGGCCACACTGCAGTCCCTTCTCCTCCATTCCCCTCTCAGGATTCTGGGCTTGCACTCACATGTGCCTAGCATGAGTTTCAAGCTACCAGGTCCAGGACTCAAACCAGGGTCAACAGTATAGGAGTTCAGCACCTTAACCACTACGCCACCTCCTGGCTCTGCAAGCCTATCTTATCTCCCCATTAATGACTCCAAGGGCAGGATCTATGCCTCTTTCATCTCCATGTCCAGCATCTAGGTCAGTGCAATGGAGCTTAATAGGCCTTCAGTTTGTACTTATTGAGTAGATGGATGGGTACTTGGGTGATCATGAACATTTGGCAGGTATTCATACTTGGTTTGACTGATTCTGGCCATTTTTTGGTCTTTATTTGTTCTGAAATCATGTTAGCATTTCAGTGTATTTAATAGTACCTTCAGTACCCATAAAAGAAGTTTAGAGCATACTCAATTTTACTTTTTCCTAGGACTAATTCTTCATTTTTACAGAAGGGTGGTGGGCATTACACCAATTCTACAGAATTTTTGCATAAAATTAAGTCAGTATTTGTCTTTTTTTTTAATTCTAAATTGTGGGCACAATTGGTAGCTAAGCAATTTTATAACTAGAAGAAAGCTCAGTGATTATTTAGTAATACCAATTTACATTGTGTACTTACTATGTGCGAGGCTTTGTGCTAAGTCCCTTACAAGCATGATCTCTCTTAATCCTTTTTTCTTTTTGCCTCAGGCTCCAATATGGTTTGGTGCAGCACTGTTACTGATCCTGTCTTTATAGAAAATGTTGATAGTTTTAGTTTATCATGAATTTTTTTGCATTAATTTTGATTTCTTAAAATATGGTATTAAAATATTATCTTTTCAATTTCTGAGATTTTTGGCACCTCCTTAAAGTTTTTACCCTATTTCTGGCAGCAACCTTAGAGGGTTCAGACTATTATTATTTTTCTGCCTTTAGAAATGGGAAAGCTGAAGGTCAGAGTGGTTGCCCTTGCTCAAGGTTTACAGGTACCAATAAGATCAGAATCCCAACGTCCTGACATATCAGCCCTCAGTGAAGGCACATAATTTCAGTGATGAGAAAACTGAGAAGCAGAGGGTCTTAGGAGTATTCAGAATGACTCAACAGCTCTGGAGCATAATGACACTAGATCCCAAGATTTCTTTTCTTTTTTTTTCTTTTTCTTACTTTCCCTCCTTTCTCCCTCCCTCTCTCTCTCTCTCTTTTTTTTTTTAGGTTTTTGCCATAGGGCATGTGCACTCACAGGAGAGAGAGAGAGACATAAAGACACAGAGAGAAGGACAGTGAGACAGTGAGAAATCACCCACACACACACACAGGGATGGCCACACTGCAATCTCCTTTCTTCCATTCTCAGCTCAGGATTTTAGGCACGCACGCAAATGCTCTCCATGTGATTTTTCAAGCTGCTGGCTCTGGGACTCTAACCACAGTTGGTCATGTGGGAGCCCAGCACCCTAACCACTACACCACCTACTGGCCCCAGAACCTAAGATTTCTTATCTGTCATTAAAACAGCACCACAAAGCACGCATTGTAGATGCATCATACTTATTCTTCAGGCTGCAGAATTCACTCTTTTAATAACTGTTTATTAAGCATCTCCTAGGAACCAAATACAATGTACTAGATATAATGATATCCAACTTCCTTGGAAGACATTCATTTCATTATTCACTCTGCTAAGGCTTTCAGATACATAGCAGAACAAGATTCTAAGAGGTTCACTGACAAGAGGAAGACACAGATAGGAAACTAAAAAACTGAGGTAAAGTATGATTAATTCCACTGTACCGAGCCTCTGCACCCGATTCTGAATGTGGAGTAGCTTTAATTTAGCAAGCATCTTATATTTAAAACACAGTTCTGGGCTAGCCCCATAGTTCAGTGCTGAAAGGAACTGGATTCCACATGGCTGACCACTGTTCAAATTCTAGCCCTGGGGCTCAAAAAACACACCAGGAGTATGTGAGCATGCCCAAAATCCTACAGGAAAAGGGAAAAAATGGAGGAAAAGAGATTTCAGTGTGACTATGCCCCATTGGGGGTGTTTTTTCCCTTTCCCTTTCTCTGTTTCTCTATCTCTTTCTGGTGAGTGCACATGCACTATGCCAATTAAAAATAAAATAAATCTTAATGTGCTGGCAGAAGAGGAAAATATAAAGTAAGTTTCCTCTTTTTCAGGAGTTAGTATTTGCCTTGAAAGTAAAGTCAAGATATGTGTGTGTGTGTGTGTGTGTGTGTGTGTGTGTGTGTGAGTATATATCTATATCTATATCTATATCTATATCTATATCTGTATCTATCTATCTATCTATCTATATATATATATATATATTTCCAGTATTTGTTTAACTCCTAAATTACCTAAATGATTCTCTTAAAAATCTCATAGCTGGGCCATAGATGGTGTGAGAATTAAGGTACTAGATTCCAAAGTTTGAGTCCCAGATTCAGCAGCCTAAAAAACATGCCAGGCATGTATGCATGCATGCCTAAAATTCCAAAAGAAGAATAAAAGAGAAGGAATGGATTCCGCCCAGGGGTGAATTCTCACTTTCCTTGTCTCTCTGTCTCTCTGCAGTGAGGGCCTACTTCAAAAAAATCTAAAAGAATAGAAAAAGAAACTATAGTTGACAGCACTTGATGTAATCACGTCATGTAATGACTTATTTATTCTTTCATTCATGGCAAATGTACTATACACACATCAGGACCGGCAGATGGCATGGTGGTTAAGGCACTGACTACCACATGGCCAACCACAGTGCAGGTCCCGGACCTGGTAGTTCGCTTTCTCACTCTCTCTCTCTCTCACTCTTGCTCTCTTGCTGTCTCTCTGGTGAGCACATGTGCCCTATAGCAAATTAAATAATAATGAAAATAGTAATAATAAAAATAAGTTTTAAAAAAATACACTGCACATCTATTATATGCCAGGCATTGTCCTAGGTGTTGTAAAGTCAGGCCCCTCCTGAGGCAGCCTACATCCTTGGCTAAGCAAGGCATGAGTATAATGTTGTGGGTATTTCAGCCTATGGCAGGACCTCCTCACAGTCAGTACTCAACTCTGGACTCCCACCAGTTGACTGGGAATTTTTCAGATCTGGATCACTGTTCAACCTTTCCCTCTGCCCAGCTCTGCTTCCTTCCCCTTCCTTTCTCAGTATTGGTCCCTATCAGCATCTAGCACTGCAGACTCCATCTCAGCATCTGCTTCTGAAGATCCCAACCTGAGACATACACCAAGTGCTCAGCACAGGACCAAGAGCTTGTATCCTAAACATTCCCCCCAAATCAGTCGATATTATTACTAATGACACTAATTATGTCAAGAGCGAAACTGCTTGCTTGTTCCCAGTGTGATTTTCTATAGTAGCACCAACATTAGCATTTTTAGGGGGTGGAATTTCGATGACTATTGAATACAGTTCCCCCCCCCCCAGGAGTACATATGGATTCACTTATTCATTCTAAATTGTGAGTGAACGATGTGAGCCAGGCTCTGAGATAAATGCTGAATACAACCAGTTTTGCAAAAGCATTTTAACCTGTGTCAACTGGAGGCTATGGTGAAAGTGAGACTTACTGTCCTGCACACTAAGTAATCTTGTAAATATCTAGCTGTTTAGTCCTGAAAGAGGGATCCTAGGAAGGAGTGAGAATAATGAGACAGAGTAGTGACTCCACAGAGCATGGCAACTGCAAATTATTCTACCTCTATAGGCATAAAGAGAGAAACAGATGGGCGCATCTTTCACTATTTCCTTCCATTTTCTCTCATGCTTTTGCATATATGATGGGGGAAATGCATAGGTTACTGGGTTGAAATTCTGGCTCCAACTATGGCCAAAATGGCCATAGTTCATGAGAAGCATGGAAATAGTAAAGGATATATAAAACAAGGGAGAGACAAAAACTCTTCTAAGCCACCAGTTAGTTTATTTAATCATTTTCTGAGCATTCTGGATGCAAAGCCCACGTACAATACTGGGAGAAAGACACAGCAAATAGTACAACAGTCCCTATCTCAAGAAACTAAAAGCCCACAAGTAAAAACAAAGATCTCTACAGACCAACTGTATGGAAAATATGCTAAGGGGTGTTTGTGTAAAAACAGCATATGTACATAAGGTAAGCTTTTGTTTTCTCAAAAATTTATACCCAGAAAATGGGAATTTGTCTGATACTTTAGTCCTTACCAAGTCTCTTCTTACAGGACATGCACTCAACTGGTTTAATTTGAACAGATTACTGAACCAGAACTAACTTCAACAATACACATTTTGGATGATTATGGGGCCCACTTGATAAGTTTAAATAAAAAAAGACAAAAAGATTTAAGACAGATTTAGAAACAATTGCTGGATGTATAACTTCACAAAGTCAAGAGTCAAATTATTTGTAAACAAACCTTCGAAAGACCATTTTAGAAAGCAATTCAGGACTTACATGTCAGCAGGGCAGATGTGAGATAAACAACACTGCTGAATGGAACAAGTAAAAAGCTGGATTAAAAACATAAAAATGTCTGTTTAAGTGCTTCCCTGGACTGAGATAGACACAAAGAGTCTCCAGGGGCCAAGAACAGAAAAGTGAGAAACATTCTTCTGAAGCAAGAGACCTTGAACTTTGGCAAATATAACTGCTCAGATTGGGCACCCAGGGGGTGAGGATGCAGAGGGGTACTAATTTGATATTCCCACATAAAGCTGGGACTCAAACAGGTAATACCTTCTGTACAATAAGCAAGGAGAAATAAACCTGATAGGAACCAGGAGAAAATAGCTCTGGATGAAAGCACATAAATACACACACACACACACACACACACACACACACACACACACAAGAATTTGTAACTATAAGCAATCTTCACTCAACTTGGGTTCGTAGTCTGATTTCTATTTGTATAATTCCCCAGATATTTCTAGAATAAAATTTGATAAAAAGTAAGTTTAGGGTAATTTATGATTTTATCTTTTCATATGTAAAAATATAAAAATTTTTTTAAACTCTTTTTTTTTTTTTTGGAGAGGTTTTTGCTATAAGGTGTGTGCGCTTGCCAGACAGACAGAGAGACAGAGAGATAGAAAGCGAGAAATCACCCCCCACGCAGCATGGCCACACCGCAATCCCTTCTCCTCCATTCTCCTCTCGGAATCTTGGGCACGCACGCACACGCACCCGGCGTGAGTTTTAAGCCACCGGGTCCAGGACGTGAACCGCGGTCGACTACGTGGGAGTCCAGTGACATAGCCATTACGCTAACTGCCGGTCCCTAAAACTATAAAAATTTTTGAAAACCATTCATTGCTTAGCCAGCCATGGCGGCACAGCAATTATACAATACTCCATGATGCTGACACCCATAAGAAGGTCTCAGGTTCCTGTCCCAAGGTCTTTCTGTACACAGGGGAATGTTTATGTGTTTGCTGATCCTAGCGGGCTATGATTGGGTAGATTGTGACATGAAGAACTTGTGGGAAGCACTTCTCTTTTATCTCTTTCTCTCTTTCTGTCTCCCTCCCTCTCATGGAAGAAATAATTAATGAAAAAAATTTTAAACTTTCATTCCTTTATCACACAATTATGTTTCATTATCAGGTGTGAGAAAATTAAATATAGGAAAGAAAAAAAACATTGGACCCAGCAAATGGGGTAATAGTTACATCCCTGGACTCCCATGAAGTTGACCGTGGTTCTAATCTTGGACCCCAGTGACTTAAACTCATGCCAAGCGTGTGTGTGTGTGTGTGTGTGTGTGTGTGTGTGTGTCTGTGTGCCCGAAATTCCAAGAAGAGAATGGAGGAGAAGGGATTGCGGTATGGCCATTATCCCTCGGGGGGTGATTTCTCACTTTCTCTCTCTTTCTGTCTCTCCAGTAAGCAAATTACCTAATCTGAAGTATTCTGTTATAGCTGCAGAAAATGGACTAAGGTATCGAATAATTAAAACAAGTCACTTGTTAAATTTTGTGGCACCCTATAGCAAAAATCTTTCAAGGAAAAAAGAAAACAAAACCACACGAATAATTGTGGACAACATCCACATATTTATATGAATTAGTAAGAAATTGTGGAGAGGTGTTTTTTTTTTTTTTTCCTTAGAGAAATTTCTGCTATAGGACAGGTGCACTTGCCAGAGACACAGAGAGAGACAAAAGCAAGAAAGTGAGAAATCACTCCCCAGGGGGATGGCCATGTTGCAGTCCCTTCTCCTTCATTCTCTTCTCAAGATTTGGGGCACTCACATATACACACATAAGTTTCAAGCTGCAGGGTCCAGGACTCCAACCATTTTCAACCCTGTGAGAGTCCAACACCTCAACCACCCATATCGCCTGCTAGCCCCCCAAAATATAGAGAGTTTTAAGGACAGCAGCCAAGGGCAACTTTGGTAGCAAAATCATTAAATGCTATAATATTTAACAAGTGACTTGTTTTAATTATTTGCTATCTTAGTCCATTTTCTGCAGCTATAACAGACTACTTCAGATTAGGTAATTTATAAAGAGAAGAAGATGTTTATTTAGCTTATAGTTCTAGAGGCTAAGAAGTCCGAAGGCATGGCACCAGCTCCTATCAAAGGCCTTCCTACTATATTTTAATATGGCAGAAGAACAACTGAACCAATGCAGAGAGATAGGAGCAAAAGAGAGCTAAGCTAACTTTTATAACTTGCTCTTACAAGAACTAACTTGCCCTCACAAGAACTAACTTGCTCCCACAGTATGGCATTAATCCCCTCATGAATGGCTTGACCCTCATGACCCAGTCACCAGAGTCCCCATCTCTTCATACTGTTACTTTGGTAATGAACTTTCTAACACATGAATTTTGGGGGGACATATCCAAACTCTAGCATTTGTTTAATTCTTTTTTACTTTTTCTTCCTTTTTCTTTCTTTCTTTCTTTCTTTTTTTTTTTTTTTCTTTTCTATAAGAAAAATAAGATAAGACCTTGGGGGCTATGTTGGAATAAGGTGATCTGGTGTTCCTTGCTAATTTGCTAAATTAATGACAACCAGTAGTTTCTTCAATTAGATCACTATTCGAGCTCACCAGGAATAGTATTAAACTTCCCCTGGATGTCATGGGACTTAGTGAAGCATTTAACACTGAGAAGGTCTCAAAACCCTTACAAGATAAATGAGCAAATGGAAAAGAAGTTAGATGCTAGTATTTAAGTCACTGGGGGAAAGTAGTATAAAGGGAGCAATTATCTTGACATATCAGTGTTTTCCTCTGGCAATCAACCTTAGTCTTCCAGATGTTCAGATTTGCTTTATTTGTTCAAAGGGAACCAATGAAGGCCATAAAGCACATCATTTAAATAGTCAGGCTCCACATTTGACCCAAATTGATTTTTTTCTCAATCCCACTATTTGCCTGCCCTTCCACATTCTTTTATAGCAGATACTCCTCCTAAATATAATAACAAGTAATTCAGGCATCACCATAATTTAACTGTTGACAGACAATGAGATGAGACTAATGCTCAATAATGCCTAGATAATTAGTAGTTCTATTATGGGAATGGGGCCTGGTATTCAGGCCGGAACTATTTAAAATCCCAAATCGAGATGCCTCGGCATGATCCCCTTCAATCTATGACAATAGACCTGCATAGTATTTTATTAAACATAAAAATGCTTCCTTGATAAATCAAAGCTAATCTCATTTTTCTGATAGATGTCATCACTATGAAAAGCTAGAGTCCACCCTCATAATTACTTCTAAGGCCATCTATGATAAGTAGGAAGATGACCATTCTCTAACTGGAAGACATCTAGCCACACTCACCAGAAATTGGCAAAAATGTATATTACATTGCAATTTAGAGAATAATATAAAAGGAGCATACTTTGAAATAAAAATAAACATTTTAGAAAGAACATTTGTTGACTATCTTTCCTCCATACCCTTTAGGCTTCCTTTATAACAGGACCTCAAACTTTTCAGTCATGAGATTTACTTAGAATAGAACTCTCCCAAGTAGGCCCCAACTGGCTTTTGTCAACCGTGTATCCATCTCCCAGACCGGGTGAATGACATTTTAGAGGATATCTGGGAGATAAATGTCCTCTCTTTGCTGTGGAAAGTTGCCGAAAGATATTTTTTTCTCTATGATAAAACAGAAAGTTTGGCTCCTGTTTCTGCCACTGGCCTTTTGTCACCAAGAAAGATGCCAGTCTTTAAATGAAACTGGTAATGGGAAAGATAATACAAAATAAGAAAAAGGAACATGGGCTTTATTGTATAGTTGAGTCACTAGATCAATCTATACCTAAAAGCTGCCCCACCACTAAACTTTTCAGTTAAAATACGCTGATAAATTCCTGTTATTGTTTAAGCTAGTCTGGGATAGGTTTTCTGTTACTTGCAACCAAATGAATGTAGTTATTTATTAATAGAGGACAAAGGGGCCAGCAGGTGGCATAGTGGTTAAGGCACTGGACTTTCACATGGCCAACTGAAGTTTTCAATAATGCCTAGATAATTAGTAGTTCTATTATGGGAATGGGGCCTGGTATTCAGGCCGGAACTATTTAAAATCCCAAATCGAGATGCCTCGGCATGATCCCCTTCAATCTATGACAATAGACCTGCATAGTATTTTATTAAACATAAAAATGCTTCCTTGATAAATCAAAGCTAATCTCATTTTTCTGATAGATGTCATCACTATGAAAAGCTAGAGTCCACCCTCATAATTACTTCTAAGGCCATCTATGATAAGTAGGAAGATGACCATTCTCTAACTGGAAGACATCTAGCCACACTCACCAGAAATTGGCAAAAATGTATATTACATTGCAATTTAGAGAATAATATAAAAGGAGCATACTTTGAAATAAAAATAAACATTTTAGAAAGAACATTTGTTGACTATCTTTCCTCCATACCCTTTAGGCTTCCTTTATAACAGGACCTCAAACTTTTCAGTCATGAGATTTACTTAGAATAGAACTCTCCCAAGTAGGCCCCAACTGGCTTTTGCCAACCGTGTATCCATCTCCCAGACCGGGTGAATGACATTTTAGAGGATATCTGGGAGATAAATGTCCTCTCTTTGCTGTGGAAAGTTGCCGAAAGATATTTTTTTCTCTATGATAAAACAGAAAGTTTGGCTCCTGTTTCTGCCACTGGCCTTTTGTCACCAAGAAAGATGCCAGTCTTTAAATGAAACTGGTAATGGGAAAGATAATACAAAATAAGAAAAAGGAACATGGGCTTTATTGTATAGTTGAGTCACTAGATCAATCTATACCTAAAAGCTGCCCCACCACTAAACTTTTCAGTTAAAATACGCTGATAAATTCCTGTTATTGTTTAAGCTAGTCTGGGATAGGTTTTCTGTTACTTGCAACCAAATGAATGTAGTTATTTATTAATAGAGGACAAAGGGGCCAGCAGGTGGCATAGTGGTTAAGGCACTGGACTTTCACATGGCCAACTGAAGTTTGAATATGTGTGCATGTATGTGTGCCCAAAATCCCAAGGGGAAAATGGAGGAGAAGAGATTGCAGAGTAGCCATCCCCCCTGGGGATTGATTTCTCACTTTCTCTCTCTTTGTCTCACCAATGAGTGCCCATGCCCTATAGCAAAATCTCTCTCTCAAAAAAAAAAAAAAAAAGAAGAGGATGAAATCAGATTAGAAGGCAAGAATTCTATTTAAAACAAAAACAAAAACAAAAACAGACTTGAAAAAAGTACAGGATGTTTGATGTTTAGTAAAACTGAATTTATTACAATGAAATATTTTAACACTAACATGTTAAAAAAAAAAGAAACTATTTCTAAAGAGTAGCAGATTGTGTTAAAACACTTCACCATGGGACCAGCAGATGCCATAATGGTTATGTCTCTGGACTCCCACATAGTCTACAATGGTTTGAGTCCCAGACCTGGCAGCTTAAAACTCACACTGGGCACATGTGTGCCAACACCCTGAGAGGAGAATGGAGAAGGGATTGTGGTATAGTCATACCCCCTGGGGGGTGATTTCTCACTTTGTCTCTCTGGTGAGCACAGTCACCCTATAACAAAAAAAATATATATATATATGTATTCTCAAAAAATAATACTTCACCATGAAACAAGAGCTAAGAGTAATACATTATTCCATTCTTAGGCATAGACTGAGAAAAAAAGAGGGGAAAAGTGTGTAATTTTCTCTAAGATATCCATTTTTAAAGTCTCTATCATGGAATGTGTAATCCAAGCGTACTGCTGGTTTATCTGTTTGTTTTAGAAAGAAATACGGAAATTCACAGAGACACTCCTTGGACACCCAAGATAAAGCAAAAAAAAATTTTTTTTCTTTTCCTATCAAATGGCAAGAAAATAGCTCATTTAGAAGTTTCCTTGGGGGCCATCCCCTGGCTTGGTGGTTACAGTGACTGGATCTCACTTGAATGACTGTGTAGTTCGGGTCCTAGAATCTGCAGTCAGAAACACACCAGATGTGTGTGTGCCCAAAATACCAAAATGAAGAAGAAAATGGAAGAGAAGGGATTGCAGAATGACCATTCCCCATGGGGAGTGCTTTCTCATTTTCCCTCTCTCCTCCCTCTGGCAAGTATACACACCTTCAAGATTTTTTTTTAATAATAGAAGTTTCCTTAGTGTATTGTACACTTTTCAGTTTGTCTAGCCAGACTAGACAAACGAGTCTACTGTACGTCCCCTTTTCCTTCATTCATATGGTAACAACACTGGGTTCCTGGCAGCCACGATCAGCTAACAGGTTCCTGCCTACTGGCTTCCATTTAATGGACCAGAGATGGATGTGCATTTCACTAAGCCAAGAAATCACTTCTCTAGAAATTTGGATTTGGAACCAACAGAATGTCAAGTTGATTTCTTCCTGAGGTTAGACCAGGGATATTTAAAGTCAATAGGACTGTGTTCATTCTTAACCATGTAGACTGAAAACTTTTAAAAAAAATCAAGTCTTTAGTGATACAGAGTAAGAATAAGAACAACAGTTTTTGAGTGCTTACTAAGTAGCAGGTACTCATGATAAATCTTTTACGTACATTAACTGCTTAGAGCTCAGAAACACCTACGAGGAAGCTACTGCTATTATATCCATTTTACAGAAGAGCATACTAAGTGATTAAATGAATTATCCAAGTTCAGAGGTACTAGTAAGTGTCAAAGACTCAAACCCAGGCTATCTGACTTCAGACCAAATCCAATCACTGGTGTCATTTTATTCCTGAAATTACGATATGCATCCCTCTTCGAATCCTATAAAACTATCAAGAATTTCTATAATAAAATTTCCCTTTCAGTTTAGATTAAGTTGGTTTGTGTTTTTTGCAAGCAAAAAAAAAAGTCTTAAGGAACACATCACTGACATTCAGAGATCCACATTTATAGTTCCCAGGAACTCAATAAACAGTGAGTAAATGGATAAATGAACACCACAAAGCCCCCTCTGCAGTAGGCTACTGGGCCTCTTAACTCACAACAACTTCAAACTCAGAGTCGCTGAGCAATGCATCTTATCTGTGCTCCGTACACACCAGATGCTCCTTCCCTGGGCATTTTGGTAGTAGGTGGATAATTTCCTGGAACTGGAACATATTCTTGAGAGGAAACAGACAATGCTCTACTCTGCTGTCTTGGCATTTTGAAGGACAGATGTAGGATTCAGTCACTAGTCAGAATCCAGGGGAAATGGCATTGAGATTGAATTTTTGAAAAACAAAGCCATTTTACTTATGGCAATATTAACTCAAGGCTGAGAAGGAAGTTCTGGAATCAAGCAAATCTCAATTTGAACTCCAGCCCATTCATCCCCTAATGTTTTGTTTTGTTTTGTTTTTGCTATAGGGAACGTGTGCTCACCAGAAAGACAGAGAGAGATAGATAGAAAGTGAAAAATCACCCCCCAAGGGAATGGCCACGCCACAATCCCTTCTCCTCCATGGCCATTACATCAACTGCTAGTCCCAGTTTTATAAAGTTTTAAAATACTACTTTGAGCATTGAATAAGTACCCTCAAAAAAGTGCAAAGAAAATAATGATTAATTATATATTCCCCCAGAATTAATGTTCATAACATTTTGTTACATTTGCTTCTGTTTTTATTTGCTTATTAGGCTAGTTGGTTGATTTAAAAAAACATCACACAGGGAACCAGCAGTTAGCGTAATGGCTATGTCACTGGATTCCCACGTAGTTGACCGCAGTTCGCATCCCGGACCCGGTGGCTTAGAACTCACACCGGGCGCATGTGCATGCGTGCCCAAGATCCCAAGAGGAGAATGGAGGAGAAAGAATTGCGGCGTGACCATCCCCCCTGGGGGATGATTTCTCGCTTTCTGTCTCTATGTCTCTGTCTGTCTGGCGAGCGCACGCGCCCTATAGCGAAAAACCTCTCAAAAAAAAAAAATCACACAGTAGTGTTCATAGAAATTATATTTATTACAAACCAAACAATACACGAAAGGAAAATCTAAGCTTATTTTAATCATGGCAATTCCACCAAAAGAAGTTACTGTTATTTACATTAGGTGAACACTATTATGTTCAGATATATGTACAGATAAAAGTTTGGCTACGTAGATAAATTAATTGTTTGATAATCAAACACAAATATTTTTACTAAAACCAGATCCACGTTAGCTGGTTTTGAAACTAAATAATAATTTTTATTTTAATTTAAAAAATAAACTGAAGGGATACTAAGGGCATTATTTCTGTAATTTCTTTTTTTTTTTTTCAGAGAGAGGTTTTTTTGCTGTAAGGCTTATGGGCTCACAAGAGAGATAGAGAGAGACAGAGAAACAGGAAGCAAGAAATCACTCCCCAGGGGTAATGGCCACACAGCAGTCTTTTCTCCTCCATTCTCCTCTCAGGATCTTGGGCAAGCACACACATGTGCCCAGTATGAGTTTTAAGCTGCAAGGTCTGGGACTTGAACCACGGTTGGCTACATGGGAGTCTAGTGACATAACCATTATGCCATCTGTTGGTCCCTATTCCTGAAATTTCTAACTTTTAATTTTCTTCACTTCAAGCTGTGAGACCAGCAAATGGTGTAATGGTTACATTATTGGACTCCAATGTAGTCGACCACAGTTCAAGTCCTGGACCTGGTGACTTAAAACTCACACTGTGAACATGTGCATGAATGGCCAAAATCCTGAGAGGAGAATGAAGGAGAAGGGATTGTGACATGACCATCCCCCCAGGGGAGATGAATTCTTGCTTCTGTCTGTCTGCCTCTTTGGCAAGTACACATGCCCTATAGCAAAAATCTCTCTTTAAAAAAACCAACCAACCAACAAACAGAAACTTGAAGTTGTGGAGCCAGCAGATGGTGTAGTGACTGAGGCACTGGATTCCCACATGGCCAACTACGGTTCAAGTCCCAGGCCTGGCAGCTTGAAAAGTCACAACAAATAAATAGATAAATAAATAAATGTTTAAAAACTTTCAAGCTGTAATTGAGGTTTATACAAATACCCCCATATACCCTCAACATCCCTAATATTGATATCTCCTAAATTTCAGAAGACGGTAGGATTTCAGATCATCCCATTTTTTTTTTTCTTTTCTTAATCATGGTAAAATGTATGTAACATAAAATTCACCATTTTAATGATTTTAAAGTGTACAATTGAGTGGCATTTAGTACATTCAGTGTTGTGCAACAATCACCTCTATCACAGTCCAAAATATTTTACCACCTCCAGAAGAAAATCCTATACCTATTCACATTTACTCCCCTTCCATCCTCCCTCCAGGCCCTCCTGACCACTCATCTGCTTTCTGCCTATATGAATCTGCCTGTTACGGCACTTCACATAAATGGAATTACACAACATGTGACTTTTTTGTCTGGCTTCTTTTGCTTAGCATATTTTCAAGTTTCATTTATGTTATATGTGGCCATAGTTTGTCCCTTTTTATGTCTCAGTTTGTTCCTTTTTGTGATGAATATGCCATCACATGAATAGATCACATTTTTTTTTTCATCTCTTCATCAGCTGATGGACATTTGGGTTTCTTCCAGCTTTTGGTTGTTGTGAATAATGCTGTTATGAGTGTTCCTGTACAAATTTTTGTTGGGAGACCTGTTTTCAGTTCTTTTGAGCATATACTCAGAAGAGGAATAGCTCAGTCATATACTGATTTTATGTATAACTTATTGAAGAACCACGAAACTGCCTTCTACAGCAGCTGTACCATTTTATGTCCCATGCTTTGATTTTTACAACTCATGCCATGCCTTTGAGGGCTTCCTTTCAGACAAGCTTAAGAAACTCTAAGGGTGGTTCTAATACCTTTCCAACTATATTCTGCGCACTGCTGTGTATTTTAGTTTGACGGATGCAGTTTTAGTCATTTAGGCAACTCTTAACCAAATGAGCTATCTAAAAGCCTGCCTGAGACATACATTGCTAGATCCTCTCTGTTTTGCTTTTTTAAAGAGAGATTTTTGCCATAGGGCACATGTACTCCCCAGAGACAGAAAGACAGAAAGCGAGAAATCACTCCCCGGGGGGGTTGGCTGTGCCACAATCCCTTCTCCTCCATTTTGGGCATGCACACACGTGTACCTAGCATGAATTTTAAGCCACTAGGTCCAGGATTCAAACCGCAGTTGACTACGTGGGAGTCCAGGGATGAGTTTTTGTGTCATCTGCTGGTCCCTTGATGGATCCTCTCTCTAACCCAAAAGCAACTTCAGAATTCCCGAATTCTTAATATACCCACCACCAATCAATCAAGGAGGAATCAAAAGTTAAACTTCTGTTGTCCTTGCCTTGAGCCACTGCTCAAATAATCCCAGTGCGGGAACCAGCAGTTAGCATAATGGCTATGTCGCTGGACTCCCACGTAGTTGACCGCGGTTCGAGTCCCAGACCCGGTGGCTTAAAACTCACACCGGGCGCTTGTGCGTACATGCCCAAGATCCCGAGAGGAGAATGGAGGAGAAGGGATTGCAGCGTGACCATCCCCCCTGGGGGGTGATTTCTCGCTTTATGTCTCTATGTCTCTCTCTGTCTGGCTGGCGAGCGCACGCGCCCTATAGCGAAAAAAAAAAAAATCCCAGTGCACCCAATGTCTTAAACTAAGGGGGAGGCAGGCAGGTCAAAGAGAGGAAGATGTGATGAGAGAAGCAGAGGCTGAAGTGGTGTGTAGGCAGCCTCTTAGTAGCTAAAAAGACAAGGAATCACGGACTCCGCTAGAAGCCTCCAGAAAGAATGTAGCCGCATCACACCCTGACTTTAGCCAGGAACCGATTCGGGAACTCCAGAACTGTGAGATAAGAAGTGTATATTGTTTAAAGTCACTGGATTTATAATAATTGGTTACAGGAGCAACAAGAAACTTGCAGACAGACCTTTTTTAGGTCAGATGTTAAATTACTTCTGAAGGTAAGACATGACATCATACAGTGACATCATCTTTAAAAGGAAGTGTCTTTGTATGAGCTGAAGAAAACCAAAATGGTCCTTTTGTGAAGGTTCAAGAAAAGAAGAGTGGCGAAATGGTACACTGTGCAGTTTGACCTTTCTGAGAAGTCAGGGCATTGTCCATAAATAAAGTGGAATAACACTCATTTGAAAGGCTGTTATAAGCATAACTAATATAAATACCAGTGATGTGGCAGTTGCGGCAGCTGGATCCCACATGATTGGCTGTGAATTTTGAGTCCCAACCCGGTGGCTTGGGGAACATACTGGACATGTGAACCTGTGTGCCCATAGTCCCAAAAGGAGAATGGAGAAGAGACTGCTGTGTGGCCATTCCCCCTGAGAGGTACTTTCTCACTTTCTCTTTCTCTCTCTCATTTCTCTTTCTCTGGCAAGTGCATGCACCCTATAGCAAATAAAATAAAATAAAATTTAAAAAGAATAACCCACATAGGGTCACCCATATGGCCAAGTGATTAAGGGATCTGGATTTCACACAGTTAACTATGGTTCAAATCCTGACCCAAGAGGCTTAAAAAACATGCTAGACTCATGTGAGTTTGTGCCTCAAATTCTGGCAGACTGGAGAAATGGAGGTGAAGGGATTGACCATGCCCCACTGGGATGAGTGCTTCCCCCACCCATCTCTCTCTGCTGAGCACAAGGGCCTTCTGGCAATTAAAAAAAAAAAAAAAAGGAAAAAGAATAACCTACATAAAATTTGTAAACACCCTGTGGTCCAGTTTCAACATAGAATCACACCCAAAGAAACCACAGTCAGATCAAAAGGACAATTCAGATCAACTCAAAACTTGATTCAAACATTCAAGAAAATAATAGGATGAGAAATACACTCTTTTTATTTCTTTTCTTTCTTTCTTTTCTTTTTTTTTTCTTTTTCTTTTTCTTTTTTTTTAGTTTTTGGCTCTAAGGCCTGTGCACTCACCAGAGAGAGGGAGAAGTAGAAGGAAAGTTAGAAATCAACCCCTGGGGGATAACCATGCTGCAACCTGCATTTTCACCTAGGGATTTTGGGCATGCACACAAACACACCTGGAATGATTTTCAAGCCACAGGGTCTGGGACTTGAACCATACCTTTAGCCATGTGGGATCCAGCACCTTAACCTCCACACCACCAGCTGGCCCAGAAAATAAATACTCTTAATAGATAAGTTACGAAAAATCCTTTTGATGGGACCACTATATGGTGTAATGTCTATATTGGTAGACTCCCATGTAGGTGACAGCAGTTCAAGTCCCAGACCTGGTGGCTTAAAAGTTATGCTGGGTGTGTGTGCATGCCTGCCCAAAATCCTGAGAGAGGAGGGATTGCAGCATAATCATCCCCCCTATGGGGTTATTTCTCACTTTATGTCTCTCTGTCTCTCTCTATCTCTCTCTGTCTCTCTGGCTAGTGCACATGCCCTATAGCAAAAATCTCTCTCAAAAAAAAAAAATCCCTTTGATGCTTTTCTTTAAAGTGTAGCTGTGACTCCTCAAAAATTTGCATTTTCTCTCTCTGTTCAAATTGTCCTTAATATGCAGATCTATCTCCTCTCTACTTTTGCTCTTTTGTCCTCTCCAAACCTCAACCCTTTAACGTAAATCCGTGATTCTCAAGTGGCAACCAAAAATAATGCTTCCTATAATATACAGACCAACCCCCTAATGTCAAGGTGCCAAGGGTATAGATCAGCTATGTCTCCATCTCTTTATTGTTAATAAGGATACTCCATCCACCCCCACTGATAGGCCAATAAGACTCCTTCCCCAAAAGAAATGACGGGCATAAAAACACTTGCAATCTCTTATAATTCAATGTATTTTCAGTTATCCCTGTGCCATAAAAATTAAACATAATAATACATACAGCTTATCCAGCAAGGGTGCTCAAACCATGGGTGATAAAAAAACATTAGTTCTCATCTCCTTTTCTAGAAGGGAATGAAGCATCCAATTTATTCTTAATACAGCATCCCTAAGGTATTTCTCCCTACTGTGGCCTCCCACCTCATAACCACCTCAAATTTTTTGAGTATTTAAATTATGAAAACTGTTTGCCTGCTCTAAGGAAATAGTATTGTACATTCCACAGGAGAATTGGGTTTTGCAAGTAAAAACACCAGAAAAAACAGCAAAGAGGATTATTGAAAATCAGCATTCAACAATTTAATACTTAAGATCCCAATTAATATATTTTAATACTTAAAATTTTTATGAAGTAATGTGAACAATGTATATGAAAGGAAATAACTTCTGGTTTTTTTTTTTTAATGTCTTATTTTGAGACCAGCAGATAGTGTAATGGTTATACTGGTAGATTCCCACATGGTCAACCATGGATTGAGTCCTGGACCCAATGGCTTAAAACTCGTACCGGGCATGTGTGCGTGTGTGCCCAAAATCCTGAGAGGAGAATGGAGGAAAAGAGATTTCAGTGTGGTCATCACCCCTGGGGGGGCGATTTTTCATATTCTGTCTCTTTGTCTCTCTAGCAATGCATGCATCCTATAGCAAAAATCTCTCTTAAAAAAAAAAAAGTCTCATCTTATTGTGATGACTGTGAAACTCTTTGCATTTTGGTAGGATATATAGAAGTTCAATTTCTCAGTATGTAGGTTTTTAAAATTGTGGTATGATATTCCTAACATAAAACTCTTCATCTTAGGACCAGCAGGTAGCATAGTGGTTAAGGTGTTGGACTCCAACATGGCCAACTGCAGATAGAGTATTAGACATGGACGCCTGAAAAGCACACTGGACATGTGTGCGTGGGTACCCAGAATCCCAGGAGGAGAACAGAGGAGAAGGGATTGCAGTGTGACCATCTCTTCCACCCCTCCGGGGCATGATTTCTCACTTTCCCTCTCACTGTCTCTCTCTGGGCAAGTGCATATGCCCTATGGCAAACACCTTAGGGGTTTTGGGTTCAAGACTCAAACCACACAATTGGTCACATGGGTTCCAGTGCCTTTATCATGCCACCTGCTGGCCCCCGATAGTAGTTTTTATGGCTGAGTGTTTATTATGCACCAGGTGTTGAGGTAGGGGCTTTACACATATTAACTCATTAAATACTCATAACACCTCTATGAGAGACATACTGTGATTACCCCATTATCTTTAGCCTACTAGTTGAGTACTTGGCTCACACTCCTTAGCTCCTCCACTCACTAGTATATGATTTTAGTCAGGTTAATTAACTGTATATTGAGTTCCTCAAACATATAGTAGAAGTGATAGTATCTACTTAGAGAGCTGTCATCAGGATTAAGTAAGATGATGTATGTGAACTCTTGCCTATGAATGCTATAGTTAGTATTCATAAGTGTTGTACATTATTATTTGCCTCCACTTTTCACTCAGTATAATCCTGACACATTCCTTCCTCATTCCTAATGGCTATATCTGAAGAATACACTCTGAGTTTGCAAACTAATGTTAATATTAGCTTAAGTCAAATGAGATTTAGTAAGTCACCTTTACTTTCTAAATTGTATAAAAACAGTGTAAAGGTGACATAATAATCACACTCCAGATTCAAGGAAAATGAGTTGATGCTAGCCATCAAATTCTTCTACTTCCTAGTATAGATAATGATTGAATTAAAATTTGATGGACTTCAATATGAGGTTGAATTCTTCATCATCTTGCAAGACTATCTTGGACAAGTTAGTTTACCACACTGAGACTCATTCTTTTCCTGAACAAAGTACAGGCATGGGACTCAACAGTCACTGAGATTCCTTCTGACTTTAAAATGCTGTGGTTCTCAAAACTAATATTTTTATCAGGCACCAATCATTAAAGCTATACTCCTATTTAGGGAAAATTCCTTGCCTGTGGCCTGACCTATCAACAAGATCCTGTCTAGGTCATCCCTTAAGTCTCTCGCCTCTGTTCAACAGATAGAAAAAAATGTTTCCAGTATATGCATGCAAAACAAAGTTTTCACACATGGATTGTATTCTACTGAGTAAGCTATTCTTTGAAAAGAAATAACTAGTCCTGCAAATGAGCAATCCCTAGTTTGCGTACTTATTTATTGATCATACCTATAAATTGCTTCCTATCTCTTCACCACTGAATGAAGGAGCAGACATATTAAAGTTTTGTGGTTGTTTTAAGAATTATTTTAATTTTATTTATAATCATCATCATTATTATTTTTTATTTTTTGACCAGAGAAAAAGAGAGAAAGAGAGGGAAGGCGAGAAAGCAAGCTGCCAAGTCCAGGACTTGAACCACAGTCAGCCATGTGAGAGTCTAGCACCCTAACCACCACACTACCTGCCAGCTCCCCATATTGAAGTTTTGCTGACCACAAGACCACAGCCCATGCCTTTATTGCTTGTACTATTTTACCCAGTGGGATGTCTTTCTTTCAAATGGAACTGTTTATTGTTCATTATTAAAGGTCCAGTTCAGGGACCAGCAGATGGTGTGGATGGACTCCCACATGACCAACAATGGTTCGAATCTCAAACGCAACAACTTGAAACTCACAAGCGTGTGTGTGTGTGTGCATGCCCAAAATCCCAAGAGGAGATTGGAGGAGAAGGGATTACAGCATGGCCATCCCCCAGGGAGTGATTCATGCTTTCAGACTCTCTGTCTCTGTCTCTCCAGTGAGTGCATGCACCCTATAGCAAAAAATCTCTCTTTAAGAAAAGGTCCAGTTCAGGCACCAGCAAATGGCATGGGGGATTTTTATGGGCCAGCAGGTGGCATAGTGTGGTTAAGGCTCTGGATTCCCACATGGTCAACCATGGTTTGAGTCCAGAACTTGAAAATCACACTGGGTGCATGTGCGTGTGTTCCTAGAATCCCAAGAGGAGAATGGAAAAGGGACTGTGGCATAGTCATCTCCCCAGGGGGTGATTTCTCACTTTCCCTTTCTCTGTGTCTTTTTATCTCTAGCAAGTGCATGGCAAAAACACCCTATGGCTAAAACCAAATAAATAAATAAATAAATAAAATAAAAGAGGCCCAGTTCAAATACCACATTCCCCCATGAGCCAGTTGTAAGGTTCTTTTCCTCTTCAGTTCCAACAGCATTAATTCATACCTTTCTATTGATTTTTTTTTTTCAAAGAGGTTTTCGCTATAGGGCACGTGCGCTCGCCAGACAGACAGAGAGAGAGACACAGAAAGCGAGAAATCACCCCCCATGGGGGGATGGCCACGCCACAATCCCTTCTCCTCCATTCTCCTCTCAGGATCTGGGCACACACGCACATGCGCGGGGCGTGAGTTTTAAGCCACCGGGTCCAAGACGCAAACCGCGGTTGAATATGTGGGATTCCAGCGACATAGCCATTATGCT
Source organism: Tupaia belangeri chinensis (assembly GCF_000334495.1). Lineage (NCBI taxonomy): Eukaryota > Metazoa > Chordata > Mammalia > Scandentia > Tupaiidae > Tupaia > Tupaia belangeri. The sequence continues at coordinate 3,920,043 of NW_006160083.1, read as the reverse complement.
AACTGCTGGTTCCCGACCATTCTATTGATCTTTATCACATATTTCTTTGTCTGATTTGCATTATATGTCTAGAACCTTATCTTTAGAATCCTCAGATTGCTTAATGTGGCATATTACAGATGCTTACCAAGAACTGACTGTTGTATGGTGCCCATAGATTACAGCATCTACTTGTAGGTGACACCCAGGAGATTGAATCTGTTAATTCAATGCACATGCCTTATTTGTGTGGCCCACACCCACCCTCACAGTAGGCAGTACTGGATAGATTTATCTAAGCAGATCATTTGTTTTGCATCACCTTGATAAATCTTCTTTCTCAGAAAATGCAAACATAAGGAACCTGGAAAAACCAAATAGGAGCAGCTTTGTTTTTTCTGGAAGGAGAAAACTTCATTTCTTATACTTGATTTGATGTATTCCTTAATGGAATAACAGAAGGAAAAATAGGCTTTGGGTGACATGACTTCAATAGTTTACTGAGAAGTTTCTATGAGGTGAACAATCAAAAAACAAATTATTTTAAAGCAGTTATGGATAATCTCAACTGACACGAAATAGGACAAAACCTCATTGCAAATAAACAACTTTGAGTAGGAATAATGGTTGGAAATTCACAAACATGAAGCTATACCAATTTGCAACTTCTGCTAAAACAAAGTAGATGACCTTTGGATTTATTAAAACTATTTATAAAAGTTTGTGGGGCTGTAGATTAAGAATAAAGTATTATAGAGACCAGCAGTTAGCGTAATGGCTATGTCGCTGGACTCACGTAGTTGACCACGGTTCAGGTCCTGGACCCGGTGGCTTAAACTCATGCCAGACATGTGTGCATATGTGCCCAAGATCCCGAGAGGAGAATGGAGGAGAAGGGATTGCGGCGTGGCCATCCCCCCTGGGGGGTGATTTCTTGCTTTCTATCTCTCTGTCTCTCTCTGTCTGGCGAGCGCATGCGCCCTATAGCAAAAACCTCTCCAAAAAAAAAAAAGAATAAAGTATTATAGAATTGGCAAGATGTAAAATCCATTGCTTGATGTCTAGAGCTACAGAGTCTACCTTAAATGTTGAAAGGAGGCCCTCTGTTTCACAATGGAGGACTGCATGATACATAATGTTAAAGGAAAAAAGGCACATAGATCAAAGACCAGAATCATCACAGTCAATATAAACAAAGATGTCAATTGGCAAGCAATATTTGCCATGAATAATTAAATGTAGGCTTGACTGGAGCCAGACTCCAAGTAAGCCCTTGATGTAAAACCAAACACATTGAATAACCTCAAGGGAAGTTCCCCATGTGTTAAATGGAAACCATAGTTGCTCTTGGAAAGAGAAAAAAAGCTGACTACATTTCTGATGTTATCACTAGAGAGTCCTGCCCACCTGCTCAGTGATTGAGATGCCCAGTCTTTCTTTTTTCCCAAATTAAAATCATATAAATACAACGTGGTAATTACTTTCTAACCAACTCACACATTTTATTGAAAACATTTGTGATTGCCTAAGGGACACAGATGATTAAGACTTACATAGTCCCTTTCCTCAAGGAGCACATATTATATTATATTAACAATAATTACAATCAAAATAATACAATAAAAGAAACAACATAGGCATTCTCTTATCTGATGTAAAGTCAGGCCTCCAACATTCCGATTTCATTACTTTGGAAATTCTAGGTCATGCATCTGTATTGGGTCATCAGAAAGATACGCTTTTCTATGCAAAAATGTGTCATGACTTTCCTGGTGACCCAATATTGTAAAAATATGTTTTGTCAATCTATATAAAAACAGTTGACTGAAGTTTAAAATAGGATAGTGTTAGGGCCAGCAGGTAGCATTACGGTTAAGGTACTGGACTTCCATATGGCTGAGGCAAGAGCCCTGGACCTGGTGGCTTGCCTTCTCACTTTCTTCATCTCTCTCTTTGTCTCTCTCTGGTGAAATTAAAAATAAATAAATAAATAAAATTAATAATTTTAAAATTATTATATTTTTAAAATATAGTTTAAATATTAAAATCAGAATATTTTTAAATTAATAATTTTTAAATAATATTTTATTGGGGCTGGCCGGTGGTGTGGTCATTAAGGATGCTGGACTCCCATATGGCCAACTGTGGTTCAAGTCCCAGACCTGACAGCCTGCTTTCTCACTTTCTCTCTCTCTCACTCTCTCACTCTCTATCACACACACACACTCTGACCCTCTCTGGTCAAATTAAAATAAATAAATAAATAAAGTTAAATAAAATAATCCTTAAAAAGTTGATGTAATATGATCTGTGCTTCTTGAGGAAAGGGACTGTGTAAATCAAGATCCCACAAAGAGAACAGAGGAAAACGAATTGCAGTGTGACCATCCCCCCAGGGAGTGATTTCTCACTTTCTCCCACTGATTCTCTAAGTGGAAATGCCATATGGAAAAACAACAAGAACAAAAACTTCAAAATAAATAATAAAATAATGTGGATAATGTAGTGTTGAATCTATTCATCAGCTTGGAGTGAATTGACATCTTTTTTTTAAGGTTTTTGCCATAGAACATGTGTGCTCACCAGGATAAAACAGAGAGGAAAAGTGAGAAACCATCCCCCAGGGGATTAGCCACACTACAGTCTCTTCTCCATTTTCCTCTTGAGATTTTGGGCATACACACACACACCAGTATGATCTTCAAATTACTGGGTCCAGGACTTGAAGCATAGTCAACCATGTGGAAATCCAGCACCTCAACCACCATATCACCTACTGGCCTGTGAACTGAAATTTTAATATTTAATTTTACAAACTATGAACATGGTATATATTTCCATTTATTTGAGTCTTCTTTAAATATCAACAATATTTTCAGTGTAAAAGTCTTGGAAATCATTGGTATATTTTTTGAGTATTTTGTTTGGAGGCACTACTGTAAATGGAATTTAAACTTAATTTTCTTATTTGTGGATGGTATATAAAATACATTTTTTATGATTAAATATATGACATATAGTACATAAAATACATATTATAAATAAATATGTATTATTATTTTCTCATAGTTTGTTGATGTGATGGATTAAGTTAATTGATTTTTCGGATGTCAAATCAGTTTTGCATATCAGACATAGTGTATAGGTTTTTATACATTATACTTACATTGTATAATGTATTTTGTTTGTTAATATTTTGTTGAGGATTTTTGTATCAAGTTTATGAGAGATATTGATTTGTAGTTTTCTTTTTTCATATTATCTTTATCTAATTTTGGTGGCAAGGTAATATTAGCATCACAAAATGAATTGGAAAGTGTTTTCTGCTTTCCAGAATAGATTATATAAAGTTGAAATGAACTCTTCTTCAAATGTTTTACAGAGTTTTCTAATGAAGTCATTTGGGCATTGAAATTTATATTTCAGGAGATTTTAGTTATTATTTTAATTTTTCTAATACATATAGAGCTATTTAGGTTATTTCATATTTGTTGAGTTTTGGTAGATTGTAGTTTCCAAGGTATTGGTCCATTTTTTCTAAGTTGTCAAATTTACAAGAATAAAGTTGTCAGTAATATTTTCTTATCTATTTAATGGCTGCATGATTTGTAGTGTCAGCTTTTTCTTTTTCTTTTATTTTTATGGTAGAGAATTTTGCTATAGGGCACATATGTTTGGAGAGACAGAGACAGACAAAAGTGAGAAATCACTCACCCCTAAGGGAGATGGCCATGACATGATCCCTTCTCCTCTACTCTTCTTGGTATCTTGGGCACATCCACACACACACCCATCATGAGTTTTAAGCTACTGGATCCAGGACAGAACCATGATCGACTACATGGGAGTCCAGCAACATAACCATTATGCCATCCCATATGTTGGTCCCAGCATTTTCATTTCTGATCTGAAGATTTTTTTCCTCATTATTTATTATTTTTTTAAGAATCAGAGTTTTTTGCTCATTAGTTTTCTTTATTATTTTCATATTTTCAATTTCATTGATGTCTGCTCTTTTATTTAATTTCTTCTGCTAGCTTTGAGTTTATTTTGCTCTCTTTTTTCTAATTTCTTGAAATAGGAATGTAGTCTGTTGCCTTTATATGTTTTCTCTTTCTCTTTTTGAGTTTATTTATTTAATGAAAGAGAGAGAGAGAGAGAGATACCCTAAACTGTATCTAAGTCTGCAATCCTCCTCCCAGCATTTCCAGCTGACCTGGATCATGGGCGTGCATATGTAAGCCAATTCAGAAACTGAATCCCAGTCTCCCATATGGCTCTGTTGTCATGGAGTGGCACACTATCACTGCACCACTGTGGCAGTTCCCTTTCCTCATTTCTAATGTAAGCATTAGTGCTATACATTTTTCTCTCAGCACTGCTTTAGCTGTGTTCCATGAATTTTAATTAGTAGTGCTTTCATTTTCATTGAGTTTGAGGTATGTTTTAAATTCTTGTGAGACATCCTTTTTTGAGCCATTAATTATTTAGGTTGTTTTACTTAATTTCTTTTATGCCTTAGAGATTATCTATTGCCTTCCTATTATTGATTTCTTGTGATCAGAGAACATAATCTGTATAACTGCAACTTCTTCAAATTTGTTGTTTTATGGCCCAGGATATGGTCTATCTTGATGAATGTGTCATCGGCTCTTCTGCTGTTTCATTCTATATATGTCAGTTAGGTCATATTGGTTGACTGTGTAACTGAAATAGCATTTGTAGCATGTGCCAGTAGGGATAGTGGATTTGTCTTATTCTTCCTTTCGGCTCCACCAATTTTTGCTTCATGTTTCATTTTGAAGCTCTGTTATTTTGTGCATGCATATTCAGCATTTAAGATCATCATGTCTTCCAGGAGGATTCATATTCTGTTTTCATTATGTAATGCCCTTTTTGTCTCTATTAATTTTCTCTTTCTGAAACCTACCTTATCAGATATTACTGTAGACACTCATGCTACTACTGATTGTTTGCATGGTATAACTATTTTTTTTTGAGAAGTTTTTGCTATAGAGCGCATGCACTCACCAGAAAGAGAGAGACAGAGAGACAGAAAGTGAGAAATCACTCCCCAGGAGTATGGCCACACCACAATCCCTTCTCTTCCATTCTCCTCTCAAGATCTTGGGCACGCACACACACGCACCTGGCATGAATTTAAGCCCCCTGGTCTGGGACTCAAACTGCGGTCAACTACATGGGAGTCCAGTGACGTAGCCATTATGCCATCTGCTGGTCTCCCTTTTTTTATGGTGAGAAATAACTTTATTTTACTGGGGAGCAGGCAGGCGTTCAGGCTCAGAACTTCTGGAACTGCCTCTTGGTGCCAGTGTCCTTGGTGATCTTGAGCATATTGACACAGTCTTGCTCAGCGGCCAGTACTTGCCCAACATGACAATGTCACCAATCTGGACATTTCTGAAGCATGAGGACAGGTGCGCAGACATATTCTTGTGGTGCTGCTTGAAGCAATTGTGTTTGTGGATGTAGTGGAGGTAGTCCCAGTGGATAACAATGGTTCTCTGCATCTTCATCCCGGTCACCATACCAGACAGAATCTGTCTTCAAATAGAGCTGTCCCTGGTGAAGGGCCATTTCTTGTCAATGTAGGTATGCTGATCGCCTCTTTGGGAGTCTTGAAGCCCAGACTGATGTTCTTGTAGTATCTTGGGAGCTTCCCCTTTCCAGTTTTTCCCAACAGGACCCTCTTCTTGTTTTAGCTGTGTTCCATGAATTTTAATTAGTTGTGCTTTCATTTTCGTTGAGTTTGAAGATGGTTGACTGCTTTTGGTAGGAATGTTCAGTCTGAATGTCCACCATTTTCCTGGCCCACATGGTATAACTTTTTCCATCCTTTTACTTTCAATTTACCTACAGAGGTTTTTATATGCAGCATGTAGTTGGGTTATAATTTCTTATATCCTCTACCAATATGTCTTTTTTTAGTCTATTTAGACAATTTATTTTTAAAGTAATTAATATGTTACCACATAAATCTACCATAATATTTGTTTTCTGTTTGCTCTAGATCTTATTTCACTGTTTCTGTTCTTACTTCCTGTGTGTTACTTAAACATTTTTGGAATTTATTGATTTAGTCACAGTTTTTTTTGAATACATACATTTGTATAGTCTTACTTGGTATATTTATAACTTATAACATCTACTGATATTATTTTATCTTTTTGAGTAAGACAATCCAGGACCTAAAATAATTCAACTTAGAATTTTTCAGCTTTATGATGATTTATTGTTACATAACTACATTGTAAGGCAAGGAACTTCTCATAATATGATGGGGTTACAGTCTCTATTGAATGCATACTGCTTTCATACCACTATAAAGTAGAGAAATTAAAGTGAAATCATTGTAAGTCAGGGACTTCCTGCTGTGCTGCTAGCATTAAATGCCTTTTCAAAATATTTTCACCTTACAATGGGAATTCATGGTTGACAGTTGTTTTCTTTCAGCACCTTGGAAATAATGTGATACTACTTTCTGCACCATCCCACCCCCGCCCCATCCCCATGGTTTCTGATAGTAAATCTGCTGTCATTTGAATTGGTGTTTTCTATACACAATACATTGTGTCCCTCAGGCTGCTTTTAAGATTTTTTTCTTCTTTTTCTTCAGTTTGCAAAAGTTTAATTATTATGTGTCTTGGCACAGGTTTCTTTGAGTTTATCATTTTTGGAATTTGCTCAGCTTTTTATATTTGTAGGTTTGTGTCTTTTGTCAAATTTGAGACATTTTCAATCATATATTTTTTAATACTCTATTAGCCTCACTACTTTTCTGCTCTCCTTTGGGACCCTGATATGGACACTGAATCTTTCATTGTTTCCTACAGGTCCCAGAAGCACTTTTAGGGGTGAGGGGCTGTTTTCTCTCTGTCGTTCAGAGTAAATTCAGTTGTTCTATCTTCAAGTTCACTAATTGTATCCTCTCTCATCCCTACTCTATATTGAGCTTATCCAGTACGTTTTTAATACGTATTTGTTTGTTTACTACAGAGCACATGTACTCACCATAAAAAGACAGAGGGAGAGAGAGAGAAAGCGAGAAAGCATCTCCCGGGGAAATGACCACACTGCAGCCCCTTCTCCTCCACTCTCCTCTCAGGATTTTAGGCACATACATGTATATGCACCCAGCACGTTTTTCTAGTCACAACATGTAGGACTCAAACCATGCAGTTCGCCACGTGGGATCCAGCCACCTTAACCACCACACTATCTGGCTAACCCTTAAATTTTTTATTATTGCATTATTCAGTTCTATGATTCCCATATTTTACAATTTATATTTCTTTACTGAGATCTTTTTGTAAATTTTTAATTTATTTTAATTTTTATTTATTTATAATTGACTATTGAAACAATTTTATAATAGATGCCATAAAATCTGATTTGTTGGGGCCAGTAGTTGGCATGATGTTTAAGATGCTGGACTCCAACATTTCTGACCATGGTTTGAGTCCTGGACATGGCGGCTTACTTTCTTTTTTTCCCTTTCTCTTTCTCTGTCTCTCTTTGGTAAGCACACATGCCTGTAGCAAATTTAAAAAGTAATCATAGTAATAATAAATTAAATTAAATAAATAATTAGTTTTAAAAAGAATATACTTCTTGATGTGCTAATATTTCTCAGTATTCAGTATTTATCTTTTTTAATTATTTAATTCTACAATATTATTTTCTTCCTTCTAATTACTTAAGTTTACATTATTTCCCTTTTTCTACCTTGTAAATATACAATCTTGATTATTTATACAAGAATTTAAAGTTATGGGACTGGCAGGTGGTGTGGTGGTTGGGGTACTAGGTACTCACATGGCTGATTGTGTTTCAAGTCCCAGACAGGTGGCATGGTAGTTAAGGTGCTGAACTCTCACATGGCTGACCATGGCTCAAATTGCACACCTGGCAGCTTGCTTTCTCACGTTCCCTTTCTCTCTCTCTCTGTCTCTCTCTGTTCAAATTGAAAAATAATAACAAATTAAATAAAATAAATTATTATTTTAAAAGGATAAAAAATAATAATAATTTTAAATTTGATATAGACACTCACCAAAGAGAGAGAGGGAAAGTAAGAAAGCAAGCCTCCAAGTCCAGGACTTGAACTACAGTTGGCCATGTGAGAGTCCAGCTCCTCTACTGCCATGCCACTTGCTGGCCCCAATAAGTAATTACTTTTTAAAAAGAGTTTAGGAACCACCAAATGGTATAATACTTATGTCACTGGACTCTCACATAGTTGACCAAGATTCAAGTCCTGGGCCTGGTGGCTTGAAACTCATGTCAGGTGTATGTGCTGTGTATCCAAGATCCTGAGAGAATGGAGGAGAAGGGATTACACTGTGACTATTCTCCCTAGGGGGTCAGTTCTTGTTTTCTGTCTCTCTGTCTCTGTGTCTTTCTGGCAAGCACATGCAACCTATAGCAAAAATCTCTCTCTAAAACAAAAGAATGTAAAGTTATATGTCCCCTTCTCCTTGGTATCTACCTGAAGGACAAAGGAATACTTAATCGGAAAAGTGCTTGCACGTCGATGTTTATTGCAGCACTTTTCATGATTGCTAAGTCATGGAACAAACCCAAATACCCACGAACTGATGAATGGTTAGAAAAACTGTGGCACATATACTCAATGGAATACTATTCATCCATTAAAAAAAAAAAAAAACTGGCTTTTGAAAGGAAGTGGATGAATATGGAAGACTTACTGCTGAGTGAAGCAAGCCATGCTATGAAGGAGAGGCATTGTATGTCCCCACTTAATATATACCGAGTGTCTGCACTCTATGACTCTAATTGTCTAAAGGATATAGAAACAAACACAGTATATAGGTGTAAATACCAGATATAGTGTGTGTGAAAGAGGAGGGTCTGAGGAAGGACATTTGGGGGAGGGACAGGGAGGCAAAGCATTAATGGCACAAAGAGGTTTGGTATTATCTGTTGAAGATATTTCATAGTTTTATCAACAATACTAGAGAGAAATGTTCACCTGTTTAAATATCCATTTTGTAAGACAAATAATAATGTGATTGAATGTATGGAAGAAAATGAAATGAAAAAAATACACACATGCCTGGCATGATTTTCAAGCTGCTGAGTCTGGGACTTGAACCACAGTCTGCCATGTGGGATTCCAGTGGCTTAACCACCATACCACCTGCTTGCCCCCACATTTTCACCTCCTACCTGCTTCATTCTTTCTTTCTTTTCTATTTTTTTTAAGTACAAGCAGTTCCCATTTATTATTATTATAATAACTCTACAAGAGGTTTTTTTTGCTTTTTCTTTTTTTTTTTTTTTTATAGCTCTAATGGTGCCGGAAGATTGCCCTAGGGGGAGATTTCTCACTTTATGTCTCTATGTCTCTCAGCAAGTGCTACACACCCCACAACAAAAATCTTTAAAAAAAAAAAAAAGAAAGAAAGTTAAAAAAAAAATTTAAAAAAACTCTAACAAGCTTTAATAATAGTGAAGTTGTGACAGAACACAACCTTCTCTAGCTGGGAATTGTGTAGGAGAACTCTATCTTGTTTTACAGTGGTGATGAAAATATCTACTACCTGTGTCTATACTTTTTTAAAAAAAATAATTATTTCCTTTATTTTATTTATTATTATTGTCATTTTTAATTTGACCATAGCAAGACACAGAGAGGGAGAGAGATTAAGAGACAGAAAGTGAGAAAGCAGGCCACCAGGTCTGGGACTCAAACCATGGTCAGTCATGTGGGAGTCCAGCGCCTTTAACCACCACACCACCTGCCTTCCCCATGACTATACATTTTAAGGCAGTCTTCTATAAGAGATCTCATTGAAACTTCATCTTATAATATTTTGTTCTGGAAATGCCTACAGAATTTTCTGATAACATTTTTATTTGTAACAAAGTCTTACAGCTTGAGCTGGGACTAGCATGATAATGCTGTTTTCACCACTCACATAATCCTTATTTAAAGAAGATGAAAATTAATACCTCCAACATTACTCCATGTATGATCATCCTTATTCACACTTGAATGTAGGTTTCCTGATTATATCCTGCTCTTTCCTCATGATGAAAATTATTTAAATAATTATATATATAGCATACGAAACGTTGACCAGGATATATTGTTAAATGTAGAACAATATAGTCTATCTTATAATGTGGTTTTAAAAAAAAAATCAAAGAACTTTATAGGTGCATATGTGCATGTGTGTGTGTGTATGTGTGTGTGTATATACATATATATATTTAGGCCTAGATCAAGAATAAAATTGTTAACTTTGGGCAAATTTGAGAAGCACTTCAGCATTAAGAATGGGTGACTGGAAGAGTTGGGAATGAAGAGACCACGGAAGGAGCACTTTCACTTTTTGCTTTTTATTGTCGTATACTATCTGTATCTTCTTGTTTAACTGACATGCATTATTACACAATAGCTATTTTTTAAAACTGAGCAAAAGAATACTGGTCAACAGGGACTAGCCAGTGGCATGGTGATTGAGGCAGTGGACTCCCACATAGCTGACTGTAGTTTGAGTCCTGGAAACAGTGGCTTGAAACTCATGCTGGGCGTGTGTGTGTGTGCATGCCCAAAATCCCAAGAGGAGGATGAAGGAGAAGGGATTGCAGCATGGATATTCTCCCTAGGGAGTGATTTCTGACTTTCTGTCTGTCACTGACACTCCAGCGAGTACACACACCACACACCCTATAGCAAAATTCTCTCTCAAAAAAAAAAAAAACTAATCAATAAAGTGGAAAATATTCACCCAAAGTATTAAACTTTCTAATATTGGGACAGAACAGAACCTTGAAGAAAGAAAAAGAACAACTTCTCAGTGACTTACCTCTATAATGCTAGTCTGGATAAGATACCATTTTCCCTCCACCCCCCCATAAACTCATGAAAGTACTCTGCTTGGAGATTAATGATAATTATTCATTTTGACCTGTTTGTTCTATTGGATTTTTAATCAAACTTTAAAAAAAATAAGCAAATACAAAGCTACCTCCTGAGTATTGCAACACAATCACAGCCTTCTCCTGTGCTGTCCTTTATTAGATTAATTAAATTAAATTGGCTCTTAGGGAAGCACAAATTCTACAGAAGCCTAAAGAAAGAAGACTCATAGGGCTCCCTAGCTACTGCAATATTGAATAGGACTAGGCTTAATAGTGTGGTCACTGAGAGACAGAAAGATTTGCTTGCAGACAATAGCATCTTTTATTTAGTTATTTATTTATTTTTGGAGAGGTTTTTGCTACAGGGCATGTGCACTTGCCAGAAAGACAGAGAGAAACAGAAAGCAAGAAATCACCCCCCCCCCACCAGGGGGATGGCCACGCCACAATCCCTTCTCCTCCATTCTCCTCTGAAGATCTTGGGCACGCATGAACACACACCCAGCATGAGTTTAAGCCACCGGGTCCAGGATTCAAACCGCGGTCAACTACATGGGAGTCCAGTGACATAGCCATTACACTAACTGCTGCTCCCCCCACACAATAGCATCTTTAAGAAAATCCATTTTGTCCCAACAAGATATGTTAGCCTGCTCAAATGTGGGTCTTTAGAATGTAAAGTGGTTATAGGGTAGAGTGGAATTACCGTTGTGTGGCTGACATTTTAGTTTCCAACCTAACAGCCATTTCCAATACTTCTTTCTTGCCAATAGAGCCCTCCTTATAATCCAAGGAGCTAAAAATCCTGCTACTTAATTTCTGAGCCTCATTGAGTCAGTGTGCAGACATGTAACCCAGTCCTGTTTATGGGACTGAAAAGAGATATTCGCTGAGATTTATTGAGAAATGAATGAGATAAATATCTCTTTCTTACCTTCCTGCTTTTGGACATTTTTTTCTTTTTTGCTACTGCAATAGTCAGACAGAATGCATGTCACTGATACACTGAGGTTGGCAGAACAGTAAGACAAAGATTCTGGGCCCGTTAATCAGCTGAGAACCCTACGTGGGAGTTCAAACTTCAGTTTGCTTTACCTTGGGATATGGAGTGATCTGTGTTCTGGTCAGGGGTTGAGCTGAAATCATAGAGATGGGGGCATAGGGGTCAAGTGTTGTCCATATTTTTGACCTAGCTTGAAGAAATGTCACAGTCAAAGATACTAGGTGTGAGAACAGGGAAAGGGTTCGAGTCACTCTCTGTAGTGTGAGAATGTACTAGAACCAGCTGGAAATGAAGAATGAAAACCTCCCATTTTCTCTGGGGAGTGTGCATCTTCCAGGCCCATTAACCATAATACAGAAACTTCCTGGTTGTTCATTCCATCTAAACTACCTCTTGTGCAAGTCATTCTTAGGCAGAGTTTCCCATTATTTGCATGAAACAAGGATACATGTCTTCCATGGTTCCTCCTAGAGATATTCTTCAGAAAATTCCTCCTTCAAGGCCCTGTCAGACTTTTTTTTTAAACCTGCTACTGAGGGCTCTGAATGAAGGCTATAACTCTTGGGCAGTGATAAAAATGCATGGCCAAATCATTCCAAGTTCAATTCCCCTGTATTTCCTTCTTTTATTTATTTATTTTTTTCCAAAAGCACATGAGGCATCACTAAGTCAAATATTTCCCTCACTAATTTGCCAAGGTTACCAAACTGTTCTCACAAAGCACCTACCTTTACTTTGTTCGTTCCTTCCCTTTTGATTGCATAATAACATATTTAACACCTAGTAGACTTGAGCTTTAGGTGGCTATTTTCTTGAGATTGTTTTGGAGACAATGGATTTTTTACCCTTTCGTAGCATATGACAAGGACTCAGTTCCAGTTCCCTTGTACAGAAAAGAGTCACAAGAGTAGGAAGATAGACAAGAAAAACATTACCATGTCCTAGTGTCCTTTTACCTAAGGATACTCACAGCCAACCTAAGTCTGGGCTCCTAACATTGTATCTCTTCAGTGACACCTACTCCTAACCACTTTGTCCAGTGAGGATCTTCATCAGTGAATTCACTAGAGCTTCCCCTAGGACAGCAAATCTCATCTCTATGTGCAGTTAGAATCACCGGGGGACCTGGGGGGGGGGGAACAATGCCTGTACTATGTCCCATACAAGTTACATCAGAATCCCTGGAGGTGTAACCCAAGAAACAGTATTATTTATAGCTACGCTAGAGATTGCAACATGGTTGAGAACAGCTTCCCTAAAATAAAATGTGACCTCATTGTTAAAATACCATTTTCAAAAATGTAAAACCATGGCCTATGCAAATATAAAATGAACATTTAAAATTTGCTGAATTCATCAACAAAGGGGTCATAATATGTGAAAATCTGTTCAAAGACTATTTGAGGAGCTAGATATTTATAGGCAATGTTAGTGTAAGGATGTTGTGTTAGATACCAAACTAGTTAATGTCACGCCCCAAAACAATCTACAGGTTCAATCAATCTCTATCATAATCCCAATGGCCTTTACAAAGAAATGGAAAAGTCAATCATAGAATTCACATGGAATTGTAAAGGACTCTGAATAGCCAAAACAATCTTAAAGAAAAAGAATAAAATTCAAAGACTCACACTTGCTGATTTCAAATCTCATTACAAAGATGTAAAAATCGAAACAGTGTGAGAATGGCATAAAGATATACATACACACACACACATACACATCTCAATAGAATTGAAACCATCTGTCTATACACAACTGATTTTTTAAGAATTTGCCGTAAGTCATGTGTACCTTCCAGAGAGAGAGAAGAAAGCACTCCACAACCCCACAATGGGGTATGGTCACATCACAATTTCTTTTCTTCTATTTCTCTATCCCATTAAGATCTGGGACATTCATAGATACATATGCTCAGTCAGGGTTGGGATTTGAATCATGTGGTCAGCCACATGGGATCTGGCTCCTTTTACAACCAAACTACAGAGCTGGCCCAATATAGTCAACTAATTTTTGACAAGACTACAAAAACCATTCAATGAAGGTAGCACAATCATTACAAGAAATAGTGGTAGGACAACTGGTTATCCATATACGAAAAAAGCAAAGCTGGACCCGGCTTTATTACACATACAAAAAAAAATCTCAAAATAGATCAAAGAAATAAAATGTAAGAATTAAGCAATAAAACTCAGGAGAAAAAAGTACGAAGCACTGGACTCCCACATGGCCAATTGCAGTTTGAGTCCTGGATCCAGCTGCTTGAAACTCACTCTGAATGCATGTTGAGTGACTGCCCAAAATCCCAAGAGGAGGCTGTGTGGTTGAGGTGCTGGACTCTCACATGGCCAACCGCTGTTTGAGTCCCAGACATAGTGGCTTGCTTTCTCATTTTCCCTTTCTCTCTCTGTCTCTCTCTGGTCAAATTAAATAATAATAACAACAAATAAAATAAATAATTATTCGGGAAAAAAATCTCAATGACTTTGGATTTGGCAATAGTTCCTAACCAAAAACACTCGCAACAAAAGGGAGGAAAAACTGGGCTTAATCAAGAGAGTGAGAGGAAATCTACATAATGAGAAAAAAAAATTGTGGATCACATGAATGATAAGTTTAATATCTATAATGTATAAAGAATTTCTACAACTCAACAACAAAAAGACAAGCAATCCAATTTAAAAAATGACAACTAGACATTTCTCCAAAGAAAGTATACAAATAGCCAATCAGCACCTGAAAAAATGCGGAATGTCAGTCACTAGATGTCATTAGTTATTAAGGAAAAGCAAATTAAAACCATGGTGACATGCCACCTCATTCCTCCAAGTTTGTACCAAAAACAACAACAACAAACAAACAAAATTGGCTGTAACAAAAAAAAAAGGGAGGGGGGAAATAGTGTTGATGAGCATGTGGAAAAATTAGAACCCTCCCAACTTGATGCTTCCTCAAAAACTTATCATAGAATTATTACACGACCCAGTAATTTCACTCCTAGGTATATACCTAAAGACTTGAAAACAAATATTCAAACAAATACTTGAATGTTTGTAAGATCTCTGGAACAACCAAACCAAAAGAGACAGAAATAAGATTAATTGTTGTCAAGGACTCGGGGGATGGTGGATGGTGGAAAGGAAGAAACTGTTTAATGGGTGCACAGTTTCCTTTTGGGGTGAAAGTATTCTGGAACTAGATAGAGATAATGGTTGCACAACTTTCTGAATATACTAAATTCCACTGAAATATGCACTTTAAATAGTTAATGGCAGGGCCAGCAGATGGTGTTGTGGTTAAGGCACTGAACTATTACATAGTTTATTGCCATTTGAGTCCCGGACCTGGTGACTTGAAAATCACGCAGAGCATGTATGCATGCATACCCCAAATCCCAAGAGAATGGAGAAGAGATTGTGGCATGGCCATCCCCACTGGGGGTGATTTCTCACTTTCCCTCTTTCTGTCTCTCTCTGAGTGCTTGCACTTTATTGCAAATAAATAAATAAATAAATAAATAAATAAATAAATAAAAATCAACAACAAAAATAGTTAATGGAGCTAGTCTAATGGGCTAGTGGTTAAGGAAGCCAGATCTCACATTGCTGATCATGCATTTCTAATCACAGCCCCAGAGACTCGAAAAACATGCTGATTTGAAAATGTATGTATGCCCCAAATCTCAACAAGATGGAAATATTGAAAGAAACCTGATTATACCCCTTATGGGTTGCTTTCTCCCTCACACTCTCCTCTCTCCTCTCCTCTCCCCTCCCTCTCTCTCCCTCCCTTTCTCTCTCTCTCTTTCTCTCTCTCTCTCATAAGCTCATGTGTCCTCTGATAAATTTTTTTAATTAGATTTACAGGGCTAGCCAGTATCATGATGGTAAGGCGGCTGGATTCCACAAGGCCAATTGAGCTGGTTTCAGTCCCAAATCTGGCGACTTGAAAGGTTTCAGTCCCAGATCTAGTGACTTGAATGGAGTACTGTGTGCATGTGCATGTGTCCAAAATCCTGAGAGGAGAATGGAGAAAGGATTGTGGTATGACCATCTCCCCCAACGGTCCTGTGAGATGGGTGGTAATTGGTTAATGTTCCAAAGGATCATAAATTGTAACCTTTAGGGTTACTGTTACACTGAATAGAAACTGATTTCATTGGGTTAAACCCTATCAAACAAAAACCTACCAGTTAACCTCTGCTTCCTGGAGTTGTGAAATGACCCAGACAATAGAAAGTCAACCCAGCGCTTCACTGAAAGAATATCCAATAATCTCTTCCATCTTTCCAAGCTGTGGATATTTTTTCAGACATCACTTTAGAGTTCAAGTTACCAATTTAGACTTCACCATTACTGAGGGTCAGTTCGTCCTTCCTTCCTTCTTTCTTTCTTTCTTTCTTTCTTTCTTTCTTTCTTTCTTTCTTTCTTTCTTTCTTTGTTTGTTTTTTGCTATAGGCCATGTGTACTCACCAGAGACAGAAAGTGAGAAATCACCCCTCCCCCCAGGAGGATGGCCATGCTGCAATCCCTTCTCCTCCAGTAACTTCTCCAGATTTGGGGCAGGCATGCCCAAGCGCCTGGCCTGAGTTTTAAGCCATGAGGTACAGGATGCAAACCGCAGTTGACTCCTTGGGAGTCCAGAGATGTAACCATTACGCCATCTGCTGGTCCCACTGAGGGTTGGTTTTACCTTTGAAGAAATACGCTGTTTTGTTTTGGGTCCACCAGCTTCATTTGGGGCCATCTCAGTGCCTTAAAAATATTGTACTCAAGCTGGAAAGGGAATGTATTGGCTTCTAGATTTCTTCACTCCCTAAAGATTTCTTAGCTGCAAAAGAACGTACCAACCTCTTCCTAGCAATCAACCAGCTCTCTGTGATGGATACATCTACTTATCTATAGTGTTTATTTGTCTATATTGACAATAGGTAAGGAAATAGAGTACTGTTCTGTCTGCCTACAGAGCTGAGTTCTCAGTGCTTTGCAAGTACAGTAAACAGAAAGCCCTATCAAACTTTTTCCTGAAAATATGAGAGGAAAGGGGGCAAAGGAGACAGGTGACTCAAGCTCACAAAAGCGTGTAGAAACTGGAGTGCTTTTGTGTAGCACTTCAATTTCTACTAAATGTTTTTGGAGAAAACAGCAGAATTTAAAGAAAGCTGGAGACTTTTTTTTACAGGAAAACACACATGGATACAGAAACATAAAAACTTCACAGATAATTGCTGTCAGTTTTGTGCCTCTGGAAAGGTTTTCACATAAAGATTTCCTACTCTGGGTCCCCCAAAACCAGCAGAAATGGCCAGGGTAAACCATGTTAAAATGTTCCATATGATCTGACTAACCCATCTGTAGACAAAGCCTCCGGCCTATAGTTTTCATCTTTTTGAAAAGATCTCCACTATGTATGAAATTGCTTTCTTTATTTGTAGCTTCCTAAAATGAGGAAATCAAAATTTGAACAGAGAAGAAAACTTCAAAGAAGAAAACTTCATAGACTTCCTTTTTGGAGTTCTATTATTTTAACTAATTAGCCAACTACTGTTAAAAGATACTCATTTGAAAATATATTTATTTTGCTCTGCCACATTTATTTGCTCAGTGTTACTCTTATGTACATAGATTACTGGTTAATGAAGTCTGAAACAGTCTTATCCAGCATGCATTTCAGTCCTAGGCTGAAAAAGCAATGAGGTCTCTATGTATCAACTTCAAACTGGAATCAATCATCTTCACTTTTTTTCTCAGCTTGAATATTTTTTACGGGCCATTTTGCCCCTCCCACTCATAAATTCATTTTCATTCTGCTAATTTATTATTTAGTTACTTATTTCTCTCATGATATCACAGTGGGATTCTATGGTTCTTAGTAAACCTTGGACTATTTCAGAAAGGAAATGTCAGAATAGCTTTTTCTTTCTTTCTTTTATTTTTTTGAGGGGTGGGTCTAATGTTAAAAATAAGATTTACTTTGAACAAACCATTAAAAGTGATAAATCTCCCAGCTTCAGTTAAGAATATCACAGCATCAAATGTCATGAAAATTCCTTCTTTATGTCACTTATGCCATTATGAAGTTTAAAGTAGAATTTAATGTCTGTTTTTAAATGTCATACAACTGATGAACAATGCTTTTGGAAAGATGAAGGGGGAAAGCTATGAAAACAAGGCTGGTAATCAGTCTGTACTGGTACCCAGCGTGGGACTTTACAAACATCCCTTCCCTTTGGGCCAGTGTCCATTCTGATTGGTCAGGTACCTTGTTCACATTGGTTGAGTGTCTGGGGTGACTAACTTATCTCTGTGTGCTTGGATAACAGTTTTAGCACTAAAAGTCTAGGAAAAGCTGGAGCAGTTTATCACCCTATTTATCCCGTTCAGCAAAAGCAACCTTACTAATTTAAAACCACCTCAAGTCCGCATTTTGTAGGCAATGGTCTCTCTTCATGTTTGTAATACACTCCAGGAAAAAAATATTTTTCATATGCTCAACTTAAAACACATTGAAGACCAGAATGAAAATTACATGACTATTATGTCAAAAAAGCCTGGTAGCAGAAAGACTAATTTGCATTGGCATTTATAATGGAGAAAATTTACATATTACTTCTGAAATTAAAAATTTTTTTTAAAAATTTTTAAAAAGAGGCAGGCAGATTTGGAAATCTGCCTAAAAGATGTTAATCTGAGAGTAGTATAGAATAGAATTTCGACTATAGCTGAAATTAGTTACCATTTTAAAATGTGAATTGTATTTATTGGGCTAGGTAATAAGTTTATATGGTACAAAAAATCAAAAAGAACAAAAATCACAGTTGTGTGCTGTACAGTGTTTCAGTCAAGAATGGATTGTATAGCTGACAGTATAAGGAGACATAAGCTATACCACAAGCCTAGGTGTGTAGTAGGTTGTTCCATCTATGCTTGTGCAAGTGTTTTCCATGGTGTTTGCACCGTGACAAAATCACCTAAAGATACATTTTCAAAGCACACCTCTTCCTGAGGGACACATGGCTTTATATGTACAATGAAGAATTTCCCTCCCACCCCATCACTTAGTCATTTGACTACTCAAACTGTTTATCTTAGTCCCTAGTATACTGTCTAGGGCTACTCTATGCAAACATAAGCAAATGAAAAGAAGTTTTAAGAGTAAAATGATAGTGACAGTGAGGTCAGGGGAACCTAACCTTATGCAAGGACTGGGGAAGGCCTCCCCTGTGGACTAACTTCAGAACTCAAGGGCAGGAGTTAGCCAACCTATTACTAGAAAGGCAAGCGAGAGCTCAGGAACAGCATGGAAGCAGCGTGGAGCATTCACAGAACAATAAGCAGTTCAGAAGGATCAGAGCTATGGGTACAAAAACAGTGGTGGCAGTAGAGTTTAATCTGGAGAAATAGGCAGGGACAGCAAATATGCGTTCTTTCAGCATGGAAATATAATTTTTGTTTGTTTATCATGAGAGAAAAAAAAAATAGAGCACTTAGGAGGAGGCAGAAGGAGAGGAGAGAGGTGTTTTGAGCAAGGTCTTGCTGTCATGAGCCTCTGCCTAGCCTCCCTGTAGCTAGGATTACTGACACATTACTGGATTCAGTTTTTTCAAATTGGTCCGGGATCCAGACCAAGTCTCCCATGGTGCACAATGCCCCTACTACTTGTGCTGTTATAGCTGGGCCACAGTATTTGTTTTCATGAGTGGGAGCCAAAGAAAAGTAGATTGATTCTTTATCAGAGAGAAGTAAGACAATAAAAGCCCAGTTTGGACCAATCTCTGAATAATGTGTTAGAAGACATAAGGGAGAGTGCGGAAAGGTATCTATATTCAACACCAAACTGAGTTTCCTCTAAGACCAATGTCTATCTTTATTAAGTAAACCAGAGGCAAGGCTTTGACAAAGGCTGATTCTACAAGAAATGGATTTAGCAAGGGCCCCTAATTCCACCTAGATGTCTTGAAAAACTCTGTGTCTTTAGATCTTTGGTAAATGCTGCCTTTTTAAAAAAATTTTATTTATTATTATTTTAAAATTTTCTGTAGAGCACATGCAGCTCTCATCAGTCTAGCCTCCTGCAACGATCACTCAGGAGATGTCTTGGCTGTGATCTTTAGACGTTCTCTATGGCTGAGACTCTACTGGAGAAGCTCAAGAAATACTGTCCTCACTGGCACGTTCCCTCAGCATGTCAATAGATTTCCAGCAACAATAAAAATAAACACATTCTCTATGCCTAAGCCAATACATAGGGTCTCCCATTCTAGAGAGAATGACTGGTACCACTGCATAGCAATTTCTAAGAAATTAGAAAGGAAAGAGAGACTTCCCAAACAATACAAGATGAGCACTTTCTACTATGACTCTATTAGAATCATCCTGAGAATTTAAGAAATATTCAGGGCACCAAGCTTGACTTAGTAGGTCAGAATGGGGGAGGGGTGATAAAGGAGTCTGTCCTTTCAAAATGCTTCCCTGGAGTTATAAAGATAACCAGATTTAGGAGACTCCATCTGCTAATCCACTCTGGTGCAAAGTCCTCAAACAATCTTTTATAGTCACAGAACTCATTTCAAATGAGCCTGGTTGTGTTGAGGCTCATGAAAGGTTTCTAATGGCAGGTTGGGAGACTTTAACTCCCGAGCAATTTGTTAATCTCCACAACAGAGGAAATGGCCAGTGGAGAAGAAAGTCCTTATAGAAACCCATTGGCAATGGGTCATTTAACCGTATTGGTGTACCTTAATGCATTAAATGTGTTCCAAGAAAAAGAGTGAATAAATCAAATGTTTATAAAAGGAATTTTATTTTAAGCTTATAAGGAAACCTAGAAATTTAAAGGGATCTTACAGGGCTTTTTTTTTTTTTTTTTGAGAGAGGTTTTTGCTATAGGGCGTGTGCACTCGCCAGACAGAGAGAGACAGAGAGACAGAAAGCAAGAAATCACCCCCCAGAGGAGATGACTACGCTGCAATCCCTTCTCCTCCGTTCTCCTATCAGGATCTTGGGCATGCACACATACATGCCCGGCGTGAGTTTTAAGCCACTGGGTCTGGGACGTGAACTGCGGTCGACTACATGGGAGTCCAGCAACATAGCCATTATGCTAACTGCTGGTCCCGGCATTTTTCAAAACTGTATTTTATTCTAAATGTAATACATGGTGAGGACTAAAAACAACAACAAAACCCTTATATAATAAAAGAAAAAAATGATGAGAGGTAAAAGCCACTTCTCTGCTTTCCAGATCCTTCCAAATATTTTTTGTTTGTTTAACTTTATTACTATTATTATTTTCCAGTTTGATCAGGGAGAGAGAGAGAGAAAGAGAGGGAAAGTGAGAAAGCAAGTCACCAGGTCTGGGACTTGAACTGCAGCTGATACTATTCCATGTTAGGAGATAGAGAGCTCCCTCATTCTTGCAATGGCAGATTAAATGTACAATAATATCAATGGGCTATGTAACTATTCCTCTATTTACAGAAATTTAGGTGATTTCTCTCCTACCCCACCCTTATATACACTAATGTTCCAGAAAACATCCTTGTAAACGTATTTATTTACTTTAGAGGTTGTTCACTTGCTGCAGAGAGGGGGAGAGAGAGACATAGTGAAAGGGAAAGTGAGAAATCAACCCCTGGGGGAGTTGGCCACACCACAATCCCTTCTCCTCCATTCTCCTCCTGGGATCTTGAGCAAGAACACACACACGCACCTAGCATGAATTTCAAGCCATCAGGTCTGGGACTCAAACCACAGTTGGCCTTGTGGGAGTCCAGAGACTTAACCACTACACTATCTTCTGGCCCCTGTATTCTTGTATATATATCTTTGCACATACAGGGGGACTTCTAAAAGTAGAAAAAAATGGAATTTAAATATTTTGTCAGGAATTTGTTGTGTCAGTCAATGCGTGTTGGTAAATGTGGCTAGATCCCACTTGGTCAGCTGCAGGGTCTGAGTCTGGACCTGGTGGCTTGAAAAACATGCTAGATACGTATGTGAGCACTCAAAATCCCAAAAGGACAATGGAGGAAAAAGGAGTGCAGTGTGACAATGCCCCATGGGGTGTGGGGGAGGTGCTTTCTCATTTTCCCTCTCTCTCTCTCTTTCTCTGTTTCTTGGATGAGTGCATAAACTCTCTAACAATTTTTTTTTAAAAAAAGTATGAGTGTATTTTGGTGCAAAAGTTTTAAAATCCCTGCATAGTTTTTTTTCTGAATTTATCATTTCCAGGGACTTTTGAAGACTACTTGCCCATGTGGATTTATTTGTACCTATAGGATGATTTCTCAGAAGTAAAATTGCTGGAGAGAAGAATATGTACATGTCAAATGTAGTAGACATTCTCAAAGTGTATTCCCACCCAAAGTACATTAACTTCTACCTGCAACAATGCTGTGTGACAGCCCCTACACCCCCACTTATCCACCTTCTCTCCATGTTATCAGACTGCTTATCTTGGTCAATCTTATAGGTGAAAATAGTGTCTCATTATTTTAACTAGCATTTGTTTTATTACTCAAAGGCAGAGTGTAGTTCCCTATGTTTACTGACCACTTGGATTCTGTTGAGAATTCTTTTGCAAAGCAGAGAATCATTTTTCAAAGAGATCCTTCAGTTACCATGATTGTTCTTTTTCTAAGTTTGAGTTGTCACGAATCAGGAAATGTGTAAGGGATAAGCATGCACAGGTCACCCATATTTTGAAAAAGCCATCACTTGATTCTGCTCTGGTCCAATTTCTCTCTTTTACTTTGCTGCCAAGAGGTTGATTCTTCCTCCCTGCTCACACCTTCCTCAGTTCCCTGAGTTCTGACTTCTATCCCCATGACTCTGAATTTTGGCAAGCCACCAAGGTTTCTCTTTTGCTAAACCTCTTGACCTCTGCTCTGTATCATTCTTTAGATTTGTGGGAGGCAGCTAAGGGGCTGGGCTGTCCCCTAACTTTGCTAGGCCTCAAGAAATCTAGTATCTCAAAAAATACTAGTAAGAGTACACTTTCTGGGGCCCGGCAGGTGTGGTGGCTAAGGGCACTGGACTCCCACATGGCTGACCACGGTTCGAGTCCCAGACCTGGTGGCTTCCATCTCTCTCACTCTCTCTCATTCTGTACCTCTCTGGTGAGATTAAAATGCTTAAAACTCACACTGGGTGTGTGTGTGTGTGTGTGTGTGTGTGTGTGTGTGCCTTAATTCTAAGAGGAGAATGGAGGAGAAGGGATTGTGGCATGGCCATCTGCCCTTGAGGGAGGGGGGGATTTCTCGGTTTATGTCTGTCTCTCTGGCAATCGCTCGTCTTAAAAGAGAGGGGAAGGGACCAGCAGTTGGCATAATGGCTATGTCGCTGGACTCCCACGTAGTCGACCGTGGTTCACGTCCCAGACCCGGTGGCTTAAAACTCATGCCGGGAGCGTGTGCGTGCATGCCCAAGATCCTGAGAGGAGAATGGAGGAGAAGGGATCGCGGTGTGGCCATCCCCTCTGGGGGGTGATTTCTCGCTTTCTGTCTATCTCTCTGTCTCTCTCTGTCTGGCGAGCGCACGTGCCCTATAGCAAAAACCCCTCCAAAAAAAAAAAAAAGAACCGAATGTCTTGATTTATCTGGGATGGATGCTAATGTGTAAGGAGTCCACTCCAAAAAAAAAAAAATGCAGAAAAGAGAGGGGAAAAAATACACTTTCTGTTTTTGTTTTTTCTGGGAGTCTTAAATTAAAAAATACTAATGTGTTTTATAAGCTATAAGATATCATATATACACAAATTTTTACTAATGTTCTCCTGGGCCTCTGCAGTTCCCAGGACAGGGTTAAGCCTAGGGGAGCTACTTAAAATTCTTATTGAACAACTGATGAACTGCCTCTCACAGTTTTCTCTCCTTCTTAAGAGATTTTTAATCAGTACCTACTGTGTACCAACTAGCATGCAAGATGCTGGGGAATTAGTGGTAACCACTTTAGGGAAGCCTTCACTGAGTGTTGACAATGCCAGCCCTAGGACTAGCAGCCCACAAGCATAGCAATGTTTAATCCTCATTTCAATTCTCAGAGGCAATTGTTGGGTTTATTTGTTTGTTTTTACTTATAATTTTTTTTTCCTAAGGTTTTTGCCATAGGGTGCATGTGAGCAGAAACAGATAGTGAGGGAAAATGAAAAATCATCCCCGGGGGGATGGCCATGCCACAATCCCTTCTCCTCATTCTCCTCTTGGGATTTGGGCATGCACACACAAAGACCCAGTGTGATTTTCAAGCTTCTTGTTCTGGGACTCAAGATGCAGTCAGCCATGTGGGAATCCAGTGCTGTAACCACTATGCCACTGCTAGCCCCACTGTTTTTTATAATTATTAAATTTATGGTAGAGAGCAAATGTATGCACACATATGAAAGAGAGAAAAAAGAGAAGATGCTCAACAGAATCTGGTCACACCACCATCCTGTTCTTCCAGCATGATCTTGGGCACATGCTCACTTGGCACATTTCAGGTTGATCACTCCAACGATCCAAACCATGGTTGGCCATGTGGCTTCCAGCACTGTGATCCAGCCCACTGCAGATTTGAGCCACCAAGCTGGTCATGAAAGTGTTATTTTTACCTCTGTTTTAAAGATAGGAATCTAAGACCCAGATAGGTTGAATAATAGATCAGAAGTTACACAGGTAGTAAGTGGAGCAGTCAGGATTCGAACTCAAGTTTTTATGATGGTTTTATATAGTGCTCAGCACACGTTACACACACTTGCTTCATACATATGGCAGTTAGAAGAGTTAAGTGAGATAATGTTGATGCTTAATGAGAGAATGTAGATGTAGATGAGATAAATAGATGCTTAATAAAGGTAGACTCTTGCTAACTCCAAGACCAAGAATGTCGGCATGAGTAACTCAGGTATGAGCAGATTCTAGAGGAGACTGACATGAGGCAGTGCACAGGCCTCAGGGGCACTTTGATTTTCCAGGGAAGCACAACAGCAGCACTGCATGATGATCACTCTATGCCACAATCAATTACCTATTCCTCCTTTGGCCACAGGGGGCCATAACCACTCCTGTTTTATTCACTCATTTTGTAGTCTCTTGCTGGAGGGAACAACAAGGAATCAGGTGTCATTCCATTGTCTTGAGCCTGGAGAAAGGCTTTCAGATCAGATACCTGTAGGCAGAGAGAGCAGTCTGCTTCTTTTGGAGAGGAATTTAAGCACTCCAGCATACACAGAGACTCCTCTCTCTTGATCTCACTCTTACTTATGTATTTATTTTATTTAAGTTTTTACCATAGAGCACTTGTGCTTGCTGGAGAGAAACAGAGAGGGAAATCAAGGAGTCACTCCCTAGGGGGAATGGCCATGCCATAATCCCTTCTCCTCCATTTTCCTCTCAGGATGTTGGGCAGACAGTGCGATTTTCAAGCCACTGGGTGTGGGACTCAAACTGCAGTCAGGTCACGTGGGAGTCTAGCACCTTAACCACCACACCATCTGCTGACCCCTAGTATTCTCTTTCTTTCTTTCTTTTTTTTTTTTTTTGGAGAGGTTTTTGCTATAGGGCGCGTGCACTGGCCAGACAGACAGAGAGAGACAGAGAGATAGAAAGCAAGAAATCACCCCCCAGGGGGGATGGCCACACCACAATCTCTTCTCCTCCATTCTCCTCTCGGGATCTTGGGCACGCACACACACGCGCCCAGCGTGAGTTTAAGCCACCGGGTCTGGGACTCGAACCGCAGTTGACTACGTGGGAGTCCTGTGACATAGCCATTATGCCAACTGCTGGTCACAACTCCTAGTATTCTCTTGAAGAAGGCACCTAGACTTATGGATTCTGGATCATTTTGCAGATTTATCCAGTAAGTCAAAAAGAGATTAAGTTCATTGGTAAACCATCATTCAAAAAACCACTTTTTTAAAATTATCTACTTGGAACTAAATAGTTCTTTCAGAATGTACATGGCCCCACCAGAAACAAATCAAGTACTATCATGACAACTATGGCTGCTGCCACTTCTCATTCAGCCTAAGACAGTGTCAATCGTGATATATGCCCCTTTTTAATTTATCCCTAATCAAAATGCTGATGGTTTCAGATAGCTGGATGGCTCAGCAGTAATGGGATTCCAGATCTATTAATACATGGAAGACCCTGGGTTCGGTTCCCTAATTTACCTATAGTGCTGGGCGCACTCCTAGCACCTATATTGATCTTGGCTGTCTGGGAAGGTTGGGCGGGGGTGGCGGGGGGGCACAAGATCACTGTGTGAGATCCTGTCAAGAGTGCTTATCTTTCTCTCTCTCTCTCACTCTCATGAAAGAAATAACCTTTAAAAAATAAAAAGAAAAACTGATATGTCGCCAACTGTAAGACACACCTTTGCTTTGGAAGCGCTTAAAAATGTGACAAAATCGGTAATAGTAAGAACTAACATTTTAGTGCTTTCCACACACCAGACAGTCATCCATGTGCTTTTTGTACCTTATCTTATTCAGTCCTCAGAACTCGTGAGGAAGGTGTTGTTTTGCCCCTTTCATAGGTAAGGACACAGAGGCCTAGAAACATCCCCATCACACACAAGATCACAGAAGTGTTCATGGAATCTAGTTTTGTCCAACCACACCCAAATTCTCCTTCTGTCTCCACCCTCATACCAGTTTGATAAAGGTCAGTGTGTTCTTCAGAATGCCCAGCAGGCAATGTGGAGCTGCCGAGACCAACTGGGAGAGTGAGTGTCAGTGGGAATGGTGCCCAGAGCTGCCACCTGCCAAATGAGCCTGGGACGTGCTGAAGCCACGTATGGCCCCGGAGTAGTTTCACCAAGGTCATCTAACATCAAAGAACAAGAGGAAAGTTCAAGACAAGTTCTGCAATGTGGTTTCCTAACAGGTCATTGCTATCAGCTGACACAGTGAGGAAGCTAGTGAGCACAGTGGGAAAAATCTCCCTCCACCCACCCTAACTTCACATAAGTAGCCAAATTCTTGATTGCTAGGAGCATCTGCAGACAAGACTGGCTGGCCATATCAGAAACAGAAGAGCTTCTTTGACCATATTCTCTCAAAAACCTTCAGTGAATGCTCAAAAGCACTTCTTAAAATCATGTGTGCTCCTATTAAATAGTATGTATGACGATAATCCTCTCGGTTAAGGCTGCTCAACTTCCTCACACCCTGCATGGGCCGTCTTACCCCCACTTGTATCAACTAAGGAAATTACTACAAGGGAATCCTGTAAGAAAGGAGTCACAGTCAAATAAATCAGTCTCTAGCCTTCCCAGTCCCATTCAAACTAGTTTGTCTCAGGAGAAGAACACAGCTCAATGTTTTTACAAGAGAAATCAGTTTTGTGATGAATAAGGGATACTAATGGCCTCAGGCAACTCTCTAAATGGACAAGTCCTGGGACATACCTAGAGAACCTCATTAAATATACTGATGCCTACACTCTCTTCCCCCAGACCTATTACATCAGATTTTCCAAGAATAGATCTAGAATTTGTATCCTTTTTATTTTTATTTTTTGAGAGGTTTTTGCTATAGAGTGTGTGGGCTCACCAAAAAAAAAAACAAAAAACACAGACAGAGAGACATCACCGCCCCCCCCAGGGGGGATACCCACTCCACAATCCCTTCTCCTTCATTCTCCTCTCAGGATCAGGATCTTGGGCATGCATGCTCATGTGCCCTGAGTGAGTTTAAGCCACTGGGTCCAGGACTCTAACCGTGGTCGACTACATGGGAGTCCAGTGACATAGCCATTATGCCAACTGCTGATCCCTGTACCTTTTTAAAAAAAGTGCTCTCAGCTACTATTCTATGCAGGGAAGTTTGGAAAACCCTGCCCAACAGGCATTCTTAGTTCCATGGCCGAAGAGCCATTGAAATAGGTGTCACCCCTAAGGGTGAGTTACTGAAATGCAAACTTCTTGAGGCAAATGGACAATTGAAAGAGTCCTATTTCTCTTATTTTCTCTTAAAAAATCTTCCAAGAGATTGCTAGGATATCCGATGAGAATGAGTTGCACTCCGGGTGCCTGCAGCATAAAAATGAAACACAAGAATTGCAGGTCAGGGGACCAGCAGATGATGTAATGATTATGTGCTGGACTCCCACATGGCTGACTGCCGTTTGAGTCCCAGACCCAATGGCTTGAAACTCACTTCGGCTGTATGTGCATGCACGCCCAAAGTCCCAAGAGGAGAATGGAGAAGAAGAGATTGTGGTATGGCCATCCCCCCTTGTGGGTAATTTCTTGCTTTCTGTCTCTCTTTTTCCCATAAGCCCACATACCCTATAGTAAAAAATCTCTCTAAAAAAAAAAAAGACTTGTAGGTCAGAAACCATAATTCAGGTTAGTTCTTTGGTCTGGTGGTTAAGGCAACCAGATCTCACATCCGTATTGACCACACGGTTCAAGTCCCAGATCCGGAGACTTGAAAAACATGCTGGGCACAAGCATCCAGCCCCAAATCCCAAAAGAATGGAAAGATGGAGGAGAAAGGATTGCAGGATGACCTTGTTCCCGTGTGTGTGGGAGTGCTTTCTTTCTTTGTCTCCGGTGAGCATATACACATTCTGCTAAGTAGTAATAATAATTCATATAAAAAAAATGTAATTTTCAAGGCTACTCTTAAACTTCCTGAAAGCAAAACAGGGTGTGCTTTGTTATTCCCATTTTACAGATGAGAATTCTAATCCCAAAGAGGATAGGAACTTGATAGAGTCAAATATGCGTGGAACTAATGGGATGCATGCACTCACCAGAGAGACAGAGATACAGAGGCAGAGTGAAAAAGGAACTCCCCCATCTCCCGCGAAGGGGCATAGTCACGCTGCAGTCCCTTCATGCAATCTCCTCCACCTCTCCTTTGTCCAGTCGAGATCTTAGGCATGCATGCACTCATGTCCAGCATGTCTTTCAAGGCACTGGATCAGGACCAGGAACACTGTTAGCCATGTGGGGTCCAGCTCACCCAACTACCAGGCCACCATGACAATGACCTATTACCCTGTCTTTTTGAGTGTCAATAAAATAATTCCTTAGCTCTCCCTTGATCAGACTTTAGTGTGCAGAACTTCTTATGAAGCTTTTTTTTTTTTTTTTTTTTTTTTGCTGGAGAGCACATGTGCTTGCCAGAGAGAGACAGAGAGAGAGAGAATGAGAAAGTGCTCCCTTTGGGATTTGGGGGACATATGAACTCACCTGGCATGTTTCTCAGCCACCAGGTCTGACACTCCAACTGCACAATTGGCCATGTGGGATTCAGTTGTCTTAACCACGCTGCCACCCCTGGCTGACCTCTTATGTGGCTTTTAAAAAGTGCCGATTTCTGGACCTGAAATTTTAAATCTATAGCTTAAATCTGGAATGAGGCCCTAAAATGTGCATTTTAATAAACTGTCCAATTGAATCTCATATTGGGACCCACTTAAAATGTCTTACTTTATCAAAACTTATTTGTAGCTTTTGTTTACTCTTACTATTCTCTTTCACTGTGAGGGAGCTTATTTTATAGTCAATACAGAATAGTCATAGGTGGCTGAAAGAGCTCTGAGTTTCAAGAAAAACAGGTGAATTACCAGCAAAGTGATTTATAGAGTGAAATAACTCACTCATTTAGGCAAATCAGCTCCCCCTTGTGGAAAGTCTTCTATGGCAGGTATGGGCCTTGTAAATGAACTGCAGGTCTTGGTGCTGAGCTGATCAACACAACTCAACCAAGGATATTTTTGTGGTTGTCAGAGCTGGAACTGCAGGAAAACCATATGGTTTCCTGCGCCCTTCTATTTCTCACATCTCATCTGATGTTTGGAACCCCTGTCTTACCGATGGCATGGATAGAAACTAATTACATTAGCCTGTCTCCAATTTTTATTTATACAAACCCATTTGGAATTAATTCTTCAGTGTCTGTGTTCCTCAAAGCCCTCTCTTTTTAGAGGTAAAATCCCTAGGTAAACAAACCGTGAACCAAAAGATTTTTCCCCAGGCTATTTCCAAAGATAGATAAAGTAAATGAATTTTGTATAATAGTTTCCATCATCATTTCTAAAACAAATATTTTTTAAAAAAATCTTTTAATTCTACAATAATCTCTTGTAATATGTGTTTGCTGTATTATTTAAGATTATTCAGTTCTGCAATGGAAAATAAGAGAAGCAAATAAGGAGAAGAGACTAAACTAAACAGAGAAGTAAGTAGCTTATGAGACACATTAGACATAAAGTAAGTAGAGCAATACATGTGCTGAACATAGATATAGAAAGGACAGAAAGATGAAGAGGCAGCAACTATTCCTGCTACATAAGCTGGAGATGAGATTTTTAAAAGGGATATTAGGCAGAACATTACAGTAATGCAATGGTTTTCTCCAACTACATGAGGCATTCAATAGTCAATCTATGATTTGTTTGTTGTTTGTTTGTTTGGTTTGCCAAAGTGCATGTATGCTTGCCAGACAGATAGAGAGGGCATGAGAAGATGCACCCCCCCCCCATGGGGTGTGGGTCACGCTGCTATCGCTTCTCCGATTCTCCCTCCTTTTGGGATTTTGGACACTCATGCACACACACCCAGTTTGTTTCTTTTTTTCTTTTTCTTTCTTTCTTTTTTTTTTTTGAGAGGTTTTTGTTATAGGGCGCATGTGCTTGCCAGACAGAGAGAGACAGAGAGACAGAAAGCGAGAAATCACCCCCCCGGGGGGATGGCCACGCCGCAATCCCTTCTCCTCCATTCTCCTCTCGGGATCTTAGGCACACACGCACATGTGCCCGGCGTGAGTTTTAAGCCACCGGGTCCGGGACGCAAACCGCAGTCACCTACATGAGAGTCCAGCGATATAGCTATTATGCTAACTGCTGGTCCCACACCCAGTTTGTTTCTTAAGCTATCAGGTACAGAATTCAAATCACATGGTCAGCCATGTGAAATCCAGCCTTAACTGCTTCTCCATAGGCTGACCCTGGAGTCTTAAACTGGCTCCTTTGGTGACACCCATCCTGACCCCAGGGTATTTGCCCAAGAAACTCCCATAACTGCTCATCAGGCTTTTTGAAAAGCAACAGTTGTTGGCCAGGGTTACTTGCAAGTGTGTGTCTGATGGAACAAGTATATCTTACTATCCCAGCTAACTCTTGTCTGATGGATGCCTGTTCAAATCTCACTTCTGATTCTCGTAAATCCAGCATCACTGAGAAGACTGATATGGCAGAAAAGGGAAAAGATCTAAATATCCCCAAAATTCGTGGTATACCTTTTATGCCGCTGGTACCCTGCTACTATATTAAGTGTGTTATCCTATCTTATCTCTTCCCTCTTGTGTCACATTGTGTGTTCCATATTACTTCAATGAACCATACAACTTGAACATCTTAATGTGATTTGTGAGCTTTTCAGTTAAGTGATCTGTTAGTTAACTGGCCTAAGAATATACTTAGAGGCTATCATTGTGTCAGGGCAATTTCTCATACATCTTTTCTTTTTTCATCTTGTCCCTAACTTGTCTTAAAAAACATAGGTAAAAGGACCAGCAAATGGCATGATAGTTACATCGCTGGACTCCCATGTAGTTGAACGTGGTTTGAGTTTGAGTTCCCATTTGGCAACTTAAAACTCACACTGGGTGTGTATACGTGCATGCCCAAAATCCTGAGAGGAGAAGGGATTATGGCATGGTCACACCCCCAGGGAATGATTTCTTGCTTTCTGCCTCTCTGTCTCTCTTTGTGTCTCCAGTGAGCTCACATGCCATATAGCAAAAATCTCTCTCTCTAAAAACAAACAAACAAACCCATAGATAGAGATGTATTACACATGTGCTCGTTAACACTACTCTCCTACCCTGTTATGGTACCCTGAGCAAGAATCCACCCCGAGTAACTAGAGTCAAAAATAATATATTCTGGCATTTCAAAATAACAAAGGAAGTAAATTTCAAATGTCTCACCAGAAAAAATGGAAGACAATTGAGGTGATGAATATGATAATTAATTTGATTTAATCCTACCATACTGAATACAGATATCAAAACATCATATTGTACTCTATTAATATATACAGTTATGATTTCTCAAACAAAAATATTAATAATTTTTCAGGGCCAGCAGGTGGCATAGTGATTAAGGTGTTAGATCGCACATGACCAATTGCATCACATGAGACCCAGACTGGTGGCTTGGAAATCAAACCAGATGCATATGCATGCTTGCCCAGAATCCTGAGAGGAGAATAGAGAAGGGATTGGGGTGTGGCTATCTCTCTGGGAGGTGATTTCTCACTTCCCTTCTCTCTCTCTCTCTTTCTCTCTCTCTCTCTCTCTCTCCAAGGAGCACACACACCCTTTGGCAAAAATCTAAAAAATAAAATAAAATAAAAAATAATATTTTTTTAAAACATGTATAACCACCCTCAGTCAGCCTCTGAAGGCTCGTAATCAGCACATAAGAGAAGCCTTCTTTTCCAAAAGTGTCAAATATCCCTGGCTGAATCAACACCAGAAGTTGTATTAATTAGTGTAAGAGATGTTAAAAATCAGTTTTCACATGTGAAATGATGTGAAGTTGGCAGGAAATGCTGTGCCCCCACTCTGGTATGAATGAGGTATAATTTTCTGCTGGGTCCAGAGATCTAATGCCTCCTGAGAGGCATCTAAAGTTTATAACTCAGTTCCGTTCTATGTTGCTTCCACTTATTTACTAGGGGATTCTCATATCTGATTTGACTAGTAGGTTAGTGGATCTTACAATCACAAGATGGTCAGATTTGTCTCAGAATAAACCTATTTTATAAAATGCTAAATGCCTAAAATGACAAAGCATGAGGACTTTACTAAGTTCACAAGACTACATGCATGCAAATTTGGTGTCTGCTTGTTTGAATAGTATATTAGAGCTGAGACTTAACATCATGGTTGTCATTCAGTAATACTGTCAAGAAGATCTAGAGCCCTCACTTACCCTAGTTATTGGAAAATATCATATACAAAAATTATTTATGAACAATTAAATTCATTAGGTTAATTCAAGGCATGTATTAGTTATCTATTGCTTTGTAACAAATAGCCCCAAACTTAATACCTTAAGATAATGAGTATTTATTATCTCATTGTTTTCATTGATCAGGAGTTCATCAATGACTTGGCTGGATAGTTTTGGGGATCAGCTCCCTTATGAGGTTGCAGTCAAAATGTGAGTCAGGGCTGTGGTTGTCTGAAGGCTTGACTGGGGCTGGTGGATCTGCTCCCAAGGTAGATCCCTTAGATGCTTGGCAGGATGGTGCTAAGAGGCCCCAGATCCTTGTTGTAGAGATCTTGTGTAGAAACTCTTCAGTGCCTTCAGTATATTAAGGTTGACTTCTCACTGATGAAAAGACAGTAAGGTAAAAATATTCATATCTTTCCCAATATAGTCTCAAAAATCATGCATACTGCTACTGCCTCATTCTATTCTTCAACAGTGAGTGACTAATTCTGGCTCACACTTAAGG
The DNA here is from genome assembly GCF_000334495.1 of Tupaia belangeri chinensis. Lineage (NCBI taxonomy): Eukaryota > Metazoa > Chordata > Mammalia > Scandentia > Tupaiidae > Tupaia > Tupaia belangeri. Next base: position 3,886,680 of record NW_006160083.1, on the reverse strand, counting down.
AGAGGAGGATTAGTTTCTACCTTTTACAAGAAGAGGTCCCAATAATTTGTGGTCATATGTTACTGATAAAACTTCCATAACAGACTTATTTGATCTTTACCATTGGAAGGCAAATGGAATTTGACCCATCCGCTTCACACTTTTATGATAAATATTTGTCACATACTTACTATGCCCCATGCCTTGCTGTAGGTGTTAGGAAGATAGCTTTGAACAAAGATGAGGTTAAGGGTGGGCAGAATAAAGGAGACAATCATTCAACAACAAACCCACATGTAATTGAAGGGAATTGTTGGTGTGAAGACAGAATACTGGGAACTGTGGTGAAACAAATAGTGGGTCCTCTGTTGTCATCAACTACCAAGTTCTGTGGAAGAACCTAGGCTCAGTATTTCCAGACCTTCTGATTTTCTTTAAAAAAAAAAAAAAAATTTAAGAGAGGTTTTCTCTATAGAGCGTGTGCTCTCCCCAGAAAGACAGAGAGAGACAGAAAGCAAAAAATCACCCCCCAGGGAGAATGGCAACACTGCAATCCCTTCTCCTCCATTTTCTTCTCAAGATCTTGGACACACACACACATGTGCCTGTAGTGAGTTTAAGCCACCTGGGCTGGGACTCAAACCATAGGGAACTACATAGGACTCCAGTGATCCATCTGCTGATCCTGACCTTCTGAATTTTCAAGAGGAGATGTAAATACGTACACATATAAAATTTCCAAATTTTTTTTTAGTTTGCATAAGGCACATGTACTCACCAGAGACAGAGAGAAAGAGGGGGAGAGAAAGAGAAAGAGATATAGAAAATAAGAAATCATCCTCTGACAGGAGGAGGGCCACACCACCATCCATTCTCTTCTCAGGATTTCAGGCATACACATACATGTACCTGGTGTTATTTTCAAGCTACAGTTCTGGGACTCGAACCATGCAGCCAGCCTCGTGGGGTTGAGCTGCCTTAACTTCCACACCATCTGTTGGCCAAAATTTCCAGAATTTTAATGCTAGCTATTAATTCAAGTATTTCTAAAACATTATAAAGAAAAAAATTAGTGGGCCTAATTCAACTTAAATTTGTCATTTTACAATGTCTATCTTAAAAACAAGCAAGCAACAAAACCCCTGATGATTTCAGAATGATGTGAGCAAAAGTAACAGATAAGGAGCTAGTCTAAATGATAAGGTAATGCTTTATCTAAGAACTGAAAGATGAGACCTTCACACAGAAATATTAGTCAGAGGCTAGCCTCATGGTTAAAGGGAGCTAGATCTCATGCGGCCAACTGCATGGTTCAAATACCAGCCTCAGTGGCTTGAAAAACACACAGAATAGGTGTGCATGAATGCCCCATATCCTGAAATGATAGAGCAATGGATTGTGGCTTGTCCATACCCCATGGGCTGGGGTTTGGGAGGAGTTTCACCTTCTCTGTCTCTCTCTGGCAAGCACACATACCCTCTAGTAATTTTTAAAAAAGAAAAAATAATGCAGTTTTTTAAAAAGAAATATTGGGCCAGCATGGAAATTGGAACAGCTGAATCCCACGTAGTCCACTGCATGCTTTGAGTCCCAGACTCAGCAACCTGAAAAGCATGCCAGGTACTTGCACATCCGTGCTCAAAATCTCAAGAGGAGACTAGAGGAAGAAGGGTGAGATGATCATCCACCTGGCGGGTACTTTCTCATTCTCTCCCTCCCCTGAAAGTGCACATGCCCTATAACAAATTGAAAAGAAAAAAAGAAAAAGAAAAAGAAAAGCAAAAACAAGAGAAGAAATATCAAATAGAAGTATTCTATAAAAATCATAAAAAGTTGGAATATTCACTTTGTAAGCTAAATAATGTGATTGAATGTATAAAAGAAAATGAAATAAAAAATTTTTTAAAAACTCAGATAAAAGGTTAGAAAAATCTCTGCTATTGGGCCAGTTAGTTAAGAGAACTGGATCCCACATGGCCATCCACACAATTTGAATCCTCGACCAAGCAGCTTGTTTGTCTGTTTGCCTCAAATCTGGAAAGCATGGAGGAATGAGGAGAAGGGATTGTGACATGACTATGCCCCATTGGGGGTGCTTTTTTCCTTTCTCCATCTCTTTTTATCTCTCTCTCCCTCTCTATCTCTTTCTGGCCAGCACAAAAGCCCTCTGGCAAGTAAAAAAAAAGGCAAAACAAAACAAAACTCTGCAGTTGTCAGGATTACTGATGATCTTGAATACTGATAAATTCCTATATTTTAAAATGATGTTGGTAATTTTTTTAAAGCTTTTAAACAGAAATTTCTGCAAAATAGTGTAGAAAAAAATGGTGTAAAAGAAATTATAACAGTCAGTAATTAAACAAAATGAATTTATAATCAGTATGCAATATTTGGATAACTTTTTGCCTTTTCCCCTTACAATAAAGCAAAACAATATGATATTTAAAAACAGAGGTAGACTAGAAATAGAGAAATAAAGATTTAGACATGCCCAGAACCCAGCCTGTTGCTTTTGGTGATTTAGAAATAAGAGCTATCAATACTCTCAAATTATTTATACTGTTCTAAATCTGCATTTACAACTAAGAAATAGAAATGGTGATATAGCATATCTTGTGTTACTAATGTAAACTTTGAAGTCAGTAAGATTTAATCTACCAGGCTTTCAAATATAAATAAGAAATCATTATGACTGACATTCTGCAAATGAAGCAGAGTGGGTGTGGGTATTTGTTTTAAGAAGATAAATAATTTCTGCAGATATAATCACAGGGTACATCAAGAAAGTATTGGTTAAAACATGCATTTTTAGCTCTAGACTTTTAGATCAAATTTTGGGCTTTGACCTTAGTAAAGTTATTGTATCTCTGTAAGCTTTTCTTTTCTTTTCTTTTCTTTTCTTTTCTTTTCTTTTCTTTTCTTTTCTTTTTAATTTGCCAGAGGACGCATATGCTTGCTGATGAGAGATAGAGAGGGAAAGTAAGGAAATACTCCCCTCAGAAAATGGTCACATGTAATCCCTTCTCCTCCATTTCTCCCTCTTTTTAAGATTTTTGGCATACATGCACACGCATCTGTAGGTCTGGAGCTCAAACCATGTCTTCTCGGTCATGTGGGATCTGAGCACCGTCACCACCACATCACTGGTTAACTCTAAGCTTTATACTTTATAATTTGTAAAATGGAGACAATTAGATATGTTCCTCAAAGTGCTGGAGAGATAATGAGATTACACAAGTCCTGTGCACATTGTCAATACTCAGTTAATGTCAGCAATTGTTCCATATGGCTGCCTCCTGGAAAGAAGTCAACCTCCTATAGCTCTTTCATAACCTTAAATTCTGAGAGATTCCTGTGAACCATGATTTGGCCAACAGCTGCCTTCTTCAAAGGTAGCTTACCATCACAGGTAGGTGTTTGTTAAGTCCCTGACAAATTGCCTTCATGGGTTTTGTACAGGTTCAAATTCTGGAATTCTGTCTGTGACCTCCTCTCTCAGAAAGGGCAAATCACTTAAACTCTCAGCTTGTTTGCCTGGAGAAAAGAATAAATAGTCACTTTCCCAACTGTGGTATTAATTAGTAGAAGTAAAGTGTTTTGGAAATGCAGAATATGGTTAATTTTTAAAGGGTAAAACATAAATGTTAAGTTCATTGGGATTTTATCATACTACAGAGGGAATTTAACTGTTTTAATGTTTTTTTTTTTTTTTTTTTTTTTTTTGCAGGAAGACATTAGATGGTGATGGTAATGCTTGGCTTTCAGAGACCTGTGTTCACTTCGAGCAATGCTAGGAAGAGCTTTGGGAGATGAGATAAGTTTCTAAAAATTGGAATTAAAAAGAAAAAAAGAAAAAGAAAACTATAAATTTTATAGGACTGCTTTCTCTCTAAGATCCCTTTAGTAAAAATGAATTTGTTTTCAGTTTCCAAAGATTTCCATTATTGAATATCTCTAGCTTTAATATGTGCATAATAGCACTCAAATTTTCTCTTTGTCACTTAGGTGCTCTCTGTTGAGTATTAAATTGCTCATTTCACTTGTAGAAGTAAGGGTCCCTGAGTCCTACCGAATCAATGTAATGGATTTTATGAGCTGGTTTATATCAGTGAGGTGTTCTAGAATAATGACTTGCTTAAAGAACTATTTGGCTTCTCAAGATGGAACTATTATCCATTTGACCAATAAAATTCACATAGTAATCCCCAACAGAGGAAAACTCTGTGACCACAGTGAAATAGAGGTTGCTAATGAACAAGAATACTAGTTTGTCTTTATTTTTAAAAGAATGTTCATTTTTGCTTATTTTTTTTTATTAGAACTTTTAAAAATCCCCTGTGAGGTAGAAGAGTAATGGTATCCCCATTGATTGGAGGGAATTGGGGCAGTTGGGCTTGGTGATGAGCTTTTCCTGAGTGTGTGAATGGAAGTTAATGAAAAGACCTAAATTAGAATCCCTAATTCCTGTCCACTTCCCTTGCCTCGCTGACCCCACCTCATTTCAGGCAACAACATTTCATTTGCCATTTCCTGTTTGGTCTCCAATAGAGTTCAGCCCTGCTCTGTTCTTTTCTTCTTTTGTCTGACCTTCCAAAGACAGAAATATTTAGCTAAGCCCTCTCTTTGGAAGGCCAGTTTTAGATTTTACATAAAAAACAGGGCAGTGATAGCCTAGCATTTAGTGAGTTTGTGTGAGTGTGCCTCCAGAAAGGGACAGAGGATGATAAGGCTAGAAAGTAGATTCTATGAGACAAGGATGGAATTAGCTGAGAAAAGAAAAACAAAATCTAAAGAAGGCCTAGAAGAGAAAGCATTAAGAAAAAGAAGAATTTTAACTGCTGTTGTGAAGTGGCTGTGAATAGATCTGGAAAGCAAAGATTTAAACTGAAGGAAAAATGTTAAAAGAGATGGCATAATGGTTTACGGTGTTGGACTCCCATGTAGTCGACCGTGGTTTGAGTCTCAGACCTGCAGGCTTAAAACTCATACCAGGTGTGTGTGCATGAGTGTGCAAAATCCTAAGAGAATGGAGGAAAATTGATCGTGGTGTGGCCTTGTCACCCCGTGGGGTGATTTCTTGCTTTCTGTCTTTGTCTCGCTAATGAGCACATGTATGCTATAGCAAAAATTTCTCTAAAAAAAAGGTTAAAGGAGGAAATTTTTTATTTTCTGGCACTGAACAGAAAGGTGGATGACTAGTTGATGATCACGTTCCTTTTTTCCTGCTGATGATAACAATGATGAAGAAGAAGATGACAATGATATACTTAGAGAGTTTAAAAAATATCGCACTGCCTGTGTGAGGGGAATAGCCAAAACAAATCTGTTGGGCCTCTTTGAATCTCAGGGTATTAAAGTAATTTGGAGAAGTAGGTAAAGGCATAGAGGTCTTGGTCAAATGCACATTCCAAATCAATATGCCTGAATGGGGCTTGATCCTGCATTTCTTTTCTTTCTTCTTTCCTTCCTTCCTTCCTCCCTCCCTCCCTTCCTTCCTCCCTTCCTTTCTTTCTCTCTTCTTCTCTTTCTTTCTTTCTTTTTCTTTTTTTTTCCTTGTAGTGTCTTGCCATAGGGCACTTACCAGAGAGAGACAGTGAGAGGGAAAGTGAAAAATCACCCCCATGGGGATAACCACACTGCAGTCAAAGACCATGCTGCAGTCCGTTCTCCTCCGTTCTCTTCTTGGGATTTTGTTTTTTATTTACTCACCTTTATTTATTATTATCATTATTTTTTTTCAGCTTGACTGGAGAGAGATAATTGTGGTTGGCCATGTGGGAGTTCAGCGCCCTAACCACCACACTACCTGCAGGCCTTATCATCTCAGGATTTAGGGCATACTCACACACATTCCTTGCATGATTTTCAGGTTTCCAGCCTAGGGACTCTATTTGCAGTTGACTAGGTGGGAGTCTAGAACCTTAACTACCATTCCACCTACTGTTCCATCGATCCTACATTTCTAACAAACTCTGAGAGGATGCCCTTATTGCTGGTCAGTGAACCACATTTGGAGTAACATGGCTCTAGACCTCTAGAGCCAAGTTACTCAAAATGTGTTAAATAGAAATATAATGTTGCCCACACACGTAATTTAAAAAATTTTAGCAACCACAGAGGAGAACAAGAAAAATTAAGTTTTATTTATTTTATTGGATCGTCAGGAAAGCCATCAGTCATTTTTGCATAGAAAAACTTAGGAAAAAAATACATCATGACTTTCCTGCTAACCTAATATTTAACATGCCACATCTAAAATATCATGTATTTACCATGTAATCAATATAAAAATTCTTAATATTTTACTTTTTTTATACGAAATCTTTGAAATCTGGTATTTACTTTATTTACAGAATATCTCAATTTGATCCAGCACATTTCAATAGCCACATACAGCTGGTGGCTTCTGAATTGGGTACTCAGGCTAGACAATCCAGTAAAAATTTAGGGTAGTCTAGCTGCTGGGGCAAGCTGAGAATAAGTGTGCTGTTAGTACTGGTATCACTTGTGTGGAATCCAAGAAGCCCAGGAGCATACAGTAGTCCCACCGGATCCTCAGAGAGATAAGTTCCAAGACCCCCAATGACTCCTGAAACCGAGGATAGTACCAAACCCTACACCATGTTACTTTCTATACATACAAATGATAACGTTTAATTTATGGATTATGCAAGAAGAAATGAATAACAATAACTAAGAACAAAATAGAAAGATTATAAGATTACATTGTAGTAAAAGTTTTTTAAATGTGGTCTCTTTCTCTCTTCTCAAAATATCTTACTATACTATATCTGCTTATTTTCAAACCTCAGTTGCCCACAGGTAACTCAGATTGTGAGAAACAAAACCATAGATAAGATAGTGCTACTATAATAAATTCTCTCTTACATAGCAGGACCTGTCAGAGTTTAATTATTCACCAGGATCCCTTGAGGACAGAGTTTTATTGCATATTCTTAAGCTTCATCCCCAGAGTTAGGGGGGAAAGTAGTTTTAATATTAAAAAAGATGGGAGAGGCCAGCCCTGTGGCCTAGTGTTTAAGGGAGCTGGATCCCACATGACCAATCATGGTTTGAATTCCAGCCCTGGTGGCTTGAAAAACACACTGGTGTGTGTGTGTGTGTGTGTGTGTGTGTGTGTATGTGCCCCAAATACCAACAAGATGAAAAAAATGGAACAGAAGGGATTGCAGCAGGACTATGTCCCACTGGGAGGTTGGTTCTTCCCTTTCCTCTTCTCACTGTATCTCTGTCCTCTCTGGTGAGCACCCATGTTTTCTGACAACTAAAGAGAGAGAGAGATCTGTACACAAGAATTAAGTATAATTTTGGCCTTCTTCACTTTAATGTCATTGATGTGTTTGTTAGAGACACTCAGGTATTTGGGTGATTTGTCCCTTTTTGATTTGGCTGATTGTTTCCCCATGGCATTGTTTCACTTGTTCTTATATTCCCATATTTCCTGAAAACTTGGCATTTATTGCTGGAGGATTGTTGAAATTCAGAGTCCCAGAGATCCTAATTACAATAGGAGATTTTTAAGACTGTGGTTCCACATGGGAAACACTTGGGAACTTTAAAAATTATGGATGTTGGTCCCTCCACAGTGGCACATACTGATGAAACGCTATGCTCCAGATGGGCAGGTGGCTTAGGGGTTAAGGTGGCTGGACTCCTATGTGGCTGAGTGCAGTTAGAGTCCTGGACCTGGCAGCTTTCTCTCTCCCTCTCTTTCTCTTGTCAACTTCAAATAAATAAATAACAATGAATAAAATTAAATAAAATAATTCTTAAAAGAAAAAAAGAGAAAGAAAAAAGACACTATGTTTCATAGGCTAGAATCACATGGGAGCTCTGGGTCCAATTCCTGGTCCAACCTAAAAGGCTGGGTTCACTGTGGTGCCCCTATTGTCCCAGCAGCTCAGGAGGCTGAGGCAGGAGGATCACAAGTCACAGCCAGTGTGGCAAACAGAGCAAGACCCTATTGAAAGAGCTGGATGCAGTGGCACATACCTGTGGCTCAGCTGAGACTGAGGATGATCATGACACCGAGACTCTGCCTTAAGAAAAAAATAAATAAATAAAAAAGATACCTGGATCCCTCTTTTAGTGCTTCTGATTTATTTGGTGGGGTGTAATCAGCGAACTAAGATTTTGTTGGTGTTATATTTTTTTAATTTCTTGCCAGAGGACATGTGTGCTTGCTGAAGAGGGGCAAAGGGAGAGAAATAGAGAAAGTGATAAGCAACCCCTCCATAGAGAATAGCTATGATGCAATCCTTTCTCCTCCATTTTTCCTTCTCTTAGGGATTTTGGGCACACAGGCACAAGTACCCAGTGTGTTTCTTAAGTCACTGGATCCAGGACTCAAACTGCACCATCAGTCATGTGGGATCCAGCTCACTCAACCACCAAGCCATGGACTGACCCTTGCACCAGAATTGTCTGAAGTTTCTGTGTAGTTGTGGTGTAGATGTAGAACAACTAAATTAGGCAAACTCTGGTTTGAAACAAGGAAAAAGTGCACCATGCAGTCCTCCCAACAGGCCTTCTCTGCCTCCTTTATCATTGTCTATCGTATCTCCTGTCCTGAAGGTCTCTTTCTTCTGTTTCAACAAAGAGAAAAATCACTGAAATGCTCATAGAACAAAGCCTAGGCTAAGCTTGCAAGTCCTACTTGCCCCCCCCAAAAAAAAAAATCAGGCACAAAACCCCCCCCCCAAAAAAAAATAAATCAGGCACAATGGTGTATGCCTATAGTAACAGCTGCTTGGAAGGCTAAAACAGGAGGATCATGAGTTTGAGGCCAACCAGAGCAACACAATGAGGCCCTGTCTCTAAAAAATAATAAAAATAATAATTTAGAATTAGCCTTGAAAAGGAAATTCAGAGACAGCACCATGCTTTGAATTAGGGTCATTTGGAGAGCTTTAAAAATGCCATTGTCCACACTCCACCCCAGAGCATGTGTTATGATTCTCTAGTGTGAGACTTGGTGTCTTTAGTTTAAGACTCTCTCCCTGGTAATTCCAATGTATACCAAGAATAGACATCTAAGACAGGGTTTCTGAAATTTTAATGAGCATGTGAATTATCTGTGGGTCTTGTTAAAATGTGGATTCTAATTCTGCAAGTCTGGGTTAGTCTTAAGTTCTTTATTCTAACTGAACACCCAGATAATGCTGATGCTGCTGGGACCCCAATTTGAGCAGCTAGATGAGCTAGGTAATATACACCATGGTTCTAGAAGACCTGCCTTTGATTTCTGCTTTTGTGATTTACCAGCTTGTATGGCTTTTAGCAAGTCACTTCACCTTGCTGAGTCTTTTTTTTTCCTCACCCACAAAACAGTGATAATAATAATACCTACCTTTAGCCCATCCCATGCCAGGTGCATGGGAAATGGTGCCCTGTTATTGGCTGAGGGAAACAGCACAGGGAGTCTCATTGGAGGTTGAGTCTCTAAGGTTTTTTTTCCCATTGATGCTAGATAATTTCCAGGAAGTTTATTTGGCCTTCTAGCTGACCTTTTGTTAAAATCGACAGATCAGGGCATTTAAATAAGTATTCCGAGGCCAGTATCCATATTCCTCTGCTTGGTGCCGGACGTTCTGCTTAGCAAAGCAGAATTGGAGGTTATCCACGATCAGCACTGTCTCTTCACTGCTTGTCCTCATTACATCTGATCGGTTTCCCACCTACTTTGATTCCCCCAGTGCTCTGGATTAATCGTGTTTATGTCAACGTAAATCACAGCCAGCACCACGTGATTCCATGACTATGTTGAAATAAACCCCTCATTTCTCACCATCTGCCTGGCTTGCCCCCACATCTGAATCTCAGCGGGTTCCAATGCCCTGACTTTCAGCGCTCAGAACACACGCCAAGAAGAGTACATCTATCTTGTGGTTGAAAAAAGGAGTTCTCCTGTTCACATAACTTATGAACTGCAAGTTCAGATCCTCTATTTTTAGCCATATGGAACAATTTGGATGTCTATAAATCACATGACTGTGTAAACTAAACCAAAACGACCTCTTTTTCACATATTAAAAAAAAAGTTTATGTTTATTCTGCTTTCCAAAGTTGACAGACAAAAACAAACAAAAAAATGTTTGCTGTGGCCTCTTGACTTCACAAACATGCCTTCCAGGCACTTTCGTATTGTTCTGGGTATGAACAGTTCACAGTGTACACTGATGAGCACCATTAATTTTTTTCCAGTTCAACAACCCTCTCCCATCAGAATTACTTTTAATATTTGTATTTTTTCCATGTGTTCTTCATCCAGACACCTAACTCCTCGATTTCAAGATCCCATTGTGTCTTTTGAGGGATCAAATAAATTAAAAGCCTATTTGTTTCCCTGCAGAGATGTCCTTATGCTAAGTACAGTGACTGGAAATGTGTTTTCTATTCAAATTAGAAGGAAAAAAAAACAAGATAGAGCCTCTTCATATCAGTATTTTAAAAGCAAACTATTTATTAACTGATTCAATAAGCAATTACTGGGTGTTTACTGTGTTATAAACACCATGATGAATGCTAGCGAAGGAACCAACAGAGATGAAAATATAATGTCTCTGTCCCAAAGGACCTGAAAATCTAGAAAGGAAAAAAAAAAAACAAAAACCCTACATAATGAGCACCTATAATATGAGCACAATGTGGAAGATGTTTCTCAAAGCCTTCCCAGGTCCACTGGGGCTTTCTTTGTACACTGTATTCACAATGCAAATACCATCCATTGTGTTATAGTTAGCTATAGATCCTTGGAGAGGTCTGTAAGGACTCTGAGGCCAGAGACCTTATCTCAAAATCTCTACAGTCTAAGCAGGGCCTGGTACCCAACAAGTGCTTGTTGCAGGAATGAAAGGAAAGTCAGGAAGAAGAGGAGAGAAACAAAGAGTGACAGAATGAGTCCACCTTTAGGGTAAGAAATGAAGCCCGTGCTCTAGACATTCAGGAGCCTGCTGAGGGATGTAAAAATGTAAGCCAGGCCTCCAAACCTGGTGAGAATTGCATTGAGTTGAAAATGAGGCAGAAGACACTCAGGCTCAAGTAATGGGTGGAGTAGAGGCAGGCATGGCAGAAATAGCCTGAGGAATTAAGCTTATGTGTTCCTCCAGCAGAAAGCCAAGATAGAGACACTGGGAAGTTTGGAGAGATTAAAGAGAAGCCCTCAGAAGTGGAAATGGCTAATGACTTAGTGACTAAGTGGATAAAACTCCTTTTCTTCATTAACCCAACATATCTAATGTAGATATTGAGCCCTAATTCTGTGCGGGATGTGTTGCAGGTTCTGGGGACCAGAATAATGGAGTATGTGAACTTCTGCCTGCACAAGGCTCCAGCTCCAGAGGAAGAGAAAGGCCAGAAAGACCATACACATACACAGTGTGATCACTTACCGTCAAGGGGATACTGTGCTGTGACAGAAGTGACCAGCTGGACAGGGTGGTCAGGGACAGCCTTCCTGCAGCTTGTGCTCAGAATGATGAGTCCTACATGGGGTGTTAGACAGTGTCTGGAGACATTTTTGGTTGTCACCTCTTTGGAGCAGGGGGACTGTGGCTGGCATCTGGAGGGTGAAAACCAGGATGCTGTTAAGCATCCTACTGCACACAGGACAGACCCCCACAGCAAAAAATTATCTGTCCCAGAATGTCAATAATGCTGAAGGTAAGAAACCCTGAGTGAGGGGAGTGGCAAGAGCAAAGACCCTGAAGCGGGAATTAACTAAGTGCGAGAACCAGGCCGCTGATGTGGCTGGAATATGCTGAGGTGTGGGAGGAGCAGAAAGTGACAAGAGGGACAGAGGCAGAGCCGAATATATGCAGCTTTTCTAGTGATGGCAATGAGTACACCTAAATGGCAGTACTTTAGAATAATTAACCTGGACCCCATTACTGCTGTAATTTATGATCTTATGTGGATATGGTATTTCCTTTAATAACTTTAAAATAAACAAGTCATTGTTTATGGTTGCTATTCCTAGTTCTCTGCTATTCCAATAACAGAGAAAAAAAAATCATTTTAGTACAATTTTTTTTGAGAGCTTGAAGAAAAGACCTTCCAAACAACTGACCCCTTCATTCTGCAGATCAACAAAATTCCTGCAGCGAAGAGGAACCCAGAAAATGGAATCTTGTTTAACCTTGTTTAATCCAATTCTCCAGTCTTCTGTCATACATCTTTACGGCTCTTTCGCCCACCCAAATTGCTAATGTGGAAAGAAAGACACCTTCATTACTAAGAACTCAGACATGATGGATGATGATGTAATGATTGATTTGCTGTTGTTGGAAAACGGAGCTGTACGTGTTAAAACCTCAGGAGAGAGCCGCAAGATTGAACAGGAACATGGCTATCAATGTGGTTGTGAGGAAATACACACTGTACCATTAGAAGGTTTTGAGGTACACATAACCGTATAGTTTATAAACATACTTATCAGTGCTCTGTTACCACCCACTCTATCATGCATGCTGCTAATCCCACTGAGCACCTACTATGTGGGAAAAAATGTGTGTGGTACTGGAAGCTAAAGGAAAAAGTAGGAAAGACTCTCGGTTTCAAATAATTTATGGATTATGGGTGTAAGAGATCACATAGTCAACGGAGTATAATATAATCCAGGATGAAAGAAATGCCGAGGGGAAGTTAGAGACATCTACAGTTTCTGTTTGTCTAGCATGTATTCTCTACAAACACCAAATTGATTTCTCTTTTCTTTCTTTCTTTTTTTTTTTTTTTTTTTTTTTTTTTTTTTAGAGATTTTTTTGCTATAGGCCGCTTGTGCTCATTGGAGACACAGAGTGAGGCAGAAAGTGAGTAATCACTCCCGGAGAATTGGCCACACCACAATCCCTTCTCCTTCATTCTCTTCTTGGGATTTTGGGCATGTACATATATATGTGTTGGCATGAGTTTGAGGCCACTTGGTCTGAGGCTCAAACCACAATCAGCCATGTAGGAGTCCAGTGCCTTAACCACTATACCTCCTACTGGCTACATAACTTGACTTTATTTAGAAAACCACCTCTTCTTCACTTTCAGTCCATGTGGATTGGATCTGTTTCACCCTTACTTACCTTCAAGCCATGAGGAGGGAACACAGGTCCTAGGCCCAGCCAATCAGCATATTTTATTCCTCTGAGCACAGGCTGGCATGGTCCATGATTTCATAATAGGCATGTGACCCACTTTAGTCTAATGAGTCAGCCCCATTGAAGATAATAAATCTAGCCTAGAGTGAGAGGTAAGAATTGGAGAAAGGGCGTTTTTTGTTGTTTTTGTTTTTGTTTTGTTTGTTTGTTTTTTGATATTTGCTTAAGGGTGTGTACACTCACTAGAGAGAAACTGAAGAGAGAAAGTGAAAAGGCACAACCCAGGGGAGCTGGCCTTGCCATAATCCCTTCTCCTTCTTGCTTCCTCTCAGGATTTTGGGCACACATGCACATGCACCTGGCCTGTTTTTCAGTCCACTGGGTCTGTAATTTGACCTGCACAGTCAACCATGCGAAATCCAGCTGCCTTTGCCACCAGGCCAGCTAGCTAGAGAGGATAACTTTATTATTATTATTATTTAGAGAGATTATTTCTATAGGGCACATGCACTCACCAGAGAAAGAGAGAGACAGAAAAGGAAAAAAAATCACCCCCCAAGGGGGATGGTCATGCTGCAATCCTGTCTCCTCCATTCTTTTCTCAGGATTTTGGGCACATACACACATGTACCTGGTGTGAGTTTCAAGCCTCCAGGTCCGGGATTCAAACAACAGTCAACTACACGGGAGTCCACTGGTGTAACCATTATGCCATCTGCTGGTCTCAAGAGGATAACTCTTGCTCACATTCCTTAAGCCCCTGGATTCAACCATTTTGAAGTCAGTGTTTCATTATTTTTAAATTTACATACAGAAAGACTGACTTATTTTGTGATACATAGTTTTGAAATTTTAACATGTGTCCATAATTATTTAACTACCAGCACAGTTGTACTACAGAATAGCCTAGCCACAGGGGCTGGGTGGTAGGGTGCTACCTACAATGCTAGGGATACATGGAAGGCCATGTTTTGGATCCTGTGTTGATCAGAAACACACGGGGCATATGCATGGACACTACCCTCATGCTGGCTGGTCAGAAATTTGGGGGGTTATTGCAGCATGACAAGAACATTTAAGGGTATTGGTTTCTTTCTCTCTCAAAAGAAATAAAATAAGTATACTTAAAATATTTTTATTACCCCAAAACACACCCTCCCTCAAGTTGTCTCTTTATAAAGTTACCTTTACCAATATAAAGAAGTAACTTAGCTGAATAATGCAATTTTCTTTAATATAAACAAACTTTGTGGCTGCTGAAGAGCCCTCTTCCTATACATTAGAAGATGCTAACAATGTAGTTAGTTGAAAAGGTTAAACATTGTAAACTAAATTTTCAATCGTTAAGAAAGTAACTTCAGGTTAGTCCCACCGCCTGGTGGTTAAACGAGCCAAATTCCCTATGACCAGCCACATTGTTCCAATCCCAGCCCTGGAGGTTTAGGAAACATGCTGAGTATATGTGCATGTGTGCCCCAAATACCAACAAGTTTGGAGAAATGGAACAGGAGGGATTGTGACATGCATCCTCAGTCAAATACGAATAAACTTTTTTAAAAAAGTTAAATTCTTTCTGTATCTGTAAACCTTGGTAAACTGATCTGTTCTCTATTGTTATAGTTTTATCTTTTCCCAGAGTGTTACAGAACTAGAACTAGGACTAGAATTAGAACTAAAACTAGAACTAGATAAAGGTAACCTTTCGAGACTGGCTTCTTTCACTTGAGATGATACCTTCGAAATTCATCCATTCTGTTACATGTATTAACAGTTTGTCATTTTGTATTGTTGTGTAGTATTCCATCACATAGATGTACTGCAGGTTACCTTTTCTCCCATTGAAGGCATTTGGGTTATTTTCAGCTTGGGTTGTAATTCATAGGGCAGCTATAAACATCCACATACAGAGTTTTGTGTGAACATAGGTTTTCCTTTCACTTGAGTAAATACCTAAAAGTGGTGTTGCTGAATTGTATGGTAAGTATATGTTTAACTTATTAGGAAACTGCTAAGATGTTTTTTTAAGAGTAGCTACACCATATATAATATTCCTACAAGTAATGAATAAGAACTCAATTTACCTGGTGGCTTGCTTTCTCACTTTCCGTCTCACTCTCTGGTCAAATTTAAAATGAATAAGTAAAATAAAGTTAAATAAGATAATTCTTTTTTTTTTTTTTAAATCAAGTTCTATGCATCCTACTCAGCAGTGGCTATTCTCAGTCTTTTTAAAAGACATTTATTAGGTAGTAATATTGTGATTTTAACTTCTGTTTCTATAATGAGTTATGATGTTAAATGATTTCTCATGTGCTTATTTGTCATCCATGTTTTTTAGAAAGATTTTTGCTATAGGGTGTGTGCATTCACTCACTTTTGCTATAGAGTGTGTGTACTCTACCAGATTTTTTTGCTATGGGTGTGTGCATATCACCAGAATTTTGCTCTAGGTTGTGTGCACTCTGTCACAGAGAGACACAAAGTGAGAAATCACCCCTCCCCCCCGGGTGGCGTGACCATGCTTCAATCCCTTCTCCTCCATTCTCCTCTCTGGATTTTGGATATGCACCTGGGGCTTGGCGTGAGTTTCAAGCTGCCGGGGCTGGAACTCAGACTGCGGTCAATCACGTGGGAGTCCAGTGCCTTAACCACTATGCCATCTTCTGGCCCCAGATTGATGTATCTTCTTTGGTGAAGTGTCTGTGCATCTCTTTCGCTTATTTTTTGCTTACTTTCTTACTGTTAAGTTTTGAGAGTTCTTTAAGTATTCTAGATAGAAAATTTCCATTAGATAAGTGATTTTCAAATATTTTCTTCAAATCTATAGCTTGTCTTTTTTTTTTTTAAGAGATTTAAAAACAAATTTTTGGAGACTAGCAGGTGGCATGGTGGTTAAGGGTGCTGGACTCCCACATGGCCCACTGCATTTTGAATTCCAGACCTGGTGGCTTGCTTTCTCACTTGCTCTTTCTCTCTCTTTTTCACTCTGTCCCTCTCTGGTCAAATTAAAATAAATTAATTAAATTAAATTAAATAATTCCTTTAAAAAAAGAGAGAGTTTTTGCTATAGGGTGTGTGCACTCGCCAGAAAGACAGAGAGAGACGCAGAGAAACAGAAAGCAAGAAATTAGTCCCCAGGGGGATGACCACGTCACAATCTCTTTTTCATTCTCCTCTTGGGATTTTGGGCATGCATGCACATGTGCCTAGTGTGAGTTTCAAGTCTTCAGATCCTAGACTCAAATTGCAGTTGACCACGTGAGAATTCAGCACCTTAACCACTATGCCACCTGCTGGCTCCTATAGCTTTTTTTTAAAAAAAATTTATTTAACTTATTTATTTATTTATTCTAATTTGATCAGAGAGGGACAGAGTGGGAGAGAGAGAAAGAGAGAGAGAAAGAGAGAAAGCAAGCCACCAGGTCCAGGTGGTCGGCCATGGTCGAACCATGGTCGGCCACATGGGAGTTCAGCACCTTTAACCACCACGCCACCTGCCAACTCCCCGATAGCTTGTTTTTAAATTCTCGTGAAAATAGATTTTGTGGAGGAGAACCATTTTTTGATGACATCAACTTATTTTTTTCTTTTTTATATATTGGGTCATTAGAAAAGTCATGATGTGTGTTTTAATTTTCTTTCTTTTCTTTTCTTTCTTTCTTTTTTTTTTTGAGAGAGAAATTTTTGCATTAGGACATGTGCACTTACCAGAAACACAGAGAGACAGAAAGTGAGAAATCACCTTCCAGGATGGATAGCCATGCCATAATCCCTTTTCCTCCTTTCTCCTGTTGGAACTTTGGGTGCACACACTCCTGGTGTGTGTTTCAAGCCACTGAGTCCAGAACTCAAACCACGGTCAGCATGTGGGAGTCCAGTGCCTTAACCACTATGCCACCTGCTGACTCCTCTGTTTTTCTATACCAAAATGCTTCACGACTTTTTTGATAACCCAATATTTTCCTTCCAGTGTCTTATTGAAGAATTCTGGTCTAAGTAAAAGATACGACAATTTTCTCCTATGACTTCTAATTTTTTTTTACAGCTTTATGTTCTACATTTAGATTTATGTTCCATTTCAGATAATTTTTTGGGTAAGATATAGGTGTACACTGAGGCTTTTTTTTTTGCATATACACGTCCAATTGTTCTAATACTTCTTATTGTAATTAATGATTTACATATAATTTTTGTACACCTAATTATTCTGTTTGTTGTTTTAAAAAACTATCTTTACTATATTAAATTACCTTTGTAAAAATCAAGTGACTATATTTGTGTGTGTGTATTTCAGGGTTCTCTATTCTATTATTCTATGTAGCTATACCAATACCATATTTACTTGATTAATGTAACTTTATAGTAAGGTTTTGTTTTTGTTTTTGTTTTTGTTTTCGAGAGGTTTTTCCTGTAGGGCACGTGTACTCACCAGAAAGACAGAAAGACAGAAAGACAGAAAGTGAGAAATCACGCCCAAGGGGCGATGGCCACGCTGCAATCCCTTTTCCTCCATTCTTCTCTCAGGATCTTTGGCATGCACACACACATGCCCAGCATGAACTTAAGCCACTGGGTCCAGGAGTCAAATGGCAATTGACTACATAGGAGTCAAGCAAGATAACCATCATGCCATCTGCCGATCCCACTTTATAGTACATTTTAAAACTGGGTAATTGGTATAGTAAGGCTTCCAACTTTCTTTTTCATAATTGCTTGGCTATTCTGTTCTTTTGCTTTCCTCTATAAATTAAGAATCAGCTTGTTTATGTCTACAAAAACTCCAGCTGTTATGTTGATTGGAAATGCATAAACCTATGAGTTGACTGAAAATTCACATCTTGGGACCAATGGATGGTGTAATGGTTATATTGTTGGACTTCCACATAGTCAACTGTGGTTCGAGTCTTGGACTCGTTGACTTAAAATTCACTCCAGGTGCATGTGCGTGCATGCCCAAAGTCTCTAGAAGAGAATGGAGGAAAAGGGATTGTGGCATGGCCATTCCCTCTGGTGAATGATTTCTCATTTTCTGTCTATCTCTCTCTGTCTTTCTGGTGAGCACACAGGTCCTATAGCAAAAATCCCTCAAAAAGAAAAAGAAAGAAAATTCACATCTTAACTATAATGAGTCTTCTAATCTGTGGCTATGGTATATGTCATGTTTATCTAACTTTTTCATTCTTTCTTTTTTAAAAATTTGCCAGAGTGTGTGAGTGCTCACTGGAGAGAGACAGAGAGAAAAAGTGGGATAGCACCTCTCATAGGGAATGGTCATGCCACAGTCCCTTCTCCTCCATTTCTCCCTCCTTTGGGGTTTCTGGGGAGGCATGTATATGTGCCTGGCATATTTTTCAAGCTACTGGGTCTGGGACCCAACCATACAGCTGGCCATGTGGTATCCAGCCACCTCAACCACTATACCACAGAGTGGCCTTTTAACTTTTACTTAATTTCTTTCATCAGCATTTTGTACTTTTTTGGTATACTGGTCCTGTACGTGTTGTTAGATCTATACCAAAGTGAGTGAGCATATATACATACATATACATGTATGTATATATGTATATATATTATAAATACATGTATATATATGAATAATAAATATATGTGCATATATA
Organism: Tupaia belangeri chinensis; assembly: GCF_000334495.1. NCBI lineage: Eukaryota > Metazoa > Chordata > Mammalia > Scandentia > Tupaiidae > Tupaia > Tupaia belangeri. The sequence continues at coordinate 3,867,974 of NW_006160083.1, read as the reverse complement.
ATATAAATGAGTGTTTTACATTTTAATTTCTAATTATTTGCTATTAGTATATGAACTATAAGTAATTTCTGCAGGCTGACCTTATACACTAGAACCTTTCTTGTAGATTCCTTGGGATTCTCTATGTTATCTGCAAATATGGACAATTTTATTTCTTCTTCTTATTTCTGATTAATTGCCAGAGGGCATGTGCACTCACCAGAGAAAGAGAGACAGAGATAGAGAGATAAGAAGAGAGAGGTAGAGAAAGGAAGAGAGAGGGAGAGGGAGAAATCACTCCCTAATGGAATTTGGTCACACCACAATCCCTTTCTCTTCCATCCTCTCTTCTGTTGAGATTTGGGGTATACACACATACACATGCCCAAAATATATCTGAAGCTGTCAGGGCTAGGATTCAAATTGTGATCAGCCATGTGGGATCTGGCTCCCTTAACAATTAGGCTATGGGGCTGGCCCAGGACAGTTTTAGTTCTTGCTTTCTAATAGGAATGCCTTTTTTTTTCCCTTGTTGTTGCACTGGCTAGGGTTTCTAGAATAATTATGAGTAAGAGTGAAAATCTTTGTCTTATTGCTACTTTTGGAGGCAAAATAATTCAGTTTTTTAAAAGGTAATTATGAATTTAGCTGTGGGTTTCTTACAGATGTTTCTGTTCTAATTGATATGCTTATGTAGTTTCTGATTTTCAAATATTAAGCTAACTTTATATTTTGGGAATAAACCATACTTGGTTATGGTATTATTCTTGCTGGACTCAATTGCCAATTTGTTGTTGAACTTTTTTTTTAAATTTGCTCTAAGGCACTCGAACTCACCAGAGAGAGAAAGAGAGAGTGAGAAAGTACTTTGGGGATGGCCACACCACAGTGCTTTCTCTTCCATTCTTTCAGGATTTATAGGCACGCACCCTCATGTGCCCAGCGTGTTTCCCAACCTGCTGGGTCTCAGACTTGAATTCCCTCTGTTGGCCATGGGAACTGGATCCTGGTGCCTAAACCAGCAAAAGGTTGTCTTAATCAATCTCCACTGAAGGATTTTTAAAGTTTTTGTTTGTTTGTTTAAGACTGTTTTAGTTGGATTATGTCACTTACAACTAGAAGACTCCTGATTAGTATTTTAGTATTTATAGGTCTCAAAGCAAGCAGTGTGAAAACTCAGAAGTACTACATATATATAGAGAGAGATCTATCTATCTATCTATCTATTTTTTTTTTAGAGAGAGAGATTTTTGCTATAGGACACATGCACTCACTAGAGAGACAGAGAGACAGAAAGTGAAAAATACCCCCCCCCCCGGGGAGATGGCTACACCACAGTCCCTTCTTTTCCATTCTCTTCTTGAGATCTTGGGCACACACACACACACACAACCAGTGTGAATTTTAAGCTGCCAGGTCCAGGACTTGAACTGCGGTCGACTCTGTGGGAGTTCTGTGATATCACCATTATGTCATTGACTGGTCCCTAAAATACAATAATTTCTTTCTTTTTTTTGGAGAGGTTTTTGCTATAGGGTGCATGCACTTGCCAGAAATACAGAGAGAGACAGAGACAGAAAGCAAGAAATCACCCCCCCCCGGGGGGGGGTGGGGAGATGGCCACACCACAATCCTTTCTCCTCCATTCTCCTCTTGGGATCTTGGGCACACACACACATGCGCCTGGCATGAGTTCAAGCCACCAGGTCCAGGACTCACACTGTGGTCGACTACATGGGAGTCCAGCGACATAGCCATGACACCAACTGCTAATCCCAGTACAGTAATTTCTAAATATAATGATCAGGGAAGTTTGCACAGAGAGTTATTTAAGATATCTCTTATTTCACAAGTAGTAAAAATAGAAATTATATAATAAAATTAAATTATTGTAAAGGTTCCCATAGTTATTCTAGTTAATATTCCTAGACTTACAGCACAATAGTAAATAATTTTAAATTTTGAAATAGCTTTTTTTTTCTTGAAACTGCACATGTATTATGTGCAGTCTGCAAAGACACAAAGGTCATACGATTCAGTTTATATGAATGATCCAGAACTGGAATATTCTTAAGGCAGAAAGCAGATTGGGGGTTGAAAGGGCAGGGTGAAAAATGAACTGAGGAGTGAATGCATAATGGGCTTAGAGTTTCTTTGGGAGGAATGAAAACCTTCTGGAATTAAATCCTGGTGATGGTTGTACAATTTTATGCATTTATGAAAAGCATTGGAATGTATGTTTTTTTTTTAAATTTAAGTGTATGATATGTAAATTTCAGCTCAATAAAGCTGTTTCTTTTTTTTTCTTTTTAGAGAAATTTTTACTATAAGGGCGTGTGTGCTCGCTGGAGAGACAGAGACAGAGAGAAATCACTCACCAGGGAAGATGGCCATGCCACAATCCCTTCTCCTCCATTCTACTCTTGGGATCTTAGGCACACACACACATGTGCCCAGCATGAGTTTTAAGCCACCAGGTCCAGAACTCAAACCATGTTCAACCACATGGAGTCTAGCAACATAAACATTATACCATCTGCTGATCCCGATGCTATAATTTTAAAAAGAAAGAAAAAAGGGCTAGCCAGTGGTGTGGAAGTTAAGGCAGCTGGGTCCCACATGGCCAACAGCACAGTTTAAATCCTGGACCAGGTGGTTTGAAATACATGCTGGCAGAAAAAATAAATAGAAGAAAGGAATACATGCTGGCCTGTGTGTGTGTGTGTGTGTGTGTGTGTGTGTGTGTGCATGCACATGTGCGTGCATGCCCCAAATCCGGAAAGGTGGAGGAGATGGAGGAGAAGGGATTGCAGCATGACCATCCTCCATGGAAGGAGGGGGTGCTTTCTCACTTTCTCTCTTCCTCTCTCTCCAGTGAGTCCACACACCCTCTGGCAAATTAAAAAATAAAGAGAGAAAGAAAGGAAGAAAGGAAGGGAGAGAGGAAGGAAACATGGAGATACTATGAACCTGTTACTCAGTTTCCCCCAATGGTCGCAGCTCGCAAAAGTATAATTCAATATCACAACCAGGACATAGTCAGTGACATAGTCAGAATATAGAAAAATTCCATTCGGCATCTGTATATTCTCTTTGGTACAATGGCTTTTCATGTCATTTGCCCATTTTCTACTTGGTTTATTTGAGTTTTATTGTTGAGTTTTGAGAAGCACTTCAAAACTAGTTTAGATACTAGTCATTTCAGATAAGTAGTTTGCAAATATCTTTTCCCATTCTGTACCTTATCTTCTCACCCTTTTCATATGAACTTTCACAGAACAGAAGTTGTTAGTTTTGATGTGGCCCAGTTTCAATCAATTTTTCCTTTTTTTGGAGTGTGCTTTTGGTGTCAGTTGTAAGAACTCTTTATTTCTCTTGTGGTCATAAAAATCTTCTCATTCTTTACTCCAGAAGTTTTATACTTTTATATTTTATACATAAGTCTATGATTTTGTGTAATTGTAAAGTGGAAGCAGAGGTTCATTTCAAATTAAAAAAAAAAAAAACTTTTTAGAAGTAGGCATCATGTTGGCTGGGGCATTGGACTTCCTCATGGCTGACCATTGTCTGAGTCCCTGACCTGAGTCCCTCTCTTCTGCTGAGTATACATGCTCTAGGGAAAACTTAAAATAATAATGAATAAAATAAAATAAAATAAATAATTTTAAGTGCATTTGCTTCTTTCTCCATGAATGAGAGAGAGAAAGACAGCCCCTCACCCCCCACCCCCAGTTACAGTCCACTCCCAGCCTTCATCTGTCCCTGAATCATGGACAGTTATGTGCCCAGTGTACTCAGGGAGGTCTCCAGACTGGAATACGGAAGCTTCTCAAGTGTTAATACTTTGTAAAATGTGGCATTTTACCACTGCGCCACCATCTGGCCCCTAAGATTTGTTAGTATGTATATCTCTTTGCCTATGTTTGCACAGTTACTCCAGCACCATTTGTTATTTCTCTATTGAATTATCTTTGTACTTTTGTCAAATACTTCTTGGACAAGTGATGTCTAGTGGAACTTTCCGCAGCGACAGAAAAGTTCTACATTTGCACTCTCCAATATGGTAGCTACTAACCACTGATGGCTGTCAAGCATTTGAAGTATGACTAATGCAAGCAAGGAACTGAATTTTAAATTTTATTTATTGTTCATTAACTTAAGTATTCATATGTGGCTTTTGGCTACCATAATAGACAGCACAGTTTTGAACATCTTTCCATATCAGATCGTATAGCTCTACCTCTGATCTTTTTTATTTGTCATTTTATTTTGTTTTTAGACATGGCCTCATTATGTTCTGATCATCCTGCCTCCATCCCCTGACTGGCTGGAACCATAAGTATGTGCAAGTTTACCTGGCTTTCATTCTTTTTTAAATTAAGCAATATCTGATATATTTTATTATACATACACACACACATGGTTCTGCATAACAATAAGCTCTCCATACAAAATATATCTTCATGATAAATTTGATGTGTTATATAATAGTGAAAAAACAAATAGAAGCCTCAGTTCTTTTTTTTTATTTTTTTAATTTTTTGAGAGATTTTTGCTTTAGGTTCCTATGTTCATCATCAGAGAGACAGAGAGAGGCAGAGAGACAGAAAGTGAGAAATCACCACCCTAGGGGGGATGGCCATGCTACAATCCCTTCTCCTTCATTCTCCTCTCAAGATTTTGGGCACACATGCACATGTGCCTGGTGTGAGGTTTAAGCCACTTGGTCCTGGACTCAAACCACAGTCAACTAGTTAGGAGTCCAGTGATGTAACCATTATGCCATCTGCTGGTCCCAAAACCTCAGTTCTAAAAAAGTCAGATATATTGCAAAGTTTTCTGTTACTTAGTGCTGAAGTAACTCTTCCAACAGAAGCTTAAAAAAAAATAGAAATTTGTTTTTCTAGCCAGTGGCATGGTGGTTAAGGTCGCTGGATCCCATATGGTTGACTATGCAGTTTGAGTCACAGACCTGGTGGCTTGAAAAACATACAAGGCACATGTATATGCGTGTCCAAAGTCCAGAGAGGAGAATGGAAGAGACAAGATTTGTGGCGTGGCCACTACCCCCCAGGGAGGGCTTTCTCACTTTCCCACTCTATCTCTCTGGATAGTACCCATGTCCTGTACAAATTTAAAAAGAAAGAAAAAAGAAATTTGTTCTTCTATAAGAAGTCTAAAGCTTATGAATGTCATCAAAGACCCAGGAATTTTTTTTCATTTTTTTGCTCTGCTATCTTCATCTTCATATTTTTCAGCAAAATGGGAGTAGGAAGGTGGCCCCGGCTCCAGCACCACGTATCCATTTCCAAGCCAGGAAAAAGAAGGAAATGGGAAATTATCAGGTAAATTTATTCCCTACATGCACTTTGTTTTTAAAAGAGGTTGTTGCGATAGGGCCCGTGCGCTCGCCAGACAGACAGAGACAGAAAGCGAGAAATCACCCCCCAGGTGGGATGGCCACCCCGCAGTCCCTTCTACTCCATTCTCCTCTTGGGATCTTGGACACACACGCACATGTGCCCTGCGTGAGTTTAAGCCACCAGGTCCAGGACTCAAACCGTGGTTGACTACACGGGAGTCCGGTGACATAGCCATTACGCCAATTGCTGGTCCTTCTATGTGCTCTTTTAAAACATTTTATTATGGAAAATTTCAAACATATACCAAAGTAGACAAGTAAAATGTACTCCATGTACCCATCAAATAGCTTCAGCAATAATTGACAAATAGCCAAGTGTGTTTCATCTTTATCTCCAACTCCAGAGATACTTAAAAGCAAGTCCCAGTCATCATAATCATTTCATTTGCAAACACAGAAGTATGTAACCCTAAAGGAAAATATCATTTAGCTATAAATACAATATTGTTTCACGTCTAGAAAATTTAACAATAAATATTGGATATCTGATATAAATGCCATCTTTTTCAAACAAATGGTTCCAGACCGGTGGGTAGCATGGTGGTTAAAAGTGCTGGACTCCAATATGGCTGACCATGGTTCAACTCCCAGACCTGGAGGCTTACTTTCTAACTTTCTCTCTCTCTCTATCTCTGATAAAATTGGAAAATAATAATAATAATAAAGTTAAATAAAATACTTAAAAAAAATGGTTCCTTTGAATCAGGACCCCTTGCTAGTGATTGATATGACTCTTAAATCCTTTTAAAATCTATAACTCTGTCCCCATTTCTTTCTTTGCAATTCATCTGTTAAAGAACTAAAACTGTCCTGTGGTTTTCCATGGTCTGGGTTTTGTTGCTTTCATTGCTTCGATGTAATTTAACACCTTATTCTTACTTGTATACAGTATTTGCTATAAATTGATAGCTGGATTTAGATGCTTTACCAGAGTCATAGATTCTCATGTAAGCAAGAAATGCGTCTCACAGAGTCTAGGAGCCCCAAATGAAGGTGTCATCAGGGCTGTGGTCCCTCTGAAACCTTTGCCTCTTCTAGCTTCTGGTACTCATTGGCAGACCTTGGCACTCCTTGGCTTAGGGCTGTATCACTCCAGGAATCAGGCTGTCTTCTTCCCATGTCTTCACAATGTCTTTCCTGTGTGCTTCTCTGTACTGTGTCCAGATTTACCTTTTTATAAGAACACTGCTCATATTAGGGTCCATTCTAATGACATAATTTTAACTTAATTACCTCTAAAAGACCTATCTCCAAGTAAGGTCACATTAGGGCCATCCAGGGGGCATGATGGTTAATGCAGCTGGATTCCACATGGCTGACTGCATGATTTGAATCCCTCGCCCAGTGGCTTGAAGAACAAGCTGGCCATGTTGTACATGTGTGCCCCAAATCCCAAGAGAATGGAAGAGAAGGACTTGCAGTATGGATGTCCCCCTTGGGGGGTGATTTCTCATTCTCTCTCTGCCCCTCTTCAGCAAGCACATAATGCCCTATAGCAAACTAAAAAAAAACAAAAAAGGTCACATTTCTAAGGTACTAAAGGTTAGGACTTCAGCATACCTTTTTCATTATAATATACCTTCAACAATCAACTCCATGATAGGTATCATTTAGTATTTTTAAATTTCTTTTAGAGGTTTTTGGTTTAGCACGCATGTGCGTGCCAGAAAGACAGAGACAGACAGAAAACCAGAAATCACCCCCCAGGGCAGATGGCCATACAGCAATCCCTTCTCCTCCACTCTCCTCTCGGGATCTTGGGCACACACGCACACGTGCCCGGCATGAATTTAAGCCACTGGGTCTGGGACTCGAACCGTGATCGGCTACATGGGAGTTTAGCGACATAGCCATTATGTTAACTGCTGGTCCCAGTATTTTTAAATTTTTTGAAAAAATTTTTATAGGGTGCTTGTGCTAGGCAGAGAGAGACAGAGAGGGAAAATGAGAAAACACCCCCTGGAGGATAGCCACTCTGTAATCTCTTCTTCTTCATTATCCTCTTGGGATTTTGGTGACACATGCACACATGCCTCAAGTGTTTTTCAAGCCATGGGGTCTAGGACCCAACTGCCCAGTTGGCCATATGGAACCCAGTTTCCTTAACCATCATGCAACCGGGTGGCCCAGCACCTTTTAGTTTTGGTAGTAAGTGAAGTACATTGAGAAGGCCACAGCAGTTCCTCCCATCCTTAGTCATGTCCCTTTGCCATGTAACTGCTACTCCTCCTATTAATAACTGGAATCTCTTTCCAATTACTTTTTTAAAAGATGTGTTTATTTATTTATTTTATTTGTTATTATTTATTTTTTAATTTTACCAGAGAGAGAGAGAGAGAGAGAGAGAGAGAGAGAGAGAGAGAGAAAGGGAAAGTGAGAAAGCAAGCCACTAGGTCCAGGACTCAGACTGCAGTCAGCCATGTGGGAGTCCATCACCTCAACCACCACACTAGCTGCCAGCCCCGTCGTCTCTTTCTACTTTAATCTAGCCTGGCCTTGTGACTGGCTTTGACCCATGAAATGCAATGGAAATGATGTTGTGGGACTGTGAAGTCTACATTTCAGATGCCTTGTAGCTTTTACTCTCATTCCCCTTCCTCTTTGCAAGGAATTCTGAGATAGGCTGCTTAGTGGCCAATGGTTGATGCCCGAGGTGCCCCAGCCCACACTCTGCAGAGGTTGCCAGGCATGTGAGGGAGGCCATCTGAGACCTTGTAGCCCCAGCTGAGCCTTTGGTACTGTAGCTGCATGGCTAGACCAGCAGAAGCGCCTGGTTGAACCTGGCTGAAATTGCGGCCTACAGAATCAAGGACACATAAAATACTGGTTGTGTCAAGCTATTAAATTTTGGAGTGATTTGTTACAACAATAAATGACCTATACAGTAGACCTGATGTTAGAAGTTTAAGTCTTCTGTTGTTAAGTTTCCTTCACCTTAACTAAATCACTTAATTCTAACGGCTCCTGTTTCCTTCTTTGTAAAATATGGATAGTTTGTTTATTGCCCCTGGTACCAAGTTTCAGGATTTTTGTTTCAATGAATAAAAGCCTCACTGAAAGAGGCCTAAGGAATAAGAGGAATTTATCAGCTTAAGTAATTGAAAAACTCAGAGTTTGCTCTGGCTTCAGTTGAGATTTAATTTAAGGACTCAGATGATGTATCAGGGGTTTATTGGCTCCCACCTTTCCATTCTGCTTTCCTCTGAGTGTCAGCTTCATCCACCAGTGGGCTCATCCCATACGGTGTCCTTCCTGTAATTCAAGACTTAAGGTCTTCCAGCCTGGCAAACCCAGAGGAAATCTGACTGTCTTTGAGCCAGCTGGTGATATGTGGCCATGACTAAGTCAGGGAGTGAGATGATCCCAGTGGTGGTCCATGCTGAGCCAGGGAGGTGGAGCGGCAGAGGGTAGGGTAGGAGAAGAAAGGAAGAGGCTTTCCAAGGCCATCCGGTGAAACTAGCACAAAAGACAACTGAGGTGCTATTTCTCAGAAGAAAAGAAATGGAAACTAGGCAGGTAGAAAATAACAGATGTTTACTTCCTATCGCATAGGCTGGGTGAACAGATAACAGTAATAGCTTGCATTGATTAAATGCTTATTAGGCGCCTGGCACTGCTCTAAGTACTTTATGTATATTAATTCCTTTTAATCCTGTCAATTTAGGAGTGGGTGCAGTTATTATTCTTGCTTTGCAAATGCCAAAGCCAAACCACAAAGTGGTTAAGTTGACTATGGATATGCCCAAGTAACCTCAGAATCCAACTAGACTGGCTTAAGAGCTGTCACCTTTAACCTCTAGTCTATATTAAAAATAGGTTGTCAGTAGGGGCCAGCTGTGGTGGCACAGTGGTAATGCAATGCTCAGCAATTCTGGATCCACATGGAAAGTTCTGGGGTTGTGTCCTGGGCCCCCCCATGCATGTTCTAGGCTGGCTGGGGAATGGATTGTGTTGTGAAGAATCTATTGGGGGTGCTCCCCTATCTTTTGTAAGGAATTAATAGACAAACTTAACAAAAAATCGGTTACCTCCACCATAGTAGGAGGATTCTAATATGGCCCCTAAGATTCCACCATCTTGGTATATGCTCTTATCTTCTCGAGAGTGGGTAGGATCTGTGAATGTCCTAAGACAGAAACTTCCTTGGTTAGGTTATGTATAGGGCAAAGGTAATGGGATAGTCACTCTTAAGACTCTTTCCTAGCCCATTGTAGAGATTCTCCTGCTGGCACTTAGGAAGTGAGCTGCCATGTTGTGAGGAAGCCATGCAGCTCTGACCTCTAGCTGAGAGTCACCCCAGGACAACAGCCAACAAGAAAAGAGAGACCTCTGGGACTAGCATACGGCATAATGGCTATGTTGCTGGACTCCCATGTAGTCGACTGTGGTTCGAGTCCTGGACCCAATGGCTTAAACTCACGTCGGGTGCATGTGCATGTGTGGCTAAGATCCTGAGAGGAGAATGGAGGAGAAAGGATTGTGGCATGGCCATTCTCCCCTGGGGGGTGATTTCTCACTTTCTGTCTCTCTGTCTCTCTTTCTGGCAAATGCAAAAACCTCTCAAAAGAAAAAAGACAGAAAAAAAGAAAGAAAGAAAACAAAAATAGAGACTTCAGTCCAACAACCACAAGGAATTGAAATCTGTGAATAACAGAATGAGCTTAGAAGAGGATCCCAGCTCCAGATGAGAAAGCCTGGCCTGTGCCTTGATTTTAGCCTAATGAGACCTTGAGCAGGTGACCCAACTTCTGAAAGCTGGAAATCAGGGTTAATAAGTGTGTATTTTTTTTTTCAAACTGCTAAGATTGGGTATATTTTATTACCATTATTAGCACGTATTCTTTGTAGTCTTCTTATATTCCCATCAGGTAGCTAGCCTCTCTCTCCTTTGGCACTTCCAGGGACCTCAACACTAACTCTATTCACTGGTTCATGCGGCCCTCACATCACTTTGGGGCAGGGTTGTAATCGCTTGGCGGGAGTGTAAGGTCTGGTGTGTATAAACTACTCTGAAATTGTTTGAATGAATGAATGAAAAGTCATTTGTGTGATATGCCTATAATATTTTATTCTTAGGGAACTGGTGGGGTCTGGGTTGTTCTCCCAAGAGCAGTTTAGGGTAAATATCAATTTGGAGACCCAGAAAAATCACCAGCCCAGACCTAACTTGATGTTAAAATTTTAGCATGAAGTCTCTTTACTACTAAGGTAGAGGTGATTCATTCTCCAAACTTGTGGTTGTTTTCCAGATTGTGAAACGACTTGTTCTTTCCACATTTTAGTATCTTCTTGAACCTTTTTAATTTTTTTTTCTTTTTTCTTCTCTTCCCTTTTCATAGCTGTGGAGGCAAACAACAGGCTTGGGTTCAGAATCTCAATTATGTTGCTCACTAGCTAGGGATATAGCATTTTACTCCTCTGAGTATGTTTGCTTGTCCATAAAAAAAGGAAAAAGAGGACCGGCAGATGGTGGAATTGTTACAACACTGGACTCTCACATAGTTGACTGTGGTTCAAGTCCTGGCAGGGCGGCTTAAAATGCACACTGGCATGTGTGCATGTATGCCCAAGATCCCAAGAGGAGAATGGAGGAAAAGGAATTGTGGCATGGACAATCCCTTCTCCTCCATTCTCCTCTTGGGATTTTCGACACATATGCACACACACTGGCATGTTTCTCAAGCCGCCGGATCTGGGACTTGAACCATGCCGTCAGCAATGTGGTACCCAGCTGCCTTAACCTCCACTCCGCCAACTGGCCCTAGAGAAAATAACTTTAACTACTGGCAGAGTTGAAGGGCACCAGAGAGTAACAGCCCATACTTTGGAATGAAGCTCCCAAAAGGCTCAGGGCTTTGCCTTTTTCATTCATGTCTGTGCCCAGTATGCCTTGCACACAGTAGTACTCAGTACATTGAATGCGTAAAGAATTTATGGAAAGAATTCAGCACAGCGCCCATAGACAGCATTCTACGAAGGATGACTTCTATTATGTCCACTTTACAGAGGTGGAAACTCACCTGAGGATGCTGACCCAAGTGCTGGTGAAGTTTGAAAGATTGTTCCCATTTTATCAATCAACTTCTAAGAAGGTAGTCAGGCATGCTGGGGTCATTCTAACCTTTCAAAGCTCCTAAATGTTCTTACTGACAAATGAATATCTCTTAAATATAACACTTACAAGAAAACTCGCCTTTGCAAGCAGTTATGAAGGAGTCACGATTCTAACAAAACCAGGAAGAACCAAATTCCAAAGCAAACAAACGGGCCTCATTCTCCACCCTGGGGGAGGGTGTTCACTCCTGTTCTGCTAAAGATAGAGCTAGAGCCCTTCCCGGGAACTTCCTGGCTTTTATTAGTTTGTAATTCGAAACGTAACTGTTCAAAGATTTTTTTCTTTTGGAAATGTGGGTGTGAAACTGCCTCCCTAATCACATCTTGTGGGAGGATTTCGGAACATCTGTATATTATTCGAAAACCGAGCATCCGGTGGGGATGTTTGGGTTGGTGGGGGACCCTGCTGTGGTGGGATGGAACAGCAGGAGCATGTTAAAAACAAGTCAGGATCGCTTTTCAACAGAGGCAGAAAAATTAGGCAAAATTTACAAATGGCTAATTACCTTGGCTCAATTACACATTTAATCAAAAGCTCGCCTCCCCCACTTTTAGCACCAGGGTAAGAGGGGAAAATAGGGCGCTTAGATGCCTAAGCGATAAAGATCTCACCGAGAGCTAAGGGACAAAACTCATTACAGATAAGCGCAGTTCTCCGATTTCCCCTGAACGCCTCTCCCGGATTTCTAAAGGGCCAGCCGCTCCTCGGGTAGCTGCCAGGAAATCAGTCCTGCCCCGCGGCGCTGCTTTCACCCTGCCGGGGTAAGAGGCGCACTTCCTGCGCTCTCCCCGCAGGCGGGCTCGGGTGCAGGAACCTTCCTGCGAGTTGGGAAAACTCCGCCACCGTTGCACTGTGGCGCCGAGAAAGGGGTTGTGGGTTACTAAGGGCTAGATTTTGCAAGCCACGGATCGATATCCCACCCCTTCTCCCCTTTCCCCAGCAGCGGATTTGACCAATGGAAACACGAAAAGGGAAAAAAAAATAAAAAATCCCAGCACAGTCCGGTGCAAAGGCCACTGGGCTTTGTTTCCAGGCTGGGGAATGCATCAGGCTGGCTGCGTGAGCAGGGGCCGCGGGCTGTGCGTCCCGCCGCGGCACTTTCACTGTGATAAAGTCGAGCAGGAAACCCTGCCTTAATAAAAAGGCAGCTGACCGTTCTCCTCTTTCCCCAGACCCAGACCAGGGGCTCCTGGAGTCCAGGATCCGCTTACTACGCGGATCGGGGTTGTCGCCAAGCCCGCGCACTGCGCGGCCTCTTTAAGAGCTCGTATAACTGGAATTTGGCAAAGACATCCTGGTCCCAGAAGACAGCGGTCCTTCTCTCCCTCCGACACAGGGCCAGAGTCGCTTCCAGCACCCAAAATGCCCTAGTAAAGCCCGAAGCCTCCCGGGCCGTGCCCCAGGATCCATGCTCACATGTTACTTCCTGTATGGAGGCATGGCCAGTTTCCAGCCCCGCGCTCCCCGTTCCTCCCCAGCCTGCGCCGGAGCCACAACTTTCAGGAGCATGGACTGAAGGCGCCCTCGCCCCAGCGCCCCTCTGAGATCCTTTGTGTTTGCCTCCATTTCCTCCGGCCGTTTCTATTTTGGGGGGCTCTTCGCTCCCCCC
>NW_006160083.1:3844395-3854783 GCF_000334495.1 Tupaia belangeri chinensis | reverse complement strand
CCGCGGCCGCCGCCTGCAGTCCTCGCCTGCCCCTGGCCGGGGGCATCGCCGGGCCGCGGTCCGCCCACCCCTCGCCCTACCCGCTTGGCTCGCTTCCTTTTGAACGGAAAGCAGCCCTTCTCCGCTGAGAGGATCGTCCCCGGCGTGGCTCCGCGTTCCTGGTCACTTTTTGAGATTTTCCGGGGACCGCTCGGCTGCTTCTCGGATTCCAGGGGGACTCGGGCCGCCGAGCGCGGCGGGCCAGTGGAACAGGCGAGCGGGGAAGCGCCCCGGCTTAGCGGAGGCTCTCACGGAGGCAAGAACTTATTCAACAAGTTTACCCCCCCTCCCCCTGCTTTTCTCTTTTCGATGTGCGTTTTCGGACATGCGGAGGTTACTGGAACCGTGTTGGTGGATTTTGTTCCTGAAAATCACCAGTTCTGTGCTCCATTATGTCGTGTGCTTCCCGGGTGAGTACCGGCCGCGGAGGAGACGCGGCCCCGGCCGGCGCGCGGGGGATGCAGAGTTGTCGCCGGCGCGCGGAGCTCTGTGCCTGTCCTGGGGACCCTGGAGAGGATGGAGGGGGGCCGGTCGCCCGGGGAGGAGAGAGGGATTCGCTCCGCTGGCTCTGGCGACATTTTGGGAGGCTGGTGGTCGGGGTGGGTGGTTGCCCGGGGAGGCCAATTGGGGACGCGAAGGTCTGTTCCCGCTCAGATTTGGGGGACCTGGGGGAGTGGGAGTCGGAAGAAAAAGAGACTTGCTTTTCTGATCCGCCGTGATCCGCCGCGGATCAGGAGAGCTAGAGTTGTCGGGCGGTTGGGGAAACCAGCCAAGGGAAGGATGCTTCTGTGGGTTAGGGGGTCCCGGGATGCGTCCCTCCCTCCGGCGGGAATCGAAGGAGCTTAGAAGGAGGAGCTCGCTTTGCTGCTCTCCGACCCTTTGGGAAGGGTGGTCTTGGGGGGATGGCAGCCCGAGGCTGGCTGCAGAGGATGTGGGAATGGGGAGAAGCCTGCGTTCTAGTCTCTGGGGCTAGGGGCGCCCCCTCGGTCTCTTTCTTGGGGCTGGGGCGCCGGCCGCTCTTTGGTGCCAGCGCAAGGCAGCCTCTCAGGGCGCGGGGGCCTGGGCACAGTGGGAAAGCAGGGGCAGGCGGGTTAGTGAGGTTCGTGGCTCCCCCAGCCCCGGCCCCTTCCCTGCTCTACAGCTCTGGGCCCCTGGGGTCCGGGCGCCGGGGGCGGGTCGGCAACTGTGTTGCTATTCGCGCCGGGGCGGATTTTTTCCTGTCTCGCGCGCCCTGCCTACCTTCATCTTTGCCCTTTTGCAGGCTGTTCGCGGCTGGCAGACCCAGACCCGCTCCTTTCTGGCCAGGTTAAGACAGGAACAGTATTGGCTATTGATGACGATAATAAATCACTGCACGTAACGGTGTGCGGCTGGGCGACCCTCCACTTCCAGCCATCAGCCAGTGGATCCCCCTCCTCTTCCTTCAGCGAGGGCAGAGGCCAGCCGCCCCACTCTCCCCTCCCACCAGCCCCCTGGGCTGCAGCCCCGAGCTTCCTGGAAGCTTTTCGGGCCCCCTCCCTGGGGGTGGAGGCCACGTCTTCTGCCATAGCTGGGGAAGGGATGAAAGAAAGGGGGCGAATAGCTTTTTATCCCTAGCTCCTCTCACGACAGAGTAGCCCTGTTTTTTCTGTCCTTTTATCCACCAGCTCCTGAATACCCGGAGGTGGGGATTATCTGTATCGAGAAAAAGAGGAACATTCCCTGATATTTCTGCTCTCCCTGGTTACAGCTGCCTGGCTCCCGGCGGCCAGAGCACACCGTTTTGGTGCAGCGGGTCCCTCAGCCCCGCCGTGCGCCCAGAGGAGGGCGCGGGCGCCCTTGCTGCCCTCGGGGCCCTTCCCAGGGAGACTTCTAGCGAGTGCCCCTTTTGCGGGCTCCGGGGTAGCCTCGAGGGTCCGAGAGGCAACGCACCGTCTTCTTCCGCACCCCCCTTTCTCTCTGTGCATCCTGCTGCCCTCAGAGGCTCAGGAGCTCCTGCCGCCGTCCAGAAACCCGGTCCTGGGGCGGATGAGGCGGTGCGAGCGCATTCACTCTGAGGCCGAGGGTTTGCTCACCAGGGGCCTGTCTGTATGGGGGTAGGGGTCGTGGGGACGTCTACCCTGAGAAACAGCTGCCCTCTCTCCCTTAGAGACCACTATTGAGTATTTGTAGAAATCATATCTGCCTTCTAGACTCTTCTTTACCACAGACTTGACGGTTGAGTGGGTGTGCACCCAGAGGTCGAGCTTTGAGAGGGCCACTTTTTTATTAAAAAGGGGATGGTGGGAGGCAGCGGAGGGCAGCCTTGCGAATTCAGAAGAATTTCCAATTCTACTTCTGGCCTTCTCACGCTTGAGGATGCAGGCAGTGGGCTGGTCCTGATGTCCCCTTTTCTGGTGTCTGAGGAAGCTTGAAATTCAAAATGAGACTGCCAGGGATGCCGCCTTCGTGGGGCTTGGACCTTTTCGTCTTCCTTTTCTTTGCATATCCACGATGCGAGGTAAATAGCCCTTTTCGCAGTCCAGGCACCAAGGGGTGTTGAAAGGGAAAGGCTCAGGGAAGAGGGGGTTTGGTTTTTACAAAGCGCAGACCATGGGTGCTGCAGCCTTTGGAGCTGGACAAAGTTAAAATGTCAGAGGCGTGGGAGACAGGGGCTTTCCGTTTTCAAGGATGCCGCGACGCCGCTGGACCTCAGGGGGCGCCCCCGAGCCACTCGTCAGGCGCCTGCCACTTCACTGGTCGGCCTCAGCCACCTCCATGCCGCGGGGACTGGGAACGCGTGCCCGGGTTCCGAGGCACTGGGAGGCGGCGGCCTTGTCTGGGCGCTGCAGCTCCTGGCCAGCTTGAAAAAAGTAGGAGAGGAAGTTCGCTTTGGGACTCGCACCGTCTACCTGCCACCGCCTTAGGAACCTTGATCTATTTGACGCGGGATAAAAACGCTTCTGGTTTTGGATTAGGGTCCTCCTTGTGAGATCTTAGCAAAATCCTCTTGTTACTTAGTTATTTTGTTTGTTTCCTATGAGAGTCGCAACAACTTTTCAGTTGCAATTAATTCTCTGCTTCTGTTAAGGATACAGAGTAGCAACAGTTCAGGGGAAGGCTTTTGGCATAGGTCTTTTCCCAACGGAAACAGTGGCTTTCAGTCTTCCAACAGCAGCGAGGCAGGTGTGGAATCTGTGTTAGGTTTTAGTGCTTCAAGTCATGCTTTCCAAGTGCAAAGCACAAGCGTTCTCAAACATAGCATTAGGCATATTAAATTCTTCTACATCTTAAAAAATTATAGAAAACAGTAACATGAGAAAATTATACTAGACTCCCTGTATGCCCCATACCCACTCTCACAAATGAGCAACTCAGTCTACTCTAATTCATTTCCACCCCTTCAGCCTCCAAAACACATTATTTTAAAGCAAATCCTACACATAGGTTATTTAAATATTTGATACAAATCTTTAATCATTGGGAACTTAAGTGCCTTGGACAAGATATAAAAATTTGATCCATTACTTGAAAGGGTTAACCTTTTATCTATTTCCTATTTTCTAACTATGCAGCAGAAACTTTTTTATGATTTTTTTTCTTTTTTGGCCCTCAGAGTGATATTCTTTGCCTCTGATATGTTTTGTACAATAATTACATTACATCCACAGGGTTGCTGTTAGAAGCCCTTCAGATAAATCTGCTCAGCTGTGTGCCTTGGAAGTGTCCGAATTGGACAATCCATAGCTGATGGCTGGTGAATCCAGACTCTCCCTCTCAGACATCTCTTCTTGTCTTCACACGCATGCTTTCGTGTTGATGAGTGTCCCTTAAAACTTTCTCAGAAAAAAGGCAAAAGTAATCATGAGAAGTTGGCAATGTTACTCTCAGAAATGGGGAGAGAGCATACAGGTCCCCCCCCCCATTTGAAAAAAAAAAAATCTTTATCCAGTTTCAAAACTGGGTCTTTTAGACACAGTTTTGGAACGAAATCTTTGATGTTTCCTTCTAAAGAATGCTCACAGTAGAGGGTTGATGAAGTATAAACATTAATATAAATAGACATAATAGGACTTTAGGAAATAGGGAAAGTTAAAAAAAAATCACAGGAAAAGAGTGGCTGATATGAGAAAGGAGACTGTCTTAAAGTGAATCTATGAGTATCTCTTCTTAAATGTGGATTTGTTTTCACTGAATGAAATCCTGTATTTTCGTTTACAAGAAGTAGTCCCTGGAATACTGGCGGTTTAATGAAGCAAAACAAAACCAAACCCTTTCAGATTTATCTTTCTGTTCTGAAAAACCCCCAAGTTAACATAGTGGTACTCATTCTATCAGGGCGTCAATTGAAAGAAGTTTCTTGACATTCATATAAGATCATTTACAATGCCCTAGAGCAATTATTACTAGGGAACTCCTCCTACCCTCTTACCTTCCTACACTCCATTTTCCTGGAAACCTATTAACAAATAGACAATCTGGGCACTTAAATTAGCTTACCTAGGTCATGAAAGCACAATAAGCACTGGGAGTGGGTTGTTGCTTTAACATTTTCCTTTTCAGTGAAATGCGCCCCCACCCTCTTAATCTGGATATTCATCCAGCATTTTACTCAAAGCATGTGGGAGAGTGCAAGGTCATTTCTAAGCAGGTTGAAGATTTTGATATGGGTTACGTTTTGAATTGGGAGATTTAAACCATTATAATTAACATTTTCATCCTGGGACTTATTTTTATGTGGTCCTCATTTTATAACCTGAAGATTATGGGGAAAAGTCAGGGCCTCTGAAATGATCGGAAAACCATTCGAGGCCTTCAAATAAGAACGCTTTGGTTACAGGGTGACCACTATCCATGGTGGGTGGTAGTTACTGAAGCTGCGTTTTGGGCTTTGCTGTGTAGAGAATAAAAGGCCTTTGTATCTAATAATACGAAATCAAGGAAGAACACCCTGCCCTCACTTCTGGTTCTCTCTCTGAGCTTGATCTGGATAAGGCTAGTAACCACTGGTTAGGTAGAGGAAGGCGTTGGGTGAGGGAGAAATGTTCTGGAAAGAGCCTGCTCCCAACAGGCTGTGAGAGCTTCTTGTGGAATTTGCGGACATTCACCGAATTTGTGGAGTTATTGCTAAAACAATCACTCTCAAAGAGACAAGTGTGTTTCAGAAATCTTTATTGACTTACCCTTCCATTTTTCTACAGTCCTTCTGTCTCACATTTTAAAGGCCACAGACCTGTTAATGTCTCTTTTAAAAAAAGGTTCTGGGAGTGGGTGAATTTCACTTTCCAAAAAGTCTATGACGATTGAAATGTATAACAGATAAAGTCATTATTTTTTTTTACTTATATTATGAAAGGGATTGCTAGGTTTGTAAGTGATGGCTGTGAACAATTGCTTTAAGTAGCTAGAGGGCTTCCATGAGCACTTTTGTCCCCTCCTGTGGGACACCTGTCATTGGAGAGGCCAATTCACTTGGTAGTGTTTATAACAGTGTTTGGTGTTTTGACAGAAAAATATTTTCTGCGTGAGATGAGATGGCTCACAAGGCCACCGTAGGCTTGAGGTTTTTTATGACTGCAGTACTTGATACGATGTCTTTAAAAAACATTTTTATAATTTTATTAGTATTTTGTCTTTATAATTGCCAGAGGATGTGTCCATTCACCTGAGGGAGAGGGGAAAGAGAAAAGGGAAGAGGGAGAGGGAGAAAGCACCCTTTCAGTGGGGCGTGGCAACCCTGCAATTCTTTCTCCTCTAATTTCCCATCTTGTCAGGATTAGGGACTTGTGGGCACATGTGGCTGACATGTTTTTTAGGACATTGGACTGGGATTTGGCTCCTTTAGCCACTAGACCATGGGGCTGGCCCTAAAATCATTTGTGAAACTGCTTTTAGGACTGGGTAGAGGAATGGCAGCTGATCAAGTCCTACACATGCTTGGTTTCTCTTTTAGAAGTCCTCCTAACTGAATTGGATGGTGTTACTGTTATACTTGGGTTTGGTTAGGCGGGAGGCAACTTACACATGGAATGAGAACTTTGATATCTGTCAACCCAGTGATGAGAGTCATTGTGCTATTTTGTCATCATATAGCAAGAAGAAATCTTTTAGGAGCTTGGAACTTGTTAGCTTCCCTCTCCTCCCCACTAAAAAAACAAACACAAACCCAACAAAGTGGTTACTGAGAATTGTATAGAATTTAGCAGGATGGATAGGAATATGGTTTCTGGAACCAGCCTGCCTCTGACATTACTAGCGGTGCAGCCTTAGACAAGTTACTTAACCTCTCTGTGCCTCTTTTATTTTTCTTCATCTGTAAAATGTGGTCATGATTGTACCCTGATTCCTAAGGTCTTTATGAGAATGCAGGTAAAGATTGTGCATGGTAAATAGTAAAAGCTCAAAAGATTAACCATTTTTATTTTATATATGCTACTAAGATTTGGGTAGGAGTGTATGGAAGAAAGAAAATGAAACTGAAAAGAATGTGTGTATAAGGACATTTTGAAAATTGATATAAAACTTTGCTATATACTTGTTTGACTGGGTTTTGTACCTGGATTTGCTGTTGAGGGTGAGGAGTGGGGACTGGCAAGAGGACATCCCAGGCGAGATTAGTAAAATGGTTACATTTTGAGGTTGAAGGAAGCGGGAAAACCTCGAAGAAATCTGCGCTACCTCCTCACCCGCGTTGCAGAGGAGGACTTTGCTTTCTCCACTTCAGATGGGAAAATCACTTCCTGCAGGTTTAAAATACTGCTCGTGAATCTCCCAACTTCCTGTGTGGAGAGAGTCACGTTGTCTTACACCCTGAGATGTTCATTTCTCTTCTCGGGCCTTGTGGGTTTTAAGTTGGTGCCAGTAATGAGAAGCCAACAGTAGCCTTTGGGTGTTTGCTTTTATTTTGTACTTGTGTGACACTTGAACACATGCATGTCCCAGTCTCTGTTTTCATGAATTCAGACCCTTAGAGTGCACGGGAGAAAACTACGAACCCATGTATAACTCCTGCCCTCTAATCACTTTTTTTGCAGACTGAAATCAGCATGATGGTTTTCTGGCCAAACAACAAAACATGATTTTAAACCACTCAGATTAGCTATTTTGAGGGAGTAGCAAAGTGACACAGTTGGCTGCTGATATCTAGCAGCTAAAAACAAGAAATGAAAGCATAGTTCATAGAATATGTAACACTTCCATTTAAGAAAATAGGACAACTGGTCTTATTTTTGGGTCTGTGATACTATCTTTCTACCAAGGAGAGCAGAGCAGGTTGTTTTTTAATGCAGTGGGGATACGTTTGAGGCCTTCATACCAGGAACTATATGAATCTAAGAGGTATTTGAGTTCTCATACCATTGCTGCCTCATTAATTCTGCAGTGCACTAAAATCAGATAACCTCATTAATTTGGAATCATTTGGATAGGGGACACAGCCATAAGCAGTTTACCATGCGTAAAGGCATATGTCCTGGTGAGTGAGGAAATAGTGCCTTTTTCAGATCATCTTTAAAACTTTGTCTTTTTAACCGCCAGAGGGCATGTACGTTTGCTAGAGAGAAATGAGGGGGTGGTAGAGAAAAACCCACAATGGGGCATGGTCATGCTGCAATATTTTCTCTTCCATTTCTTCATCCTGTCTGCATTTGGGGCACACACATGTGCCTGGCATGTTTTTCAAGCCCCTGGGGCTGAGATCTGAGCCATGATTGGTCACATGGGATCCATCTTCCTTAACCATTAGGCTATGAGGCTAGCCCAAAGTCTTTAAAACTTTTTAAGACTTGTCAGTGAGCTGTATCCATTTAAACAACAACGACAAAAACTCAAACAAAAAACTACTCTTCCTGAAGAGCTGGGGTGTAGTCTTAGAGTTTTCATGGGTACCTGAGCCGCCTTGGACAAGGTTTTCAACATCTTGTGGAAGTGTGGTTGGGTGGATTGGTGGTCTAGGACTTCCAGATATACAGACCTCTAACTCAGAAACCATACTAGCACTCCAGAAATCTAGGCTGAAATTTATTGTACTTTAGGTCAATGTGTCTCAGTTTTTTTTTTTTTTTAAGAGATTTTTGCTATAGGATATGTGCACTCACCAAAGAGACAGAGAATGAGACAGAGACAGAAAGCAAGAAATCACCCCCAAGCGGGAATGACCATGCTACAACCCCTTCTCCTCCATTCTCCTCTTCGGATTTTGGGCACGCATGCACATGCACCCGGCGTGAATTGTAAGCCACCAGGTCTGGGACTTGAACCATGGTCGCCTGCGTGGGAATTCAGCAATGTAACCATTACACCATCTGCTTGTCCCAGGCCTCAGGTTTTAATCTCTACAATGGGATTGATAAGTTTATAATAACCTGCAGTGTCCAAGCACTTGTCATGCTCTAGGTGATGTGCATGAGCATCTGTATGCCTTTAATCCTCCCCGAAGGAGAACCATGATTACTCCCAGTTGAGGGGGTGAAAACTGAAGCTGAAAGACGTTGTCACTTGTCCAAGGTCATCTGGGTAGTTAAATGGGGGTGGCTATGATGTTTCTCTAATCATCTCTCTGGATTATTTTGACTTTCAGACCAGTTTTTATTTGAAGAGTTTGGAAGCGTTTTTTCCTAATTGCACAGGAGGGCCAATTAGAAGACAGACCCAGCTTTAGGTATTCCATCCTATTATTTTTCCCATGTAAGCAAGTACCACAAATACTGGGTGAAAGAAAGGTG
This sequence comes from Tupaia belangeri chinensis, assembly GCF_000334495.1. NCBI lineage: Eukaryota > Metazoa > Chordata > Mammalia > Scandentia > Tupaiidae > Tupaia > Tupaia belangeri. The sequence continues at coordinate 3,846,063 of NW_006160083.1, read as the reverse complement.
TCTTCCTGTATTTGCTACAATTAAATAAGAAAGTAATGCAATTAGCATAGAATTTTATTTGGTTACATTGAAGAGTCGACCTTTTAGCAAATTACTTTAGCTTCTGAATAAGCTGATAATAACTGTGGATAGAGTCTGAATTTGTTGGTGGGGAGGGTTTTTTTTTTGACTCTACTCTTTAAAACAATTAAATCATTTTCAGAGTTTTTGTTTGGAGCATCAAATATAGTTACTTTATAATAATGTGGTAGTTTTACTATCCCATATATCATTGGAATGAGGGCTGCAGGCTCCGAATCATGATTTCAGAAAAAAGGTCTGAGGTGACTTGTGTTCGACCGGTGAAGGTTTAGGATTTTTTCTCTGCAGTGTAGCACGGGTGGTGGGAGCTAGTCAAACCAGCCGTGGTTTTCGGGCAAGACCCTTGATTTCTTTGGTATCATTTCCCTCACTCTTAACTAAATGGTTTCTAAAATTCTGTTGGAATTTTGGGGATTGTTGATTCTAGGCTGAACATTTTGGAGCGATTACGTCCTTTGTGTAAGATGTAAGTCAAAGGCCTCGTTGTATTGGGGTTTCTGAAGTGTATTCTTACTAACTTTTTCTGTGAGCGTTTGCTTTCTAAGGCACTAAGAACCCCTTGATTATCTCGCTAACCTTGCTACAGAATATCCTGAGAGATTAGCAAACAAGGTGGTGTGTGAATCTCAGCTAATGGAATAACTGTAAGCTGTTTTTTTTTTTTTTTTTTTGCTTTTTAAATATGAAACCTTGTTTCTCCTAGAGTCTAGGTAAAATAAATAAATAAATAAATAAATAAATAAATAAATAAATAAAAATGGAGGTTCATTCATGTCAACCAACAAAGTTCATGGATGACTTTTGAAACTAATGTAATTTATGACTGGACTGGCGAAAGTAGCAGTCTTTTTTTTTAAAAAGAGGTTTTTGCCTTAGGGCACATGTTCTTGCCAAATAGAAAAAGAGAGACAGACACAGTGAGAGGGAAAGGGAGAGATCAACTCATCCGGGCGCTGGCCATGCTGCAATCCCTTCTCCTCCATTCTCTTTCTGGGATCTTGAGCACACATGCAAATGTACCTGGTGTGAGTTTCAGGTCACCAGGTCCAAGACCTGACCTGTTGGCCATGTGGGAGTTCAGTGATGTAACCACTACGCCATCTGCTGGTCTTGAGGGGAGCAATCTTGATCTAAAACAAGGGCACAAAGCTGGTTCTGGATAATGTGACATACTGTGGAAAAGAGTTTAGGTTATCTGGAGTTTTGGGTTTGGGTTATCTGGCGTTCTGGGTTTGGGTTATCTGGATTTCTGCAGGAGACACCTGGCCAGCAGATGCTCTCTTTGGCCACACTGTGTTTAAAAGAAAATTTAATTAAAAATGGAGCATTTGGGGGGCTATGTGGGTTTAAGGTGGCTGGATCCCAAATGGTCTACTCCAAAGTTCAAGTTCTGGACCCAGTAGCTCGAAAGACATGGTGGTCACATGTATGTGTGGGTGCCCAAAATCCAGTAAGAGAAATGGAGAAGGGATTGAGGAGTGGCCATCCCCTATGGGGAGGTGCTTTCTGCTTTCTCTCTTTCTTTCTGCTGAGTGCACATGCACTCTGGCAAATGTAAAAAAAAAAAAAAAAAAAAAAAAAGAGAAA
>NW_006160083.1:3840222-3841194 GCF_000334495.1 Tupaia belangeri chinensis | reverse complement strand
GGTTAATGAAATAACTTTAAGCTTTTTTTTTTTTTTTTTTTTTGCTTTTTAAATATGAAACCTTGTTTCTCCTAGAGTCTAGGTAAAATAAATAAATAAATAAATAAATAAATAAATAAATAAATAAAAATGGAGGTTCATTCATGTCAACCAACAAAGTTCATGGATGACTTTTGAAACTAATGTAATTTATGACTGGACTGGCGAAAGTAGCAGTCTTTTTTTTTTAAAAGAGGTTTTTGCCTTAGGGCACATGTTCTTGCCAAATAGAAAAAGAGAGACAGACACAGTGAGAGGGAAAGGGAGAGATCAACTCATCCGGGCGCTGGCCATGCTGCAATCCCTTCTCCTCCATTCTCTTCCTGGGATCTTGAGCACACATGCAAATGTACCTGGTGTGAGTTTCAGGTCACCAGGTCCAAGACCTGACCTGTTGGCCATGTGGGAGTTCAGTGATGTAACCACTACGCCATCTGCTGGTCTTGAGGGGAGCAATCTTGATCTAAAACAAGGGCACAAAGCTGGTTCTGGATAATGTGACATACTGTGGAAAAGAGTTTAGGTTATCTGGAGTTTTGGGTTTGGGTTATCTGGCGTTCTGGGTTTGGGTTATCTGGATTTCTGCAGGAGACACCTGGCCAGCAGATGCTCTCTTTGGCCACACTGTGTTTAAAAGAAAATTTAATTAAAAATGGAGCATTTGGGGGGCTATGTGGGTTTAAGGTGGCTGGATCCCAAATGGTCTACTCCAAAGTTCAAGTTCTGGACCCAGTAGCTCGAAAGACATGGTGGTCACATGTATGTGTGGGTGCCCAAAATCCAGTAAGAGAAATGGAGAAGGGATTGAGGAGTGGCCATCCCCTATGGGGAGGTGCTTTCTGCTTTCTCTCTTTCTTTCTGCTGAGTGCACATGCACTCTGGCAAATGTAAAAAAAAAAAAAAAAAAAAAAACATAACACAAAAAAAAAGGGC
>NW_006160083.1:3804693-3839528 GCF_000334495.1 Tupaia belangeri chinensis | reverse complement strand
CAGTGATGTAACCACTACGCCATCTGCTGGTCTTGAGGGGAGCAATCTTGATCTAAAACAAGGGCACAAAGCTGGTTCTGGATAATGTGACATACTGTGGAAAAGAGTTTAGGTTATCTGGAGTTTTGGGTTTGGGTTATCTGGCGTTCTGGGTTTGGGTTATCTGGATTTCTGCAGGAGACACCTGGCCAGCAGATGCTCTCTTTGGCCACACTGTGTTTAAAAGAAAATTGAATTAAAAATGGAGCATTTGGGGGGCTATGTGGGTTTAAGGTGGCTGGATCCCAAATGGTCTACTCCAAAGTTCAAGTTCTGGACCCAGTAGCTCGAAAGACATGGTGGTCACATGTATGTGTGGGTGCCCAAAATCCAGTAAGAGAAATGGAGAAGGGATTGAGGAGTGGCCATCCCCTATGGGGAGGTGCTTTCTGCTTTCTCTCTTTCTTTCTGCTGAGTGCACATGCACTCTGGCAAATGTAAAAAAAAAAAAAAAAAAAAAAGATGACAGAGAAAAAATGGGGCATTTCACATTTGTGCCACCAGCAAGTATTTTCTGAGTACCGAGAGTGTGCCAGGCACAGATCTAGGCACTTGAGAACAATAGTGACCAAAACAGATGGGAGCGCCTGCCCTCATAGGCACTTTCCATAAAGTCTGGGTCACTCTTGATGCACTGAGAGGTATAGCTGCCTAGGGCCCATGTTCTTGCTGGGCAACAGCAGCAATCTGGAGTTAAAGAGTGGCTGCCTCTTGGGATGGGGCCCACACCTGGCCCGCAGTGGTTATTTACAATGCTTGGCTGGTCCCTGGAGGTGATTGCTACCTGCGTATAGGTGATTTCTACCTGAGGGACAGACTTCTGTTTTTGGGGGGGCTAATTTGGGGTTTAGTATTGCCTGCATGCATAAGCACATGTTACTGTGAGCACACATTACTGTGAGATGTGCTTTGTGGGCTGATGATGGGACTTTAGTCCTGTCAGTCTGACCTATAAAGCTGAAGCTGAGCTATCCTGGTTGTGTCTTTTTTTCTCCTTCTTTATAAATGGCTTCCTCCTTGGATTTCTAATAAACAATAGATAAATATTTCACAGTATAATGTATCCAAGTCTGCTGGTGATCTAAATTCTGTTCGCCTTTTCAATAAAGAAAGCAAGTTGCGGACAAACCTGTGGCCTGATGGTTGCATGAGCTGCATCCCATATGGATGGCTTTGCAATTTGAGTCCTGGGTCTGGCAGCTTGAGAATGCAGTGTGTGTGTATGCATGCATGCCCAAAATCCCGAAAGGAGGGAGAGAGAGAGAAGGAGGGATTGTGGTGTGACCATGGCCCACGGAGGGCATTTTCTTGCTTTCCTTCTACCTCTCTGTCTCCATCCAGTGATAGCATGTGCCTTCTGTCCAAAAAAACAAAACAAAACAAAACAATCATTTGATTTGAAAAAATCATTTGATTTTAGAACTGGCTCTCTTGGTCACTTTCTTATTACTAAACTATGTAAGAAGGGGATGACATGGAGGGTTAAAGGGAGAAGGCCAGTGACCAATATAGTAGCGTCTGAGTACATTAATGTTGGAGATGCCATTATTAGTGTGTCCTTAGACACTTTAGTTTTTCACTTGACGTCCTTGCCCTTCCCCCAGTTTTGCACATGGATTTTTAGTATATACATAAATATTACATATATTTATTTTTCTCAATAATCATATATGAAAGACTGAACTTTGCTTTGAGTAGAGTGGCCAGCTTTTGAATTGGACAGTTGTAATATTTGAGGGAATGATTCCTTTTTTTTTTTTCTTGAGAGATTTTTGCTATAGGGTGTGTGCACTCACTAGTGAAACAAACAGAGAAAGAAAGCAATAAATCACCCCCCCTTCCCAGGAGGATGGCCACGCTGCAATCTCTTCTTATCCATTCTCTTGGGATTTGGGGCATGCACACACATACACACACACACACACACACACACACACACACACAACATGAGTTTCAAGTTTCTGGATCCGGGACTCGAGCTGCCGTTGACCACATGGGAGTCCAGCACCTTAACCACTATGCTATCTGCTGGCCCTGAGGGAACGATTTCTTCATCATAATTCCAGCCCGTGTTTTAAGTGGCCACATGATATTCTATACATTCCTGTGAAGTTCTGATGTGTGATTCCACATTTACCTAGACTATATGTTCTTTGTAGGCAGGACCACATTCCTCTTTCTTTCTACTATATCTTGTGTCTAGGTGGTGGCAGTCACTTGATTACTGACAAAACCAAGTAGATTATGGTCTCCAAAATGATTACAGATGTTTTGCAAGACTTTGATATCATTGGATGTTGTTAACAGAAATCTCACCTTTGTATATTGCATTGTCATCGCAGATAAGGTATCCATGGTTAACATCTTCCTAAAGAGAATAATTTTGATTATGTTATGTAGATGGTAGTGGTTGAAGTCTACCTTTTAAAAATATTTCCAGAATGTGCACGCACTCAGAGAGGTGGTGTGTTGTGTGTGTGTGTGTGTGTGTGTGTGTGTATGTGTGTGTGTGTGTGGGGGGGATAAGAAAGATTCCTCCCCATGGGGCAGGGTCACGTCCCCATTCCTTCTTCATTTTTCCCTCTTACTTGGATTTTGGGCATGTATGTACGCTTAACCAACATGTTTTTCAATCTGCTGGATCTAGAACTTGCACTGTGTAGCTGGCCATGTGAGATCCAGCCACCTCAACCACTTGGTCACAGGTCGACTCATTTCTCTTTCTCTTCTTTTCAGGGGAAGAAACAATTTCAAAGTTTATTTATTTAAGTGAGAGAGAGAGGGAGAGAAGCAGGCACTGTCAACGGGTACTCATGCAGCACTCCAGCCCCAGTTTGAGCCAGCCTGGATCATAAGCAAGTGTGTATAACCCTAGCGTATAGAAGGAGGCACCAGGAGGCAATCCTAGGACCTTCCTCTGTGGGCCCAGTTGTGTTACTGCTGAGGCCTTGCCCGGCCACTGAAATTTACTTTTAAAAAGTGAGATGCTGGGGCCAGCAGGTGGCATGATAGGTAAGATGTTGGACTCCCACATGGCCGACTGAGGTTCTAGTCCCAAACCTGGTAGCTTGCTTTCTCACTTTTCCTGTCTTGCGTGCTCTCTCTCTGGTCAAATTAAAAATATAATAGTAATAAATAAGTTTTAAGTTTTTTTAAAAAATAGAGCTAAATTTGTATCTTCTGTTGCTGGCCACCAAACTCTCTCTTGCTTAAAGAAAGTAAGTTCTAGCTAGAGGGCAAATGTCTGTAGGACAGCAGGGCTATGTTTGATGGTTGCAGTGGTAGCAAGTCATTTTTTCTCCTGTTGTGGAATGACAGGCTAAATTCTGTGAATCTGGTGGTCATTGTGTAAAAAGCAGCCTTGGTGTTTAGGATTGATCCAGAAGTAGGCACTCATGTCTGCATTGGTTGTTCTAGAAACGGCGGTATGAGCTATATAGAGGGCAGCAGAGCTCTCCACATGAGATGAATGTTGCTCTGTTGTCTAGTAATGGCTTTTAGGCAGGTTGGTCTAGGAGAAGGGCTTGCCTCAACTGACCGTTTTTGCTTGGAGGACAAGTGTTAGTTGACCACGTTGTCTGTTGCCCTTGATCGAGCAGATGTTGACTGGCACATGATGGTAATTCCAAATGTGCTTACGAAGAAACTAGGTTTTTTAGAACACATTGCCTGCCCTATTTTATCGCTCTTCCAACCAGTTGTTTTCTCTTCTAAAGCTAGTCATTTTCTCTCACTTACATGTGTGTAAGGCTACAAGCAGAAGATGCAGAAAATTTTTTGACAGTTTTCGGTATCAGCCCCTCATTTTCTCAATTGGTCAATTTGAGCAGAAGCTGCTGAAATTATTTCATAGGCTACAGGGTGGGTAACTGGCATTTGAGTTTTTTCTGAATTTTTTTTAGGATGTGCTTTTTTAAGAGGGAAAAACTATTCAGTTACTATTGAAGTATCTTAGCTGATATGAGGAAGTTGCTGTTTTTTGAAATTTCTATCTTTGCTTATTGATGCTAAGTGCAGGGAGAATTGACTTCTGGGGAATCTAGGGGAAAATATAAGCACATGACTACATAGACAAAGGAATTTGTGGAAATAACTCTTCCATGACTTAAGACCTATAAACAGGGTTTTGAGGGATGAGACTTGGAGGAAGTCTGATGGAAAAAGCTAGTGGCACAGGCATGTTGTTTGCATTGCATAGGTGCCAGGGTGAATCCCAACTTCATCCTTTCCTTGGCCAGTTACTTAACCTTATTGGATGCCTCATCTGTAAAATGGGAATAATGAAAATTTTAACCTTCTAGAGTCTTTTGAAGAGAAATTAAATATGTGTGTAAAGTACCAAAAAGACATTAGACATAGAACATTAAAAATGTTTTTAATAGGGTGAAATGGTGATGTGGTGGTTATGGTGGCTGGATCCCATATAGCTGGCTGTGGGGTTTGGGTCCCGAACCCTGTGTCTTGAGGTACATGCTGGGTATGTGTGCATGCATGCCCTAAATCCTGAGAGGAGAAGGGGTTACGGCATGGCCATTCTCCTCTGTGGGGTTATTTCTTACTTTCCCTCTCTGGGTCTCTCTCCAGTAAGCAAATGCATCCACTAGCAAATTAGAAAAACAACAACAAAAACCACAACCAAAAAAGGGACCAGCAGTTAGCATAATGGCTATGTCGCTGGATTCCCATGTAGTCGACAGCGGTTCGAGTCCCAGACCCGGTGGCTTAAACTCACGCCGGGCACGTGTACGTGTGTGCCCAAGATCCTGAGAAGAGAATGGAGGAGAAGGAGTTGCCGTGTGGCCATCCCTCCGGGGGTGATTTCTCGCTTTCTCTCTCTCTCTGTCTGTCTTTTTGGCGAGCAAAATCCTCTCCATAAAAAAATAAATAAATAAAAAATAAAAGAGAAAGAAAAGAAAAAGGAGTTTAATAGTCATAGCTCAAGATTTACAAAACAAATGCTTATATAAATATGCTCTTGCTTAGTGCCATGCAACCCTTTGATGAACTAGAAGAACTGGAGCTCAAAGAGAGATATCATAGCCGAAGCAGAGAACCAGAATTTGAACTGGCTTCCCAGACACTGTTGTGCTTCCTTTAGTGTTGGCGGAGCAAATGGTAGATGAGTTTAAGGCTCACATGGATACTTGGGAACATTTTTTATTGACAGAGATTCAGCACTTTGCCCTAGAGATCAGATTTACAGCTACTCTTGCTATTCTCATTACTGACAGCAGCAGGTTGTGCCTTGCTTTGTATCTGTGTTAATGGGGGCTCATCATATTCCCTGGGATACATATAAACATTCAATGAAAGTTGGTAGCCTATGTTTTCTTGTTCTGTATTATTTTGCAGTTTTTTAAAAAGAATTATTTATTTAATTTTTTTTTCCACATGAATTTTGCCAGAGAAAGACAGAGAGAGAGAAAACAAGTCACCAGGTCCGGGACTTGAACCCTGGTCAGCCATGTGGGAATTCCAACACCTTAACCACCACATCACCTGCTAGACCCCAGATGTTTTTCTTTCTTTCTTTTTTTTTTTTTTTTAAGAAATAGATTGGAGGTAAGTGTTCTAGTCAATGTTCTCCATTCTTTTAGCATGACAGACATTGCTAATCAATCACAGAACTCTTTGCTGTTAAAGTCTGAAGTAAGGCTTAGTAATTGTTTGTTAGGAGTTGACCTGGGAGAGGACTTTTGTGTCTGCTGTACTGTATTAAGACAGATTAGCTAATCTTTGTAAATAGCATAATAAGAATCATATCCAAGAGTCTTTCATGTCTTTGCAAATAGGTGTACTGCTACACAGGCAGTTTTTAAGATTTCCTGGTCCATGAAATTGATTTAGGCTATTTGCTTCATATCTGTTTATTCAGGAAAAAAAAAATTCAATCTCTTGATGGTGGTTACATCATATTCTAATTGGTGAGATCTACTAATGGAGGTTTAGGGATCTAAAATTACTGCCTTATTTTTCCTTTCTTCAAAGCCCGGAGGTTTTGCATCAGATTATGGCACTTGTAGTGCTGTTTGTGTTCCAAAGTGACACTTTTCTGAATTCTTAGCTATTTAAGTAAGTGTTAAGTATGGCCTGGGTGACAGTAGATTTTAAAACTGTGACTTACTTAATAGATCCTGTTCCTGTGTTGTTTATACCTGGTAAAGTATCTTGTGTTTACTCTGAATAAATTCCTTATTAGCTTTAGAGTAGCTTGTTTCTTAAAATTTGAGTGGTCCTTGATCAGTGTTATTTTTGATAAGGAAATTGGAGAGTATAGAAGAAAGAAGAAAGGAATTCTTTCTGTGAAGCTGAAATCAGATAAACATTTGGTGTTTAGTAACGTATAAATACTTGGAGAGTATTAAGTAATCTTGTATTGTTATGAACTTTTTCCTGGAAGTCTAATGTTGACGTGTGACCTATATACTATGGAATGCCTGTAGACCTGCTCTGCCCACTAGCCATGTGTAATCGTAGATCATTTGAAACATGACTTTTCTGAGTTGAGATATCCTTTACGTGTAAAATATACACTGGATTTCAAAAACCTATGGGGACCAGCAGTTAGCGTAATGGCTATGTCGCTGGACTCCCATGTAGCTGGCCGCAGTTCAAGTCCCGGACCTGGTAGCTTAAACTTACACCGGGCGTGTGTGCGTGTGTGCCCAAGATCCCGAGAGAAGAATGGAGGAGAAGGAATTGCGGCGTGGCCTTTCCCCCGGGGGGGTGATTTCTCACTTTCTGTGCCTCTGTCTCTCTCTCTCTGTCTGGCGAGCGCACACGCCCTATAGCAAAAACCCCTCTAAAAAACAAAACAAAAACAAACAAACAAACAAAAAAAACTATGGAAACAAAATATCTCATTAAAATTTTACACTGGTTGCCTTTTGAAATGACAGTATTTTAGATACATTAAGCAGAAAATATTATTTAAAAAATATCACCTGTTCTTACTGTTTCACGTGACTGCCATGAACTTTAGAACTACCTACGTGGCTCGTGTTCGTGGCTAGCATTATATTTCTGCTAGATTGCACTTGTCTAGAGTGCGTTTTCCAACTTTATCTCACCTTTTTGCAGAGCATTTCATAGCTGTGGTCCCCTGTGTGACATTGACTACCTCTACTTTCTTCCCTACCCCTTCAAAACATAGGATCAAGAGAGACTTGTCACTCAGGGAGGTTACCTTCTGAAAGGCACCGTCACCAGGAAGCAGTGGAGTCCCAGTATCAGAATAGTGACCTGGGGGCATATAGCTTTGTTTCCTTGTTTACCCATCTGTGAAATGGGTAAGGACCCCTGCCCCATGAAGTTGTTTGAGGAGTAAATGAGGTTAGCTATAAAAGGCATCTAGTAAGCTCTTGAAAACAATAGCCATTACTGTTATTTTATGCACTCACGAGTGGGCATTTTAGCAGGGTTTCTAGCATTGATTTCTCTCTCTTCTGGTTCCTGTTCATGATGCATCTTGGGACCTAGAGAGGGTTGCAAACAGACTGGCCTGTGTTGCTGAGGAAATCCAGGGACAGTGTAGAATAACTGGAGCATTTTCATTGAGCTCATGCACAGTAATTTGAAAGGCAAAAGGGACCTCAGAGATCCTCAGAGATCCCTCATGGTCTGCAGAAGCTTCTTACAAAAGTGCTAAGCATTTGCAGCACTTACTTCTTCCTGCTGGAGGAGGACATTTTAGAATCTTTTTTCATGCAGCTGCCCAGACTCTGGCATTTGCTTTCCTGGGTATTTTGTTTTATTGAGGCCCAAGTTCCCATTGTTAGTTAATCACCAAGCTCATGAGGGATTCAGTCTCTGGACTTCAGGTTATTACCAGTAGTTTGGGCTTTAATATAGCTGTGGATTTATTGACTTAGTTGGATTGGATAGCAGTACCTGCATCTGTGTAGCATAGAAATATCCAAAACCTCCACTTCAGGATGTGTGGTTCCTTTCAAATACAGAATGTTAAAAGTTGAGTAATTATTCTTACTCTTCACTTTGTGACTTCATTTGGAAAGGAAAATGCGGAGGATTTGAGAGGCAGAACTTTTTTTTTATCAGAAAGCTCTGTTAGGTCTGCCCAGTGAGAGAGCTTCCAGCATCGGAGCCTGTTGTGCCAGTGCGTATCTGTAGGCCAAGAACTTAGGCTGGAATGGCCATGCTGGAGAGGGACATAGAAGGACAACTGGCAAACTTCCCTCCCTCTGTAATTGTTTTTCAGGTCCCCATGGGAACACTTTCTTCCCAGGGAGTCTTTGGAAGAGGGACTCTTCATTTGGTGCAGCAATAAGAATCTGTATTTCAGTGATGGGTTCTTGTTCTTGTAGGAGGGATATACAAGGATGTTGAAGTCTTCAGTTAGGGTGTTGAAGGGGCACTGGAGGGTCTTCAGGCCCCACTGGAACCCATCTTGGAATCCCACAGGACTTCTGAGAGCAGCTGTGTGTACCCACATGGGAAGGAGAAAGGAGTTCTCCAAGGACTTCCTTATACCCCTCAGCTTTCAGAGTAACTAGTAAAGGACGCAAGTTCTCCAGACTGTTCTCATAGTGCTTTGGGCTCCCGTTAACCTTATGAAGGTAAACCCCTTTTTAGGGGTGTGTGTGATGTGTGTAATCACCTGCATCTGTCACCAGTGATAGCTCCCCACCCCCATTCTTTTACTTGGTCTGGGAGTTTCACTCCTGTGTAGTATGTTCCACTATGAGTGGCTAACATAGACCTCCATTTATGGAGCACTTACCATGAGCATCTCCTGTGAGCACAAGCTGATAAGATAAACCAGCTCAGATAAAACAGCATGGAATACACTTTATCTGTAATTACCTTTGTACTTCACAGATATACAAGCAGAAGTTTTGCTAAGTTAATAACCTGAGGCTGGCCCCATAGCCTAGTGGTTAAATGAGCTGGTCCCACATGGCTAGCCACGGTTGGAATATCAGCTCCTGTGTCTTGGAGAATATACTGGACACATATGCATGCATGCCAAAATCCTGGCAGGATGGATAAATAGAGATGGGATTGTGGCATGACCACGCCCCACTGGGGAGCACTTTTTTCCTCTCGGTTGCTGGTGGGTGCATGCACCCTTTGGCAATTAAAAAAAAAATGAAAAGAAACTTGCCTAGTGTTAAATCCATTTGAAAATGTGAAAGCCAAAGATCTTCTTTCTAATAAATGGTGCTTCTATTCAGACATAGGTAACAGTCTGTGCCCATCATGTGAATTGTATTTTTGGGTTAAATTTTGGATGCTTTAAGACTAATAGCTGAGTTCTGAAAAGGGGAAAAAGCCAGGCGAGTGAGGATCAAAGACTAACTTGGATATTTTAATTCTTTGGCCATGGCCACCACAGAGATTCATAGAATAGGGTTAAGTCTCTGTGTGTATACTGATTTAGGATTACCGGAATGCTAGAATACATTTTAAACTTAATAAATGATATGTGTGTCAATAAAGATAAGAAACATTTTTTACTGGGTAAGTGTGTCTTATTTCTATGGCCAAGTATACAGTAAAAGGACTTAAAGATTATTGTTTTCTTTTGGCCGCAGAAACCCTTCAGGAGCTCTTTATGTTACCTCAGGAAACAGGATATAATTATACCCTTCATCTGCAGAGGGCATGTTAGCAAGGTGCCATGTGATTTGTGCTGGTTTCTGGAGATTTCCGAGTAGTCACAGACAAGTAATGTCTTTCCTCCGATGGAGAGATAATATTTGTGTTTCCTTCATGGCTGTCTTCATCCTGGGATATGCTAAACACACATTCTTGCCGTCCGACTTTTCAAAGGCTTTGGGGTTTGGTCCACTCAAGCATTTTTGTCCATGATATTTTTGGCACTCATCTCGAACCAAGGAAGAGACTCTGCAGCCAGAGATGGACTTTTAACGTCTCTTGGTGGCGGCTACTTCCGAATGCTGAGCAGGTGCATACTTTCAATGATGACTCCCACCTCCCTGTGTTCTCTGTCTGCTCTAGCCTAGAGGAGTTGTAAATCTAGAGCCGTCAATTCCCTAAGAGAAGGTTGCCAAGGTTTGTTTTCTTCTTTCTTTCTTGCCACACCTGTTAATTAGTTCCAGACACTAGTTAAGGAGACTGCAAGTGTGAAAGCTCAGGGGTGAGAAGGAAGGTCACATTAGCTGTCTTTCCCCACACCCAACCACAGTCCTGGTTTTAGTAGAAACTTTCATGGCTGCCTTTTCCTCCTTGGTTCCCTAACTTTGTGATTGATTCGTTTCCAAGAGCAGGGTCCTTTTTTTTCACCTGTGAGGTTGGGTTTGTGCTTACAAATTTGAGAGCACATGGCCACAAGAACATGAGAGGGGCCCAGTGCTGGTAGCGAAGGGCAAAGAGTACATGGGAGAACCCAGAGTTCCTTCTGTATCCTGGCAGTTGCCACACACCCCTGCCTCCCTTTATGGCTGGGGTTGCTGAATACATAACCTTTTCATATGTATCATTAATATATATGTGATAAACATTGCAAGTGTAACAATGATGTATGGCCAAGGTGGGAGGAGTTTTCAGCACATCATTTTTTCTCATCCTGGCATAAATCTGAGATAGATGCTGGTTCTCTAGGAGGGCATGGGGAGAGTGTGCAGTTGAACAGTTTACCAGCTGGGAAGTAGCCCTGCTTAAACCTAGCACACCTTTTGCCTGCGTTTGACAAGAGTAGGAGTGGTGTTGTATTTAAGTATGTAATCTTTCATCAGTTGGAATGCTGGGAAGAGAAGGAGTTGAAACTCACTCTTGAGTGAAGTTCTTGACCTCTGGACATTACCCTCTCCTGTGTATAAATACAGAAATGAAGGACTGAATGATCCATTGGGACATTATAATTTTTAACTTTAAGAGGGTCTCCTCTTAAACATTGCAAGGGGAGTAATGGAACCAAGGCAACTCTTAGTGGAAACTCCATGTGTTAGCACTTTGCTTTACGTTATGGGAGTTATAAGAATGTGTGTGAGTTAGGGAAATAGGATTAAGGTCCCTAAAACAGTTTGTGTACCTGTGTAGGCTCGAAGGTAGTAAAAGGTTAAAGTACTGATTCAGACCCTAAGTGTTCAGGAGCAATAGAGTGCTGAGGTAAGATGCCTTCCTGGGAGTAGGTGCTCTCTAAACCTTTGGCAGCCTTACTGAAATTTTATATGTGCACATGAAGTAGGAGAACTAGTGAGTAGACACGATACTGAGCCTCTTAACCAGTGGGTAAAATGGGCTTACTCCTGGGGCACAGTCATTTCTGGGACTTGGATGCAAGTGTGCCTTGTGTCTTAGCTACTTCCTCCTGGTATGAAGCTATTAATTACTGTTGGTTTGCAGAGAGATGTGCAAGGATTGGAGAGGCATGGGAGCCAGTGTTGGATGCATTGACTGGCCCTTGAATGCCAGGCTGAGGCATTTGGACTGAATTCTGTTTTCTGTGGAGACTGGAAGAGCACAGAGAGAGATTTAATGCTTTCTCACTGAGGTCATCAAAATGGAGACTGTAGTGTCTCCTTGCCATGTCATGGACTACCTTTGTGTCCTGAGTCCCATTTCCTCACCTATAAGATGGGATAGTGGTCTCAACTTTATACATGGTCTTATGGGACCATCTACTAATCAAGGGGCTCCAATCACTTCTGTTTCCATGTGGTACAAAAGCCCAGGCTAGGCTGGTCACATTTCTCCCTAGACTTGGTTTGAGTCAGGTGACACATGGACACGGTCATCTTTATCAGTGCCTGCTCCCTGAATCTTTGAGCTGATTCTTGCCCTTTCTGGGCTGGGTTGTTTGACTGTTGATTCAGTTTTTCCAAATGTCCAAGATCCTTTCAATACATTCTTTTCCTGCCTATGTTAACCGAAGGTCGATTTGGGTTGTTTTCAAAGGGTACCAATGTCAGCTGGAAGGAAGTACTCGAAAGGATGACTAACCAGGTGTGTTGCAAAGGACAGGAAACTTCCATTCTACCTGCCAAAATTGTCCTTCAATGTTTTTTTTCATTCTTCATATTCTTTTGAGTTCATTCATTTTGAGCTTTTTATCTTTAGGAATCTGAGGACTTTTATTTTGGTGCTAGGGATAGCCTCTCTTGGAGACATGCTGATAACACTTAGCCTTAACTGCTTCTCTTGATTTTATTTGTAAATTAGAATCCTAAGGATCTGTAAGAAAACGAGTAAAACTTAATTGAACAACATTTAGAGTCTGAATTAAAAAAAATAATAAAAAGGGTCTATAATGGTAAGAGGCCCTGGAGGATGAGATTAATGCAAAGCTGTGTGTCTGGGCATATATTCTGTCCACACCTAATCCTTTCTGTCATGTTTTAACTATCGCCTTGACTGGAGGTCAGCAGAGTGTCTGATTGCCTCTAGAGTTCTCCTCTTATCATATCTTGTCCCTGCTCACAGTTTCCTTTTCTGGCATTATTGGACAGCAAGTGTTCCAACCTAAATTAAAATCAATAAGAAGCAATTTCATTTGTTTTTAACTACGAAGACAAGTGCTTCCAGCAGAGCACTGTACTTGCAAGTAAAGTTCAAATTTCTTTTTCCGTTTTTTCCCCCCCACTTTTTGGCTGGTGTCCAAAATACATTAATTTTTCAGTATACGGGTTTTTGCTTATGTTGCCCTGCTTTGATTTAAGGCTTTGTTACCATCATCATCTCTCAAAAACTGGAATTGCTGGCATCCAAATGATTTTTGTGTTTTGTAGAATTGTAGCAATCAAAGCACCATTGGGTTTTTCCAACTCTCACGTGGGAGCTTGTTAGATATGCAGGATCTGGGGACCAGCAGATGGTATAATGGTTACATCCCTGGACTCCCATATCATCGACCACAGTTCGAGTCCTGGACTGGTGGCTTCAAAGTCATGCTGGGCACGTGTGCATGCATGCTCAATATCCCGAGAGGAGAATAGAGGAGAAGGGATTGCAGCTTGGTCATCCTCCCCGGGAGTGCTTTCTTGCTTTCTGTCTCTCTGACGAGTGCACATGCCCTATAGCAAAAATCTCTCTCTCTCTAAAAAATAAATAAATAAATAAATAAATAAAAAGTTTAGGATCTCACCCCTATGGAATCATAATTAGCATTTCAATAAAATCTCTAGGTGATCCCATGCATGTCAAGTTTGAAGACTATTTTAAGTTTGAATGGGAATGTTATTTTAATCTTCTTGTTTGTAAAATAAATATTTTCTTTTTTACTGGTTATTGATGTGTAACAAGTGTTCATTATAGAAAATAGAGGAATTTGTGAAGTACACAAAGGAAAATAGAAGTCATCTATAACCTCAACACCCAGGCATAACTGATGACTTTCATTTGGTCTTTAGCTTGTCTCAGGTTAGATGCACATATTGAAAACAATACTGAATATTTAAACAGCTTTTATTCAACACAAAGCTCAATTTTTAGGAGACAAATAATTTCCAGGTTCTTTTTTGGTCAATGGTAGAAAGTTCTTGAAGAGGTCTTTTTTTTTAATTTACAGTTTTTGCTCTAGGATGCATGCACTTGCAAGAGAGAGGCAGAGAGAGAGAGAGAGAGAGAGAGAGAGAGAGAGAGAGAGGAAAAGTGAGAAGTCACCTTGCAGGGAGGAATGACCACATGGTAATCCCTTTTCTTCCATTTCCTCTCCAGATTTTGGGAATGTATGCACACGCACCCCATGTATCTTCCAAGCTGCTGGATCTGGGACTCAAACCATGCACTCAGCCATGTTGGATCCTACTGCTTTAAATACCATGTCACCTGGCTGGCCCGAAGAGGCCTTCTTTTCTCCCAAACCTGCTTCACTTGTTGGAAACCTATTATGCACTGGGTGCTGAGTGTACTTGTCTTACAGAATCATCAAGTTGGTAATCACAGGAGGAAATGAAAATTAAAACACTGATTGGCTATTGAATCATAACATGTATTTTGAGTGAAGCCTCTGGATAGTTGAGACAAAGGAAATTAATATGGTTTGCTTCTTACTTAATTTTCCTCCTTTTTTGTATTTATTTTTTACCTTGTTTTGCTAGTATGGATTTTGAATTAATTGCTGCTTTAATTGCTTTCATTAGGTGATAGATTCATCTGATTGAGTAGACCTTTTCCATCCCAAAATATCTAGGATTTGAAACTTAAGGTCAGAAAGGACAAGTTCTTCAGCAAGGGGAAAAAAAAAAAAAAAGATGGTTGTCTTGGCAGCGGAAGCTTGCTAATTACACTGCCGGTTAGTTGTAGTATCTATTTATGATGGAGGCACTAGGGACCCAATTAGCAGGTCATTTTAATGTGAGGGTTTTGGGATTGGGCTCTGGTGTATGAAGAAGATATGGCAACCGGGGAACACCTTCTCAATGCAGGGGGTGGTGTTAGATCTTGTCGCCTTGGATTGCCACAGGTCACTGATGGGAAACTCAAGCTGGACTGTTTCATTTGAAGGAACAGTTTCTGAAGTTGTCTGCAAAGCAGACAGAAGACAGTACTGAAAAGTTACTGCTACTCTTGAGAGGCTGGCTTCAGGAAAGAACTGGCCATGATGATGAGGCCGGTAGGGTCTAAAGAATCAGGGAACTGAAAGCACAGGGGTAGGACAGGCAGTGGCATGGAGGGGCACTGACACATCTCTTTGGTCTGGGTGTCCTACCTATCTTGGTGTGTATCTATTTGGATTCTTTGACTAGTGTTGACACAGAAATGACAGAACATGACCCGCCGAACTGGGTTACTGTTTTCCCTCCCTGTCTATTCCTCATCGTTCATAGGGCTGTGTGTCACCCAAGTACTTCTTTACCCAACTATTCTACCTGCTTCCTGTCCTCTGCCCACAGGTGGGATGCAGAGCAGGTGTGACTCACTTGGTGGGTGCTGAGGTCAGAGAGGTCACCCATGATGGTGTCACTGAAGGGGACATTGTTATGGAGATGGAGAAAGTATTACTTTTAAAAAAATTGTATTTATTTATTTAGGTCTCGTTCTCGTGTACTCACTGGAAACAGAGACAGAGAGAGAGAGAGAAAGAGAGAAAGGGAAGGTGAGAAAGTACGCCCCTGGAACGATGGCCAGGCCATCCTTCTCCATTCTCCTTTCAGGATTTTGGGTGCATATGCACAAGTGCCAGGCATGATCTTCAAGTTGCCTGGTCTGGGACTCAAAATATGGTTGGCCATGTGGGATCCAGCCTCCTTTACCTTCATGCCGTCTGCTGGCTTGGAGGGAGTGTTTTGTCATCTTGTTACCTTTTCTGGGGCAGAAATGAAGGGCCTATGGTGATATGAGGCACAATCTTTTTTTTTTTTTTTGGAGAGATTTTCACTGTAGGGCGCGTGCGCTCGCCAGACAGACAGAGAGAGACATAGAGACAGAAAGCGAGAAATCACCCCCCAGGGGGGATGGTCACGCCGCAATCCCTTCTTCTCCATTCTCCTCTCGGGATCTTGGGCACGTACGCACACGCGCCCGGCGTGAGTTTTAAGCCACCGGGTCCGGGACGTGAACCGCGGTCGACTACGTGGGAGTCCAGCGACATAGCCATTACGCTAACTGCTGGTTCCCTGAGGCACAATCTTGATGTAGCTTATTTGTATTATAGAACTAATGACAAATATCATTGCACATAGAAACACAGAATGCAAACAGGCATGCTCTCCATATAAAGGACTTTTAACAGGGAAATGGTGGTTTTCATTTCTTCTTTGTCCTTTAATTTTGAAATAACTTCTGATTTTCAGAAGTTGCTGAAATTATACAAAGAATTCCAGTATCCCCTTCTTCCAAGATTGCCCAAGTAATAAGTTTATCATTTTGCCTTGTCTTTCTACATACACATACCTGACTCCACCCAACACACACACACACACACACACACACACACACACACACACACACTTTTCTGGACAATTTAGAGTACGTTGAAGACATGATGCTCTTTTACCTTTAGGTACTTTGAGGTGTTTCCTTCAAACAAAGGCATTCTCTTGTATAAGCATGACACAGCATGATTCTCTGCCGTTCACTTTTCCTAGGTTGTTACCTGTAGTCAACAGTGGTCTGAAAAATAGGTCAATACAGTACGATAAAATGTTCTGAGAGAGAAAGACCATATTTACATAACTTTTATTATATTATATTGTCATAATTGTTCTACTTTTCTATTAGTCATCATCATTGATCTCTTTCTGTGCCAAATTTATAAATTAAACTTTATCATAGATATATACATATCAGACAATCATAGTGTATATAGTGCTCAGTACTGTGTGTGATTTCAGGCACCCCCGGTATCTGGGAACACAGCCCTTGCAGATACGGGGCGATGACTATATAACCATTAGCATCCGAAAAGTAACAGGAACATAGTTCTGTTTTCTTATCCGCTGACCTTACGCAAATTTAGTCATTTATTTCTCTAGCATCCTTTATAGGAAAAGTAACAAATTTTAAGTGTTTTTTTTCTTTTAAAGTTTTTCCTGGGCAAGAATCTAAATCTACCCTCCCATGTTAAACTGAGTTGTCCTGTCTCTTGAGTCTTCTGAAAGTCTAGAACTTCGTCTTTCTTGACCTTTCCCTTTGAAGCATACAGGCCTCTTATTTTCTATAATCTCTTTCACTTTGAATCTGTGCTACTGTCCTCATGCTTAGATTAAGTTATCATTTGTTCTCTCTCTCCTTCTTTTTGCCTTTCCTTTTCTTTCCTTTCCTTTCCCTTTCTTCCTTTCTTCCTTTCTTCCTTTCTTCCTTTCTTCCTTTCTTTCTTTCTTTCTTTCTTTCTTTCTTTCTTTCTTTCTTTCTTTCTTTCTTTCTTTCTTTCTTTCTTTCTTTTTATGCCAGTGGGCAAATACACTCTCCAGAGAGAGAGAAGGAGAGAGGGAGAAAGCATCCTCTGGTGGGGTGTGGTCTTGTCACAAATCCTTTCTTCTTCATTTCAACACTCTAGGAGGGTTTTGGGGTAGGCATACATATGCTTGATGTGTTCCTCCAGTCACCAGGGCCAGGATTTGAGTCACAATTGGCCACATGGGATTTGCTTCCCCAGCCACTAGACCATGGGGCTAGCTCTTGTCATTTATTCTTGATCACACTTCTGTGTCCTGTTTCTGAAGAGAGGTCTGTTGAACTTGTTTTAACTGTTTTGATTGGTTCTCTTATTGTGGGGAGAAACATATTCACTTATGTATATGCTTTTCTAAATTATAGATGCACTAGTATGCTAATGGTATATACATGGTAAAACAGTCCCAAAAAGCAAAATTTGGGAGATAAGTTATTGTGTATGCATATATGCATATTCTTATGTATATACACCCATGCATATGAATGCGGGGACATTCTGTTGTTTTTGCAGCTGGAGACTTTGGGAACAAACAGCAGTCATAGTCTGCTCTCTAAAGGGAGGAAACATTCATTGCATAGGTTGGGATTTCTTGATTTCTCTCTAGGTTGTAAGACTTTTTCTAACCTAAGGGTCAGCAAACTGTAGCCTGGGACCAGATCTGGCCTACTGTGTTGTATAATCAGCAAACTAGAAAAACTTTTTTAATTGTTGAAAATTAAAAAATATTTAGAGACATGTGAAAATCATGTGACATTCAAGTGTCAGGCCCATATATGAAGTTATGTTGAAACATAGCTATGGCCATTTGTTTACAAGCAGCTTCCTAACAGTCAAGTACGACATAGCCTGCATGCTTGAAATACTTACTGTACTTACTGTATGACCGGTTACAGAAAAAGTTCACCCACTCTACTGTAACTCTATCTTATTCATAAAACTACCACTTGTTGAATGCAGTGGGGTGGGGAGGGCTTTTATATAGATCTGGTTCAAATCTCACTTCCAGGCATAATCACCTAAGGTGGTGAACCTGCTTTGAATCCTGGTTTTTATGGAGATCCTTGAGAATCATTCCCTAAGGTGGGAATGTTGTGTTTTAGAAAATACTGAGTATTAAGTGCCATCTACAGTGCCTGACACTTAGTAGGTGCCAATTATTCTCTGCATTGGCTAGTTTCTGTTTGATGCTGAAACTAGCAAGGATAAAGACGTGTTCTTGTCTTCAGAGCACTTGCGTGCTAAAAATGGCTGTGTAAGTAAATGAGCATAAATAAAAGGTTCACTGAGCCCCAAATGCTTGGATTTTCTTCAGTAAGGGCCTGGGAGAAGGAAAAATAGGAACAAAATGTCCTCGTTTTCTGGAGCTTGACCTATGCCGGAGTAAATGGATATTGCAGTGTGCTGTTTGTTTTTATATAAAGTTATGTTGGGGCCAGCAGATGGTGTAGTAGTTAAGGCACTGGATTCCCATATGGCCAACCATGGTTTGATTCCTGGATCTGACAGCTTGAAAATCACAAGCTGGGTGTTGCACGCATGCCCAAAATCCTGAGACAAGAATGAATGGAGGAAGAAGGGATTACACTGTGACCATTCCCCCCGGGTGGTGATTTCTCACTTTCCCTTCATCTGCCTCTCTCTGTCTCTCAGTGGACACATGCACCCTATGGCAAAAACCTTAAAAAAAGTAAAATAAAAATTTTTTAAAAAATTAAGTTTTCTTGATGAACATGATTCCAGATTCTTTCCTTAGTAGCAGTTGTTGGAAACATCAATTTGGGGGAGAATAGGGGTGGATCTGTGCATGGCTCTTCAATGATCACTCTGCTTCTAAAGATCATCATCTCCCCTCCCTGAAGATGGATTGGTTTCATGCAGTCCCACAAGCATGTGCTCCACAGTTTACACAGCTCTGTTAGGAAGACTTCAGTTTTTCTACAAGTTCCAACAAAAAACCTGGGGCTGACCCTTACTGGACTCACCTGGGGCATGGCCTCATTTTTTTTTTTTAATGTTCTTTCATTTGTTTGTGAGAGAGACAGAGACATAGTCAGGCACCCCCAAAGGATTCGAATGCCACAGCCACCGCCAGCTTCCACAGTTTACACAGCTCTGTTAGGAAGACTTCAGTTTTTCTACAAGTTCCAACAAAAAACCTGGGGCTGACCCTTACTGGACTCACCTGGGGCATGGCCTCATTTTTTTTTTTTAATGTTCTTTCATTTGTTTGTGAGAGAGACAGAGACATAGTCAGGCACCCCCAAAGGATTCGAATGCCACTGCCACCGCCAGCTTCAGCCAGCCTTGGATCACAGGCACATGCATACCACATTTAGGGAGGTCTCTGGACGCAAACCTGGAACCCTCCCATGTGAGTCGGCCTTGTAAAACATTGTTATTGCTGTGCTACCATGTACCCAGCAAGTCCTTAGTTTTCACCTGAGTGTGGTGGCCAGGAGGATGTGCTGAAGGTGGTCTCCTAGAAAGAGTGGATGCTGGGCTGGCAAAGCCAACCCAGCTTCTTAAATGGCCTGGGGTATTCTAGGATACTCTCTATCTTACTGCTTAGTATCCTCTGACCAGCAGCATCTGCAGCACCTGGGAGCTTGTGAGTAATGCAGACTCGTAGACTCTCAGGGCCCACTCTGGAACTCATGGATGAGAATCTGAACTTAACATGATTCTCCACGTGATTCCCACACACATGGGCATTTGAGAGGCACAGGTCTGGGACAAGGCAGGCAACTTGTACATGCCTTCTGTGCTACTTCTCTCCAGAGGCACCCCAGGCTTCTTCATCTCCATCAGGTCAGACACCTTGGAAAACCTAAAATGATGTATGTCAAGACAGGCTTCACTATGATGAATGGTTCTAGGAGGCCATTTAGTTTTCTTTCAGTCCATGATCAGCATTTCCTTTATTAGCTAGGTAAAGGTAATGAGATAAAAGAGAGAGACAGACAGTCAAATTTTCTTCAGTCAAAATAACTGGGGTGATATAGGTGGGAATTCCTGCTAAAGGCTTAAAGTCTCTTCCTTACAAATAAGCTGTCTCTACAGTTCTCCTTTTCTTAGCTAAACAAAATGAAATGAACTTCAAGAATTGGAGATGAAGGAGGTTTTTATAATAATCACTTGCATTTACTCATCAGCTCTTGTTCCTGTTCTCTTCATTTCCTTTCAGATAGAGGCGTTTTTAATGAGGAGAGAGGAATTAGAAAAGGGGGTCAGGAAAACCAAAAAAACAGAAAGAAAAATTCTGCTGAGCTCTGTAGCTGTTCTCGGTTCTTTAAAGTGCTTGAAAAGTAATATTTTGTTGCTAGTAAATCTAATTAATAGCTAGCTGGTACTCATCAAGACCTCATTTCTTTCAACCTTGAAGGCAATTGGAAAGATACACAGATCTGTGTATTATCACAGCAAACGAATTCTCTTTTTTCCTTAATCACTTAGAGCTTTATCAGCAATGTAGGCAACAGACGGACAGCTGTGTTTAAAAAATAAAATGCATCTCAGAGTGTTCACTGTGGCATGTAATGAATGTGTATTGATTGTTAGAATTACTTTTTTAAAAAATATAATTTGAAAGCAAAGTTTAAACCATATACTAGGCATGATTCTTCACTGAGTATACAGCCCGTATCTGGGTGTTTGGATTGAATGAACAAGTATTTGGGAGCCTGTTCTCTGCCCAGCACGGAATAATCAGAATGCCATGGACCAAAAATGGATTTAAACACAAAGAGACAATGAAAATGCTCATCCGGGTGGAGGGTGCTGGGCACAATGCAGAGCCCTGTGTCCCGGCTGTGTTGGGTGCAGCTGTGGGTCATTAGTGACATGGGCATTTCTTCCATTCTGAGTGGACCAAGTTTGAATCGACTTGGTGGCTGAGGTACAGATAGGCCCCAAATAAAGTAGGTCAGGCTTTAATTGTGGCTATCAGCCACTGAGAGTCCAAGCAGAAGAGAGGCCGTGATTACAAATGCTCTTTAGTTAGAGGAGCAGTGCAGGGAGCCTGCCGAGTATCCCCTCTCTGTATCCTTTTCCTCATGCAAATCAATTATTTCTGCTGAAGCACACCCAGCACGGACGTTGTTTTGTATTAGGTGGATATTCAGTTGTGCAAGTATTTATTAAATATCTACCGATACTTTGTGCCAGGATCTTAGTTTGAGTCTCAGATCTGCTATTTGGTGGGTTGTGCCAACGACGCCAATGTCCACCCCACATCACCTGTCCATGACTTTGTAACTTATGCTCTGCTAATAAACTGGTAGCCCTGCTTTCCAAGCCTGACTCTTATCAATAAAGCATGACCGAGAAATCTGCACAGTACGTCTGGGGACATCGTGTGTAGGAAGAAATGTGATGTTATGACACAGTTGGCCTATTGTAAGCATAGCCAAGATCTGGAATGGGCAAGGAATTGTTATAATCCATGTACTCCCCCCAACCCCCCAAAGCGTTCTTAGTCCACTGTGGGAAAATGAAGTTTTTCTTAATCCAGATGAAAAATGGGAAAGCTGGTCTGTTTGTTTGCAGATGTTTGTCATTTAGTCAAAACACACAGAGGACAGTCCACACTTCGCGTTTCCATCTGGACATGCTGCATGTGTCTGTGTACAAAGAGCAGCAATAATCTCCCCCTTCCCTGGGCAGAACTGAACAAGATGGGGGTGTTCCCCTTGTACTCTGATTGCAAAAGCTTTGTCATCTGAATTTGCTGATAAACTATGTTTTCATGCTAGGTAGGTAGATCAGCATGGCCATATAAACATTTCAAGAAATTGATTAGTTCGACTTCTGTCTCTTGCAGGAGGGGGAAAATCTAATTCTCAAGGGTTACTTTGCTTCTCTAAAAAGTAAACTGATGTAAAATTATAAGAACTCCGAGTTGTCTTTTCTTACAGCTGGGACTATAGCCTCAAAGTGTGGGTGTCCTCCAACACGTATGTCAGCAATATTGCAGTTCCAAAGTGGACTGGATGTGAACTTGGTGAAGATGGCATTTCCTGAGGCTACTGGAGAGATGGTGGTAGAGAATTTCATTTTGATAGTTTAATAGCCCTAGATTTTGACCCTGACCCGTCTACTATATAAATAATTAACATCATTCTCATAAGGGGGGTGGGCTGGAGTACCATTCATATACAGAACATCCATGAAGCCCTGGATGAGACTGTCTACGATTTACATAATGCCGCTGGATTTGGATTTTAGTTTTCTTTAGTTTTATGGGTTGGAGAACCGGTTTATATACTAGCCCAGAAGTCTAGCTAATGTTCATGCCAGGATAAAAGATTAGATCATTTATATGTTGTATTTCCTTTTATATTTCTATTTTGCTCAGTAAGTGAGGTTTGAGGCAGTTGCAAACTGAAGTATTATCACCATTGTATACTTTGGATACATGAAAGAATTGAAAATATAGGGATCAACAGGTGATGTAATAGTTACATCACTGGACTCCCATGTAGCCAACAGCAGTTCAAATCCTGGACCTGGAGGCTTAACTTCACACCAGGCACGTATACATGCCCAAAATCCTTAGAGGAGAATGGAGAAGAGATTTGCGGCGTGGCCATCTGGGTGTGTGTGTGTGTGTGTGTGTGTGTGTGTGTGTGTGTGTGATTTCTTGCTTTCTCTCTCTCTGGTGAGCAAACACACCCTATAGCAAATCTCTCTCTTAAAAAAAAGAAAATATTTTTTTGAAAAAAAAGAAAAAGCTTCTTTTGCCCTCATTTATTTTGTAGCTTGGCCTTAAGACAAAAATCTATTTAGGCAGGACAATTAATTTGGAAAACAAATTAGAGAGACCAGCAGATGGTGTAATGGCTATATCACTGGACTCCCATGTAGTCAACTGTGGTTCGAGTCCTAGACCTGGTGGCTTAAACTCACACTGGGCATGTGCACATGTGTGCACAAGATCCTGGGAGGAGAATGGAGAAGGGATTGTGACATGGCTATCCCCCCTGGGGGGTGATTTTTCTCTTTCTGTCTCTTTGTCTGTCTCTCTTTCTGGCAAGTGCATGTGCCCTATAGCAAAAACCTACCTCTCTCCCCCCCCCAAAAGAAAACAAATTAGAACAATCTTAATTGTATTTGGTTTTAGAAACTGAAAATGTGTGCTTTTCAGATCAGTTGTCAGTAAATTTAGCCAAAAAATATTATTGGACAGAAAGTATATTTTAAAAGTTGTTTCTCTTTGGGAGCCAGCAGGTGATATGGTGGTTAAGGCTCTGGACTGTCACGTAGTTGGCCACAATTCAAATCCTGAACCTGGTGGCTTGAAACACGCGGAGCATATGTGTGTGCATGCCCAAAATCCTGAGAGGAAAGTGGAGAAAGGATTGCAGCATGACCATTCAACCTGGGGAGGTGATTTATCACTTTTTGTCTCTCCATCTCTCTCTGTCTCTCCAGCAAGGGCACACGCCCTATAGCAAAAATCAGTCTCTCCCTCAAAAAAAAGTTGCTTCCTTTTGAAATGCTTAGAATAAGGTAAAACTTTATTTGTGGCCACCTCCCCATTTTTTGAACCCCCTGCAATCAGTCTCAACTTGTTTCTCTTTGTACGAAAATACTGGATGTGCTTACTCAGTTTAAAATGAAAAGGAATTTTACTTTAGGCTTGCATTACTTGTGTGAATGTAAGATAACTTATATTATCTGTTTATATAAGCAAAAAGATTATTTTTGCACAAAAACACAAAACCAGATTTCACCAGTGTTTTTCTAACTTTTTTTCCCCTGTGCACAGAATTGTTTTTCAAATCTGCTTTTGTTGTTGAAGCACAGCATTGGAACATGTCGCATGACCTCTTTATTTGACAAATAACTGGGCCCTGGCAAGGTGAGGTCCTTACTTAGGCTTTAAAACAAAGCATGTGTTTTGAATCTTACACAGTCCTTCTCTCTTCCTAATGAGAGACTAAGGTCCAGAAGTATGAAACACATTGAAGATTATAGTGAGTTATCTTCAAACTTGCTGAAGTGGGTTTGAAACTTAGATATCACAATCGCTAATTTGCTAATTTGTGATTATTTTCTCTTTGATAGATAGAGAGGATCGTGAACAAGAATGATAATTATATGCATATGAATTTAGATCTCAGTTCTAGTTATCAGATGAGAATAATTTTCTCGGAGCGTTTATGCAGTTTGACCTGTTAGTAATTGTATGTGTTAATCCATTTTGTGCTACTCTATCAGAAATATCTGAGACTGGGTAATTTATAATGAACAGAGATTCATTGGCTCATGGTTCTGGAGGCTGAGAAGCTCAAGATTCAGGGGCTATCATCTGGTGAGAGCCTTCTTGCTGTGTCATCAAGAAGGCTGGTGGAAAGCAAAGAGTTTGAAAAAGAGAGAGAGGGAGCTTGAGTGTGAGTGCACAAGAGAGAGCTTACAAGAGGGAGCGGAATAGATAAACCCACTCCAGGATAATGTCATTCATCTACTCAGGAAGACGGTGTCTGCGTGACCCAAACACTTCCTATGAGGCTCCACCTTCCAGCATGATTGCACTGGAGATCAGATTTCCAACATGTAAACTATGGGGGACACATTCAAATCATAGCACTGTATATGTGATTGAAAGTAATGGTGTAGAAAAATTTAATGTCACATTTTACTCACCTTGGTCTGTTAGTTTAGGATACAGCCAACTACCCATATTATCTAGGGTAGCCAAACTCATTTATTAAAGAGTCTGAGTTAATCTTTTACCATGTAGAATTTGAAGTTAGGCTATTGTCCTACCCACAATATGTCCGTTTTAACCTAATAGATATTGTTTGCTTATGTCATGTTTAATTCAGTCTATTTAAGTTTACAGGGACATTACAGACTCTGTATTTCTTTGACAGATTTTTGAGAGTCATTTAATCACTTTATTTTTGCTACATATTGTTATTTATGTAAAAACGAATAGACAGAGTGGTTTGTGTTAGTTGTAATTAGGGTCATTTGACTAATATGAAATTTACCCTTTTAAACCATTTAG
The DNA here is from genome assembly GCF_000334495.1 of Tupaia belangeri chinensis. Taxonomy (NCBI): domain Eukaryota; kingdom Metazoa; phylum Chordata; class Mammalia; order Scandentia; family Tupaiidae; genus Tupaia; species Tupaia belangeri. Next base: position 3,814,659 of record NW_006160083.1, on the reverse strand, counting down.
GAACCATTATCTTGAAGTATAAAGCAAGACAAAACATTATTCTAGCATGAAAAATCCACTTACAGGGCACATTTGTTGCCACAAGTTTGTTTTTCTTTACCAACCAAGATACAGCTTTGAAACCAAGGGGCACTGGCCATGGGAAGGAGCTATTGGCGCCGAATGAATAGAAATTTTGCACATGCTTGTTTTGAAACTCGGCTACTTCTTTTCAGGGTTGACTGGTCTCAGTGGTAACAAGCTTAAAATGAAATAATGCCTTTTTGCCAACACCATCTTGATTCTTCTTGTATGGACTGCTTGAGCCAATGTAACACATAATGTAGAGCAAAACAAGGAATCGATAAAGCCATTAAGCAGCTCACTGTCTGGCTAGGAATGTTGATGAATGGGTCCGCGTTTCCCCTTGGGTGTTTTTATTCACCACGGGAAGAAAAGGAGTGGGCCAACAAAGTACAGAAATTGAGAAGAACGGCTTTTCTCGCTCGAGTGAGGCAGTGCAGCTAGTGTTTGTCTTTTTCCTATAAAGGTTCCTTTTTTTTTTAAAATCTGTGAACTAGGATGTGAGCTTGGTCATCCTGTGCTGTGCTGCCCTTTCTTGCCTCTTTTTTTGTTTTGTTTTGTTTTGTTTCGTTTTATTGCTTGATGGTAGAGTGAAGAGAGATAAGACACATTCGTTAATTCAGCCATCAGTTGAGTTTTAACTGTGCTTGCAGTCACGGGACCAGTGCTCAAGAACTGGGATGCAGTGGCCTTATGATGGGGACACCTGAGAATGTGTGAGTGTGAATGGTTATTAGAGTGCTAGGGCCCTTGTAACAAAGTGCAATGTTCTGGGTGACTTAAAGAAGAGAAATTAGTTGTCTCAGATTCTGAAGGCTGGATATCTGAGATTGAGGTATGGACAGTCAGTTCCTTCCGAAGGCTGCGAGGGAAGCTGTTCCATGCTCTTCCTCCTGGAGGTTTGCTGGCAACCTTTGGTGTTCCTTGCATTGTAGAAGCAGTGCCCTGATGTCTGCCCTCATGGTCACATGGTGTTCCCCGTGTAGATTTGTGTCTGTGTCCAAATTTACCCTTTTTATAAGGACAAGTCTTATTAAGGTCCACTAAGACCTTAACTAATTATATTTGTAATGACCCTATTTCCAAAGAAGGTCAAAGTGTGAGGCACTGAGGTTAGGTACAGGAGGTTAGGACATACGATTTGGGGGTGGGAGAGGAGCACATTTCAACCTATAACAGAGGAATTGAAACATAGCAAGTTTTGTCTCTGAAATCTTAATTTTGAGGCACTCCAGTCCAGCAACCTACAGATCGAAAATTAGTGAGCACCCACTGTGTATTCAAACTTTTCTAGATGCTTTTGTATGTCCTGCATTTCTTACCACAGCAAACAAATGTATTTATGTTTCTGAAAGTTGAAGAGGTCTTACAAGAGTCAAATACAGTGAATCCTTGAGTTATCATGCACACTTTAGAATCTTCTACTCATTTTCTGTTCTCTTCTGAGTATCAAGAAGCATAGTAATTCTAATGCTGAGTCACCTGCATGAAGAATTGGATTTTAATTAAGCTCAAGTGTGGCAAATGTTGACATTGTACAGCAAACATACTATTTACCTATATGAACCATATACTGTACTTTTTGGATGATTTAAGGGACTTGTCAAGGGTAATTTTGACTCTGGCTAGAAACTTGTGCACTGCCTTTTTTTTTTTTAAGTTCAAGTTTTTGCCACAGGGCACATGTGTTTGCCTGAGAGGAGAGAAACAGAGACAGAGAAGGGGAAAGTAAGAAATCACCCTGCAGGGAAAGATGGCCATGCTACAATCCCTTATCCTCCATTCTCTTCCTGGGATTTTGGGTATTCATGCATATGTGGCCAGCATCATTTTAAGCATTCAGTCCAGGGCTTGAACTTTGGTGGCAATGTGAGAATCCAGAGCCTTAATCATCACTCCACTTGCTGGCCCCATGCACTGACTTTTGGACTTAACTTTTTATTAAAGTTTAGTGATGATTCTACTGCTAAAAGCAGGCTTGAAAACCCCCCAAGCATTGTAAAGTTGGGGGTTTTCGAGCCTGCTTTTAGCAGTAGAATTAATATATTTTGCAAGTAAAGTTTTACTTGAAAACTCAATATATAAGACAGATTTTTTTTTTTAAAGGGAAAAAAAAATTAGCTTCTTTAGTTGAATTTGGAAAAGGCTTCTGGTCAACCTAACCTCATGGAACCTCATCCTACCATAGAGGATGAGCACGTTTGCCTTTGCCACGTGATGAGAATTTTACCACCCAGAGGAAAATTGCAACAAGTAAGGATGTTATATTATAAATATTAGGTAATCTCAGTTATTAGGGGCTCAACTCAGTGTTCATGGTGTCTTGTTTTGTTCATTTATTCAACAAAAATGGAGTGTTGTTTGTGTAAGATGTTAGACTCTGAGATCAATGAGATACAATCTTCTGTAAGAGTTCTTAGTCTCCATCTATTTATCCATCCATCCTTTGTATTTATTGAGTGCTGCTCATACGCTATGCCTCATTTTAGGTATTTGGAGAAGTGAGAAAAAAACAACAAATACATACCTGCCTTTCATAGAGCTTGTATTTTAGCGTGTGTGGAGGGGGACAAGAGGGGTGAAGAAACAATGCTATAAGGTAGTGTCAGCGAAAAAGAAAGAAGAATATGGAAAATTGGAAATTGTTGGAAGTAGGAGGTTGGGTAGGTTGACACCCATTTATTTATTTTTATTTTACTCTTATTTTAAAATTTGCTATAAGGTGCATATGCTTGCCGGGGAGAGACAGAAGAGAGGGAGAGAGAGAAAATGTGATAGTACATCCAGAGGGAATGGGTATACCACTCTCCTTTCTCTTCTATTCTCCTCTCAGGACTTTGGGCATGCTTGCACATGTGCTTGGTGTGTCCCACAAGATACCAGGTCCAGGACTCGAACTGCACTGCTGGCCATGTGGAATCCAGTTGCTTTAATCACCATGCCACTGGCCTGCCACATATTTTAAATAACCTTCATTGGAAAAAGTTGACTTTTGAGCAAAAATGTGCAGAGGATAATGTTAAAAAGTACCTAATATCTGGAAGCAGAGGAACAGACAGCTCTCATGCATGTTCATGTTTGGACTACATGACAACCATAAAAGAGGGTTTCCATCAACAGTAAGTTGTCCAGGATCTGGTGGCCAGGAAACAGAGGTAAAATTCCAGCCTGAGGGTGGCTTTGTGCAAGATGCAGCTAGCTAATTGGATGAATGTCTCTGTGTGGCTGTGTTAATGGGGACCTTCTTAGGCTTCTGCCTCAGACCCTTCTTGCCTCTTGACAGCTTGTGCATGCCACAAGGCTGAGACTATACCTGTATTGTGCAGTTGGGTCTCCAGAGTGCCTAGTTCATAGTTTCTGGTTGTACATGTGTTGACTGAATAAGAAGGATAAAATATGGTCCCTGGCCCCTGTGATAAAGAGAGATTTTCAAATGCCCCATCCAGTGGTAGTAACAGCCCAGAGGGGAATAAGACCAGCTTCCTTGCGATGGTACCAGTCTTATGTCCCACTATGCTGTGGCCGGGGCTCCAGGTAGCTGCTTCACATACACGGGCTTCACATTTTCTCCGTGGGTCACACTAAATAGTCCATTGTTCATCAAGCAGAGAGGAAATTGATTTCAAATTACTCCCGTATTGGTTAAAAACCGAACTGCCACGAATGCTTTATGGGATCAGGGAGAAGATAGGCCCAGGGTTTTAGCTGCAGTAAAACCTGCTTAATTAACCGAGCACTGTCTATTACCGTCTTGACAGCAAGCGTGACCCTTCTGTGGAGGAGCTCAGTTTTGAAGACCATCTTCTCAGGGCCAGGTATGGTGTAGACCTGGGAGGTTGGACGATTTATGCGTTTAGCGTGTCTCTTCTGCAATTTGCCTTTTTTCTCCCCGGGTCACTGCCTGTGCTGGCTCATGAGAGCTGATTGTTATATTCTCAGAAATTTCGAGAGCTGGTTATTAAATACAGTCTTTCGAGACACAGAATTATGTACAATTAAATTATATTTAAAAATTAATAAATATTCTGAACTTATTACTTGTAATTTTTTCAATACATTTTACTGTTATCTATGGTCTGGGGGTTTTGTGAGTGTTGTGTCTGTGTGTGTGGTAGAACTATTGTGGGATGGTTTGCTGTTACATATTTCTTTTGTCCTTCACTTTTAGTGATGTCATATCACATTAGTAATTTAAAATGGCTATGGAGGGAATAGTTATACCCTGGCAACCTGCACCTACTGTAAGTCAGCTGCCCTCCCTGAATTGGATGGTCAACTTTACCAAAAAACCATGGACTGAGGCATTTCTGTATCAGAAGTTTCCTGCGGCTACCATAACCACATACCACACATTGCTGGGTTGAAAACCAGACATGCATTGCCTTAAAGTTCTGGGGGCCAGGAGTTCAATATCAATGTGTTGGCAAGGTTGGTTCCATTTGGAGGTTCTGAGGAGAGTCTGCCCTTTGCTACTAGTTTCTGGCTTATAGAAGCATCACCCAGTCTCTGTCACCGCTTCACATGCCGCTCTGCCTGCGTCTGTGTCTTCCAATGGCCCTCTTCACTCTGTCTTTCCCCCTGAGTGTAAGGACACCAGTCATATTGGATTAAGGGCCTATTTTACTCCATTGTGACCTCATCTTAACTAATTATATCTGCCATGACCCTATTTCCAAATCACATCACATTCTGAGGTACTCGGGATTAGAATTTCAGTGCAACTTGACCAAGCTGCAGTGGGATGTGCTGCTTAGATACTGTTCTCTGTTCGATTCATGGTCCATTTCTCTCTCTCTTCTTCTTTTTTTGCATGTGCTCACCAGACAGATACAGAGAAAGAGAGAGAGAAAGCACCCACTAATGAGGCGTGGTCACAATATCATCTCTTCTCCATTTCCTCATTCTGTTGGGATTTGGGCCACACTTGCTCATGTATGGCCCACATGGTTTCCAAACAACCAGGGCTAGGATTTGACCCATGGTCAGGCATGAGGAATCCAGCTCTCTTAACTACTACGCTACAGGGCTAGTCCTCCTAGTGTATCTTTTTTTTTTCCTTCTTCTTTTTTTTTTCTTGAGAGATTTTTGCTATCAGGCGTGTGTTCTTGCCAGAGATACAGAGAGAGACATAGAAATAGAAAGTGAGAAATCATCCCCTGGTGGGATGGTCATGCAGCAATCCCTTCTCCTCCATTCTCCTCTTGGGATCTTGGGCATGCATGCACACAGACCTGGCATAAAGTTTAAGTCATTGGGTCTAGGACCTGGATGATGTAAACGTTATGACATCTGCTATCCTCTGCATCTTTATTTATTTATATCTCTTATACAGAGATATTTGCTATAGGGCATATGCTCTTGTGAGAGAGAGAGAGAGAGAGAGAGTGAAAAATCACCCCCTGGGTATGGGACCACAATCCCTTCTCCTCCATTTTCCTCTTGGGATTTTAGGAATGCTTGTACATATAGTCAATGTGAGTTTCAAGCCTCTGGGTCCAGGACTCAAACCACTGTTGAGCATGTGGGAGTCCAGTGCCTTTACCCCCACACCACCTGCTGGCCCCCCCAATGCATCTTAAAGACTACACCTGATGGCCTGCACATTAAAATCTCAGCCACTTGAGACTGAGGTAGGAGGATTGTGAGCTCAAGTCTGGTCTGGATAACGAAGAGATCCTCTCTGAAAAAGAGCTGGATATGGTGGTATGTGCCTCAGCCTGGGAGGCCGAAGTAGGGAGATCATGACAGTGAGACTGTCCAAAAACAGAAAGTAAAAATAGAAAAGAACTCTAGATTCAGCAGATGGCATGGAGGTTAAGGAGCTGGATCCCACATGGCTGGCTTCACCTTTGAGTGTTGGACCCAGTGGCTTGAAAATCACTCTAGTTGCACATGCATGTGTGTTCAAAATCCTGAGAAGAGAGGGGAGGAGAAGGGGTTGCAGCATGGCCATACCCTGGGGTTGACTTCTCACTCCTTTCTCTTTCTGTCTCTTTCTGGTGAGTGCACACAACCTATATCAAAATCTTAAAAATTAAAAAAAAAAAAGGAAAAGAAAAAAAAGAAATAACTAACAGAACTTTTGGGGGAGCAGTACAGTGAGGGGCACAGTTCAACTCTTAACTTCTCTGGTGTTCTTAACCTGCCTATTGGGATACATTGCCTGTTGGAACTCAGCCCAAATAATAAATGTAAATACAGGAGCACTTACGTATAATAGCTTAATTGGCTTACTATACATTGGATATTATTCTTTTTCATGTGTTCTCATGTAACCCTCTCAAGCACCTCTAATGTAAGTAACATTGTTCCCATTTACCAATTAGGAGTTGGGGTCTGGGCAAGTTGTAGTAATTGTCCTAGCTAGTAAGTGGCATGTTAGGTATTTAAACTCAGATCTGTGATCACTATGCTATACCATTGCCGTCTTCGATTACTTGTCATGAGTTTGATTTCCCCAGAACCCCATTAGTGATGCCAAATCCACATGGAGGTTAATTGTGGCAGAGGAAGAAAGAGGAGAGGATCTATTTTTTCCCTTTTTTTAAAAAAAAAAAAATTAAATTCCTTGTTGATTCTGGTACCAGAGCGGGTGTCTTGATATGTATTACCTAATTTAATTCTCATGACACATTTTTGAGCTGTTTCTTGTCTGTGTATATGAGAAAATGAAACTTTTGGGTGATGAAGTGGACTTTGCTCACTGGCCAAGATCACAGAGCTGATAAGTGGATAGCTGAGATGGGAGTGCAGGTCTTCGTGGACCCAGTGGCCTTCCATGGCTCCTACCACATTCTGCCATTCAGCAAATTCCACATCTGGTAAACTGACTTCTTCCATTCCTGATCCTTCTTCTTCTTTTCTAGTTTTTGCTATAGAGCACTTGTGTTTGTGTGTGTGTATGTGTGTGTGCGAGAGAGAAAGAGAGAGAGAGAGAGAAAGAGAAAAATCACTCTCCTATCCCCCACAAATCCCCCTGGTGGATGGCCATGCTGTAGTCCCTTCTCCTCCATTCTCCTCTTGGGATCTTGGGCATGCATGCTCATGTGCCCAGGTCAAGGACTCAAACCATGGAGTGGCCATGTAGGATCCAGCACCTTAACCTCCACGCTACCTGCTGATCCACCATTCCTGATCCTTCTTAGTAGAGGATTTAGTCTTGAATAGATTTCTTTTCTCACTCAGTTAATAAGTATTGAGAGAACTCCGTTGATGTGGCGAGGACTATATTAAGGAATAGATTGTAACTTGTAATAAATATTAAGGCTGGCCCATAGCCTAGTGATTAAGAGAGCTGGATCCCCATGTCCAAGCCTGGTTTGAATCTTGGCCCCAGTGTGTGTGTGGGGGGGAAGACAAAACAAAACACTCTGGGTACATGTCCATGGATGCACAAAATCCTGACAAGGTGGAGAAATGGAGGAGAATGGATTATGGTATGACCACATCACATTAGAAGTGCTGTCTCCCTCTACCTTTCTATTTTTCTCTAACAAACATGAATGCTCTTTGGCAAAAATAAAAATAAAAAAAAAAGCAAGGAAAAATATTAATAGCTCAGTCTCAGAGCTAGAAGGCTTAGAAGTCCTTCATGGCCACATTTCTTAGAAGAGCACCAGGTCCCATCTCTGTCTCTGTCATTTCCCTGGTAGGTGATGACCCTTAGCACATCTGGTGTACTCATTTTCTATTGCTGTATGACAAATTACTACAAACTCAGTGACTTAAAACCACACTAATTTATTATCTTGCTGTTTTTGTGGGTCATGAATCTGTGAGTTAGCTGAGTCCTCTGGTTAGGTTGAAATCAAGATGTCAGCTAATACTCAGGTGTCATCTGAGACTCGGGTTCCTATTCTAGACCTTCTGCTTTTTGGCACAATTTAGTGCTTTGTGTTTATAGGTCTGAGGCCTCAGCTCCTAAAGGCCACTTGCCTTTGCCTGCCACGTGGCTTCTCCACAGTGTGACCTTGGCATCTTCAAGGCTAACAGGAGAATATCTGGAAAAGTCCCACCTGATTAGATTGGGCACACAAGATAAATTCCCTTTCATCTTTTTCCTTCCCTCCCTTTTTTCTTTCCTCCCTCCCTCTCCTTTTTGTCCTTTCTTTTTTATTAGAGGGTGGAAGAGAGAGAGAGAGAGATGGAGAAGTAGTTATTTTTGACAGTCTTTCTGTGTCATAACCCTCTGCTCCATCCTCCTAGGTAGCTAGGATTACAAGTGCTCGCCCTTGTCCCTGGCCTGTTCAGGTTCGTTTGGGAACTTAACCTGGGGCTCCCATGGGCCCAGCCTTGTGCAGCAGTGTCCTACTGCTTGGGCCATCATGGCAAGGTCAAGTTCTTTTTTCATTAAGTGAAAGTAAGTTGATTAGGGACATTAATTGCATCTATAAAATCTCTTCACCTTTGACATTAATAATGGCTAGAAGTGAATCACAGGTTCCTTCTCTTAAGGGAAGGCTGTAGCATAAGCAGAATGGGGCATCATGCTAAGTGATATAAGTCAGAGAAAGACGAGTACTGCCTGGTCTCACTTAGAAATGGGATGTGAAGAAGTCAAACCCATAGAAACAGAGAAGAAGGGTGGTTGCCAGGGACTGAGGTGGGTGAAGTGGGGAGATGCTGGTCAAAGGGTACAAGCCTTCTTAATAAGATGCACAAGTTCTGGGGTTCTGATGTCCAGCATGGGCACTAGTTAATGTTACTGTATTGTGTACTTGAAATCGGCTAAGAGAGCAGACCTTCAATGTTTCTGTTACATACACAAATGGTAACTATGTGTGGTGATGGATGTGTTAACTAACTGGATTGTGACAGTACATGTGTATGCTGCTCAATATGTACAGACAGGAAATCATGTTGTACATCTTAAATCCGTACTATCTTATTTAGCTTGTATCTCAAAAAAGCTGGGCCAAAAGCCCAGTGATGATCACAGGGAGCCATGTTGGAGTTCTGTTGTCACATCTGCGATTTCCTTCTGACCTTGACCCCGCCCCATTTCCTCTTGTACCTATGTTATTCCCACTGTGTTCACATGATTTCTGTGTCAGTAACAGGTTGAGGATGGTGAGTGCATTGAATAACCTCTCCTTTACCAATCCTGGAGCTTAATATAAAGCTGTTTTTTCAGGCCTTTGTATAGAGCTCCCGTTCTCTGGCCTCACCTTGTAAGATGCCCCTATTTTCTATTACTTAAATACTCTTCATTTCAAAAAAATAAGGGAACATTGCATTGAACTTTCATTTGCAAGGGAGGGAAATGAACACGAAGTAGCTCAAAGAGGTAGAAGAACTTATAAATCCATGCCATAATGCAAGGATACTTCAGCACAAAGTAGCTCAAATTGATAGAAGAATTTATTCTATAATCCAAGAATGCCTTTCAGGTGTGGCTGGATCCAAGTGCTCAAACCATCTATCAGTGCCTCCCCCTCCCCCCGCTTCTTTTGTGATAGAGTGTGTGTGGGCATCCAGGAGAGTGAGAAAGGGATGCACTCCCTCCCCAGGATTTTGCTGCATTGTGATCCCCTTCCTCCAGTTCTGCAGTCTGTGGGACCTTGAGCCCTTCCATATGTGCCCAGTGTGTTTCTGGCTGAGCCAGGGACTCTAATTGGGTTTGCCATGTGGCACTTGGCTTCTCCTGAGTAGTGCATTACTACTGCACCACGGATTTGGCCTTGTATTTTTTTGTTTTGATTACCCTTTTCTGAAAGCCCCTGTGATATTAGTAGAAGATGGCCACCTTCACCTCCCTAGACCTACAGACTTACATGGCATATACAGTTCTTTATTTTATTTTTTACTTTTTAAAGATAGATTTTTTTTCAAAATTATTTATTTTTGTTTATTCATTCAGTTATTTTATTTGGCCAGAGAGAGACACACACACAGAAAGAGAGA